>NC_090022.1:194614758-194928330 GCF_037176765.1 Anolis sagrei
GTGATGGTTTCTTCAACAGCGGTTTTATCACAGCCTGTTTTAGACTCGCTGGAAATTTTCCTTCCTGTAAGGAGGCATTAACCATCATCTTCACCCACTCCGCCAAACCCCCCCTGGCTTCCTTGACCAGCCAGGATGGGCAGGGGTCTAGGATGCATGTGGTGGGTCGCACCTCTCCAAGGATCCTGTCCACATCCTCAAGCTGAACCAATTGAAACGAATCCAACAAAACTGGACAAGCAGATGTTCTCGTTACATCCCCGGAGACTGCCGTTAACATGACGTCAAAGCCTGACCGAATCCGCTCAATTTTATCCGTGAAGAATCGAGCAAATGCTTCACAGCGGGCCACCGAGTTATCCGAGGCCTCGCATTTTGGCGGATTTAACAGGCCCCTGACAACTCGGAAGAGCTCAGCCGGACGATTCTTCGCGGATGCAATGTTGGCTGTAATAGATGTTTTTTGAGCTGCCGCTATTGCCACACCGTAGGACCTTAAAAAGGCATTCAGGTGTGTTTGGGCTGGATTGGTGGGATTCTGGCGCCACACGCACTCTAGCCTCCTCTTCTTTCGCTTCATCGCTGCCAGCTCCTCAGTAAACCAAGAGGCTGGTTTAGCTCGGTTACTCGAGAGGGGACGTTCCGGAGCGATTGTGTCAATTGCCCTGGTCAACTCACTGTCCCAGCGAGAGACCAGAGCATCGACAGAGTCACCAGCCAAGGAGGTGGAGAAATCCCCAAGAGCCGTCAGAAAACCATTTGGATCCATGAGTCTCCTGGGGCGGACCATTCTAATGGGTCCACCACCCCTGCGGAGGTTAGAAGGCACAGTTAGTCTAAATCTGATCAGATGGTGATCGGTCCATGGCAATGGAGCGATGGTCAGCTCCTCCATCCCGTCACCTTCATCTATATTAGATTTGTATACAACTGTTTGTTTCACACATACAATACAACTGTTTGTTTCACTCCTGACATGATAGATAAATAAATGTGGATGAAAAGTACAAATCTAATATAGTCTCAATTATGTTTTAATATATTTACTTTGTAATTTCCAGGTTAGTATATTGCCTAAGAAAACTCTATTTAATTGAAAAGACTGCCATGTGTTGGCAGGTGAGTTGAAGACACATAAACAAATGCAATTATCATATTTAGCTAGTAGGTAAAACACATGTAAATTCACCTATCAACACATTCAACGTGCTGCATATTTTATATGATTTCATCTGTGGTGAATCTTACCTAGTAGGCTGGAAAGGAAGCCTGGATAACAGTATGGCAGTCCTCCATTTTGGGAGTGGAAGCCAGGGAAGCAGCCATCTTGAGTGAGGATAGACAGAAGAGATTAGGACTTTGGAGTCTCCTAGGATTGGCTAGAGCAGTTGGGAGGAGCCAAGTCTTAGGAGGGAAAAGATTTCAGCTTCTATGAGGGTTGAGAACTGGGAGCTGGTGTGTGAAGAAGTGTTTTTGAAACTTGGTTTTCAGGGAGAGAGTGTTTGTGTCAGACAGTGCTGTAAACTGGCAGGAAAAAGGTCAGACAGCAACCTGATTTCTTGTGGGAGTTATCACAAGAGATTGTCTCTCCAGGCTGAGTTAGTTAACAGGAAAAACTCTAGGGAAGAGTTAGCTAATAACCCAGGGGACTACCTAGGATTGGTTAGTCAGAACTCATTACTATTTCTCTGAAGTAGAGTGAGGGTTTTTGTTATCAATGGCTAAATCTGTTTGATTATCTCTGTTTGTAACTAAGTGAAGAAAACTTATTCAAGCAACCATCAAGTTGAAGTACTTTTGTAACAAGTCACACTTTTTGTACCTCTCAGAAGTAGTTAGTTGTCTGTTTTATAAACAAATCTTTTTCTATTTAACTTTCAAAAAGGTCTCCATTGTACATCTTTCCTACAACAAGCCTTGGTGATAATTCCAGCATTTTTAACATCTGGTTACTACAGAAAAGCCTCTTAACAGTTATTTTGGGAGCCTAGGGAAAAAGCAGTGTTGGCAGGAGTGAGAAAAGTTTACTTCAAATACTCATTTTAAAATCCTAAGGCAACTTAGGTTGGTGGCAGCTTTAATCCGCAAGAAAGCTTAAAGACAAGCAGTGTTCGCTCTACCAATACACATATCTAACATCATCTCGCTACCATATTGGAGGCACAGGGGTGGGATTTTTGAGAAGAAAGGAAAATCTTTGGGGCAGATCCATCCTGCCCATCTATATTATCAATAAGCCTCCAGCCTCGCATCACTGGCTGTGATATAATCCTTTACACTGGTGTCCAGTGGTGTGAAATTATATATAATCCTTTACAGTGGTGTCCAGCTGTGGGATATATATAGTATTTCGTTATAATTGGTGACACATGGCGTGATTTATAATAATATATCGCGATCCTTTGTATCATCTATTCCCAATTGCAATATATTTTCTTTGTTTAATTGCCAATTAACATATTTTGTGAGTTTAAATATTGATTTAGTTGTGTGCCTGTAAGTGTTTCCTACCTATTGTGGATTTTCTGTGGCTGGGGGTATGTGACTTGCCCAAGATCATCCAGTGTATTCTGCCCTATAGTCAAAACTCTCGATGTAAGTTACTTTTATCTCTGTTGTAGCCATCCAGTGTTTTGGAAATTATGGTAAACAAATTGTATCAATTCAGTGACCATAGAGATAGATAGGAAGGTAATGAACTCACAAAATTAAATAAACCTGTGGCTAGTTATTGAATAGAAAAATCTGGATGGGACACAGATTTTGGGAGGAGTGGAAAGTATGTAGGAAAAACCTGCCCCTCTCCATTTGTTTTGTGACTGGGGGCATTGGTAAATTGAAGACATCAGTTTATCTAATGACACGCTGATCCAGATATTCAGCATTCAGACTGAGTAATCAGGCACCAAAGCAATCACAAACCCTTTCTTTCCACACCAGTCTAATTCAAAGGTAGCAGGAATAGGCTAGCTGATAAGAGTAAAATAAGATCATAATGAACAGACTTTGAAAGATAACAGAAGCGAACCAGACATAAGGAAAAAGGCAAATAATAGGAGAACGCTTCTGCAGGGTTGGCCTACATCTTACAGGTAGCTAGGTATCTCAGATGGGAGAAGTCAATGAGCTTCAGACATGGGGAAATCCCTCAAAAGAGGAGAATGAAGCCCACCGGAGGCCCCATATAAAATCCAGATTATCTGCTTTCAACTGGATTATCTGGCAGTGTAGAAGGGGCCTGAGTCTGTTCCGAACCCTTGAAACTAAGATGTGCAGGGATCCCTGTCCTTCCTCAGTTGCCCTTTGTAGTTCCCTCCCTTACCATAAATCAAATCGAAAAGGCAAAATGGGGTTGGGTAAAATAGTATCCTTTTATGATGAGAAAAGATGTGGGTAGTAAAACACATGCAACATTAGTAGGGGGAGTTAAGATTTTAAACCACAGCCCTTTGGCTTTAACTCCGGTAAATCCTATTTGATTTCACCTTTTCATCTATTTTTAACATGTCATTATGCAAAGGGATTCTGTAGTACTTTAGATTCTAGAGAATGAAGTTGGTAGTATTAGCTTTTGTAGAGTAGTGGTGCATGTACTCACTGTAGAATTAATGGAGTTAGACCCTATTTTATCTGTTATGGCTCTATGCTATGGAATCCTGGGAGGTGTAGTTTTTTGTGGTTTCTAGCCTTCTCTGCCAAAGAGGGCTAATGATGTCACAAATTACAAATCCCATTATTCCATACTCCCATTCCAACTCCCATTCTCTGGCAGTTAAAGTGCTGCCAGACTGCATTAATTCTGCAGTGTAGATGCATCCACAGTGGTGCAACAGTTAAACAATTGAGCTGCTGAACTTGCTGACCGGAAGGTTGGTGGTTTGAAACTGCAGGACTGAGTGAGTTCCCGCAGTTAGCCCCAGCTCCTGCCAACCTAGCAGTTCGGAAACATTCAAATGTGAATAGTAGGTACTGCCTCGACAGGAAGCTAAATGGTGCTCCATGAAGTCATGCTGGTCACATAACCTAGGAGGTGTCTACGGATAATGCCGGCTCTTCAACTTAGAAATTGAGATGGGCACCACCCTGCAGGGCTGGAGATAAAAGGGAAGCCTTTACCTTTATTTGTGTATCTGCGTTTCATTGTTTCGAGACATTGAATGTTTGCCTTGTGTCTGCATATGCTGGAATCTGACCTGAGTCCCCTCAGGGAAATAGGGCAGAATACAAATAAAGTGTTGTTGTTGTTGTTGTTAGAAACACAACAAGATGAGTCCACAGCAAACAAGATAACTCTGCTGGCTGTTGTATTGGATCACACATCGGACACTTCCCAAGTGTAAGGGACTGTGTGATGTATTGGCAAATAATGCATGCAGATCCCAGTAAGGTGGCCTTTTGCAGCTGGCAGATGGTAAATTTGTCAGCACTGATTGTGTTTAAGTGCAGGCCAAGGTCTTTAGGCACTGCACCCAGTGTGCCGATCACCACTGGGACCACCTTGACTGGCTTGTGCCAGAGTCTTTGCAGTTTGATCTTTAAATATTATTATTATAATTATCTTTAATCTACTTTTTGCCTTGTGCATGTATATGTTGGAATACGACATGAGTCCCCTCCAGGTGATAAGGCAGAATAGAAATAAAGTGTTATTGTTGTTGTTATCCTTAATCTACTTCCTCAGATACATTTTACAATGTCAATTTCTCTTTTGCCCTTATTCTTCAGCTTGCTTCAGTTGCTACAAACAAAATAGTTGCTACAAACAAAATAGTTTGCACCCAACACATATCTTGCCCTTCCCAGAAAGACTCAGGCAAAAAGAAAGGCTCAGGCAAAAGCAAACACATAGTCAGAGTTTATGCACTCTTCCCCATTAATAACTTTTACCTTCTTGCCCATATTGTGATGTAGCTTAGTCACATGTGTCCCAGTTTCCATCTGTGGAATAGTTTTCCGTTCTTTCAAAAGGTTTATTTTGCTGCAGAGCATATTTTCTCTCAATGGTCATTAAGAGCAGTTTAAAAACAGAAATCACTCAACCTCATATTTTCTCTGTATGTGTTTAGTGTGGCGTTGGCCATGCAGTATATGCCACTCTTTCTAAGGAGTGTTCTTTTTTTATTGCTCCGGTGGGTTGTTTCCTGATCAGTAAGAGTTGACCTTTACTCAGGACTATAATCATTTCACCATCATCCTGTGCTGCTATGATCATGAAGCAGTCCTAGAACAAACACCACCTTCCTGAAGCCTGACTTGGCATCACCTGTAACGGCAAACCTTCCTCGTTCCACTTCGGTTTTCATATCCCTCCCCTCCCTCTCTCATAAAATTGTACCGAGAACAAGTTTGGCAGCTGAAACAGTGGTTTAGTTTCTCTGTACACACACCGGTTTCGGTTGAATTACCCAGCTTATTTCAACCAGGTACTGAGAGGAGGAAAAGCAACAGACACGGCAAGTGTGTCCACAGCAGGACAGCCAAAAAACAGGGAAACATACAGGTAAATGTTTGCTCCTCTTTAATATCCGTAGCCACATCTGTTTCAGGGTTCGGGGAACCTTCTGTTAAGGCAACCTCACTTCCCCTGAACCTGAAGGAAATGGGTCATGAAACACAAAAACTCTTTAATATGTTGTGATCTTCTTTGTCGGTGTGTAAAATGAGAATGGCAGCACTGCTACTGTGCAATTTTCGCTGGTTTTCTGTGGCTGGAAGAAAACATGAACTCACTGGGGTGTGCAGGAGTCAAAAGCTCGTTCCTTTTAATACTCTGGAAGGCAAGCAGAATTTTTTTTTTACAAAAATAAGAAAATTGGACAGGCATCCCATCAGGTCTAAGTTTAGTCTCAAAGATGATGCAATTGCAAAAGCAAGCTTCCTAGACTCCTACAGGAGCAATGAGGCTTTCAATATGAGAGAGAAAGTGCATCTGGGACTCCTCTCTATTTCTCTGTCTTAGGGGCAGAAACCTCTATTTATTTGGTGGTTTAGTGGAGAACCCCCTTTTGGATCACCCCTTCCTTTTTGAGAGCTGAGGACACCTAGCAATCTTATACTAACATAATTTACTACAAATTACAGTATTACACTACGCACAATGCAGCAATTATTTATTTATTTATTTATTTATTATTTGCACTTATTAACCGCCACTCTCAGCCCTAGGGCGACTCGTGGCGGTGTACAAAACATAGAAAAACAACAATTTACAATGAGTCAGGACCACAACACAACATCTTACTAATACAAACAACTAATTAAACTAAAAATCCGCTTCGTCTTATTTTGGGGTCATAATCAATCTCATAGTCGTAGTCCATTCCGGTAGTCATTCCAATAACATAGCACTTAGTTGAAGGCCTTCTCGAAGAGCCATGTTTTCAGGCCCTTACGGAAGGCCATGAGGGAGGGCGCCTGTCTAATTTCAGCAGGGAGGGAGTTCCATAGCCGGGGGGCCACCACCGAGAAGGCCCGCTCTCTTGTCCCTGCCAGGCGTGCCTGTGAGGCAGGCGGGACCGAGAGAAGGGCCTCCCCAGATGATCTCAAGGTCCTCGTGGGCTCGTAGGCCGAGATACGGTCCGCAAGGTATTTTGGGCCGGAACCGTTTAGGGCTTTGTAGGATAACACCAGCACCTTAAATTGGGCCCGGTAGCAAATCGGCAGCCAGTGGCGCTGGGACAGCAAGGGCGTTGTGTGCTCCCTGCGTCCCGCTCCGGTTAACAACATGGCTGCCGCGCGCTGGACTAGCTGGAGCTTCCGGGCCGTCTTCAAGGGCAGCCCCACGTAGAGAGCGTTGCAGTAGTTGAGGCGGGATGTGACCAAAGCGTGTACCACCGTGGCCAAGTCAGACTTCCCAAGATACGGGCGCAGCTGGCGCACGAGCCTAAGCTGTGCAAATGCTCCCCTGGTCACCGCTGAAACCTGGGGATCCAGGCTCAGCGATGAATCCAGGGTCACACCCAAGCTGCGAACCTGCGCCTTCAAGGGGAGTGCGACCCCATCCAGCACAGGCTGTAACCCTATACCCTGCTCGGCCTTGCGACTGACCAGGAGTACCTCTGTCTTGTCTGGATTTAATTTCAGTTTGTTCGCCCTCATCCAGACCGTTACAGCGGCCAGGCACCGGTTCAGGACTTCGACAGCCTCCTTAGTAGCAGGTGGGAAGGAGTGACAGAGTTGGACGTCATCTGCGTACAGGTGACACCGCACCCCGAAACTCCGGATGATCTCACCCAGCGGCTTCATGTAGATGTTAAACAGCATGGGGGACAGTATGGAGCCCTGAGGAACCCCACAGGTCAAAGGCTGTGGTGTTGAACAGGAGTCCCCCAATAACACCTTCTGGGTACGGCCCTCCAGAAATGACTGGAGCCACTGCAAAGCAGTGCCCCCAAGACCCATCTCCGCAAGGCGTCCCAGAAGAATACCGTGGTCGACGGTATCGAAGGCCGCTGAGAGGTCCAAGAGCACCAACAGGGACACACTCCCCCTGTCTAGCTCCCGGCGGAGATCATCCACTAAGGCAACCAAGACCGTCTCGGTACCATGTCCCGGTCTGAAACCAGACTGTGCCGAATCCAGATAATCCGTGTCTCTCAAGAATACCTGGAGTTGTGAGGCCACCACGCTTTCCATGACTTTGCCCAAGAAGGGAAGATTGGAAACAGGCCGAAAGTTGTCAAATTTGGTGGGGTCCAATGATGGTTTCTTCAACAGCGGCTTTATAATAGCCTGTTTTAGGCTCACTGGAATCTTGCCTTCCCGAAGGGAGGCATTAACCACCACCGTTACCCACTCAGCCAATCCCCCTCTGGCCTCTTTCAGAAGCCAGGATGGGCAGGGGTCTAGGATGGACGTGGTAGGCCTCATTCCTCCAAGTATCTTGTCCACATCCTCGGGCTTCACAAACTGAAAAGAATCCATCAAAATAGGACAAGCAGGTGCTTGTGTCACATCCACGGAGACTGCATTTAATGTGGCGTCCAGCCCAGAACGGATCAAAGCGACTTTGTCTGCAAAGAACCGAGCAAATGCTTCACAGCGCGTGGCCGAACTGTCAGGGCTCCCGCCTGAAGTAGGGGGAGTTAAAAGACCTCTGACAATCCGAAACAACTCCGCCGGACGGTTTTTTGCAGACGCAATAGTGGCCGCAAAGAAAGTTTTCTTTGCAGCTTTTATTGCCGCGGCATATGCCCTTAGAAAGGACACAAACCGTGCTCGATTTGGCTCGCTTGGGTCCGAGCGCCACACGCTCTCTAGTTCCCTCTTCCTTCGCTTCATCGCTGCCAGCTCCTCAGTGAACCAAGGAGCTGGTTTAGCTCGGTTACTTGAGAGGGGACGTTCCGGAGCGATCCTGTCAATTGCCCTGGTCATCTCCCCATTCCAGAGAGCGACCAAGGCCTCGACATGGTCACCTACCGAGGTAGCGGGAAAATCCCCAAGAGCCGTCAGGAATCCGTTCGGATCCATAAGCCTCCTGGGGCGGACCATCTTAATAGGTCCTCCACCTTTGCGGAGGTTAGGGGGCGCAGTGAGCCTAAATCTGATCAGGAAGTGGTCGGTCCATGGCAACGGAGAGATAGACAACTCCTCCACACCGCCACCCTGCTCCCATCCCTGGCAGAAGACCAAGTCCAATGTGTGTCCAGCGCAGTGGGTGGGGCCAGTTATTTGTTGGGACAGCCCCATGGTTGCCATGGCAGACATGAAGTCCTGAGCCGCTCCTGTGAGGGTCGCCTCGGCATGGATGTTGAAGTCCCCCAGCACAAGAAGCCGTTGGGACTCCACCACCAGGCTCGAGACCACCCCCGCTAGCTCAGGCAGGGAGACTGTAGTGCAGCGAGGTGGACGGTACACTACAAGAATCCCTATTCTGTCCCGGTCACCCACCCTCAGGTGGACGCATTCAAAATTTGTGGTCTGCGGGATGGGACTCCTGGTCAGATGGATGGAATCTCTATAGACCACTGCGACCCCGCCTCCCCGTCCTCCGGCTCTTGGCTGGTGTTGCACGGAGAAGCCTGGAGGACAAAGCTGGGAGAGGTTTACGCCCCCAGCTTCATCCAACCAGGTCTCCGTGATGCACGCCAGATCTGCCCGCTCCTCCAGGATTAAATCCTGAATCCAGGTCGTTTTTCCGTTGACAGATCTGGCGTTCAACAACACCACCTTCAAACCAGAGGGCCCACTCACCTGGTTACACCAATTTACCTTAGGAGACCGATTGGGGGTTGTTAATATGGATAAGCGGTCCGAATTAGGCCGAATTCGAGGTCTCCTTTTCCTTTTCCAATTAAAGATAGTGGAGTAGTTTTGGAACTTATTTCTGTTTCTAGAGAATTAAACAGGGCTGTCTTCTTTCACCTCTTTTCTTTGCTCTGGCTGTGGAACCTCTTGCTAACATAATAATAATAATAATAATAATAATAATAATAATATTAATAACAACAACTTTATTTGTACCTCGTTACCATCTCCCCAAGGGACTCAGTGCGGCTCACATGAGGTCGCAAACATGCTGCAAACTCACCCAAGGATTATGAATATGGATATCAACAGTCTATTTCTTAAAACTACATCTGCTAGTGCAGTTTCTGGTTGGTAATCAGATGAGATTTATGACAGCACTATATTGCCTGGATTTACTTGGGGGGCTATCTGATACCTTCTGTTAAAGATGATTGGGAATCCTTCAGACAGAAATTCCTATCTTGTCTTTATTCTGAATTGTTTGTTGTCCAATATCCACAAGTCCTTATAAGTCTTTTCAGGGCAATTTCCCTTCTTTGTGTGGAGAGCATAATAATAATAATAATAATAATAATAATAATAATAATAATCTTTATTTATACCCCGCTACCATCTCCCGAGGGACTCGGTGCGGCTAACATGAAGCTGAGCCCACAATACATCAATGATAAAAGCAATAACAACAATTAATACAAACAATAAAATAAAATTCATAACAAAAAATAAACAATAAACATTAAAGGTAACACAACGACGTTTAAAAACCACGTTTTCAGGCTCCTCCTAAGGACTTCTTGATATAAAATATTTTCTTATACTTATTCCACACTTGCAATAGCGATCTCCTTATGTAGTGGTTATTAACATTAGAATCTGAACAAATCTGGCTGGTTCCTTCAAGAAAATGAGTGAGGGCTGGTTGATTCTCTAAGGCAGTGTTTCCCTTCCAGATGTTTTGGACTTCAGTTCCCACAATTCCTAACAGCTGGTAAGCTGGCTGGGATTTCTGGGAACTGAACATCTGGAGGAGCACAGTTTGGGAAACTTAAAAAAGGGAGGTTCACTACCAGGGTGCCACTACTAAGAAGGTCCTGCCATATTTAAAAGACATGTATTGTTCATAAATAGTTCTAAGATCCCTAGAAGCTTAGGGATTTCTTGATGGCTAGGAGGAGATAGGTAAGTCTTACAAAATGCAGATTCTCTGGCATTACTATTTTTTTCATTTTGTTTTTCAGATACAGAACATTGGGTGTCTTCTCCAGTGGTCTTGGTTTATGGGGCAACAGATAAGCCTGCCTTGCACGCCATCCTAGCATCCAGTCACACACAATCAAAAATTCCCTTCAGCTTATAGGGAATAGTAGCTGCATGGTAGGTTCCTGTTTTCGGTAGGAAAATAAAGGTGGACGGGGCTTCTTGAGAGCAGCAGCAATATATTTATAGCTCACTGTCTCCCTTGCCTGGACCCACCAGTATGCGGACCCCAACACCCATGATTGTGGGCATTGTGCTTGGCCCTTGTGGGCTTGTCCTAAACCTAACCAGCACCCTGGCTCAGACCTGGAGGACTGTCAGCCTCATCCCTGGGGAGACACAGGACCTGATCCAGCACCAAGGCATCTGGCAGTTCTGCAATGAGTACCAGAGCAGCAACCTGAACACCTGTTATGACATTAAGGACACCCTGGGATACTTCTCCCAGCTGCCTGTGCAAGTGGCCAAGGGGCTCATGCCTGCCTCACTGGTGGTCACCGCTCTGGGTCTAGTGGTGTCCACGTTGGGAGTGCGCTGCTGGCAGCACCGACCCCATTACTTGCTGGGTGGACTGGGTGGGCTGTTGCTCTTCATTTCTGGACTGCTGAGCCTTATTGCCATCTCTTGGTACAATCATGAGCTCTACAATCTGCCTTCCCCCTCAGGCAGCACACTGGCGGTGGGCTACTGCCTGGTCTTAGGGTACCTCGCTAGTTGCATGGAAATTATTGGAGGCCTCTCTCTGACCGTGAGCTTTCACCAGTGCTGCAAAGAATACAAACTGAAGAAAGCTGCTAAAGACACCAGTTACCCACCAAGCAACAAGCAGGGCCCAGGAAGCGTGGCAGCCATTAGCTCCCCCTCCATCATAGATGGCAGAAACAGGCACATCTCAAGCTGGAATACAACATCTAATTACCACAGCAATTTCCTCGATGTACTGGAAGATGAAGTGGGTAGTAGGAGTCAAAGCAGGCTTCCCTGTGACTCAGATTTGTAGCCCTAAACCGGGAAATTTCTACAAATGGAAGGCAAGGCATGAGCTGCCTGAACAGAACAGCGGCCGGGAAGGATCACCTGAAAGTGTGACATTCTCCTACTTCTATAACCAAAAACAAATATTGACTGAAAGAGTTGATTAAGCTGCCTGAGAGGATAATGGTGGATTCTTCTTCTCTGGAAGTCTTTAAACAGAGTTTGGATGGTTATTTTGTGGAGTGCTTCAGTTGGATATTCCTGTATTAGGCTGGAAGGCTTTGGTAATCTCTTCCCTCTCCATGATTATGTGATTATAATAGTTGGAACAGCTGGATCACTGAGATTCTTGATGTATCTATTTAAAGCATTTCCCAATAAATATTATTATGTCATTAAGACATTTAAAATTGCTAAAATAAAAATATGAAGTGTTCTCTTTATCAAATGGTGGAGCTAGCAAATTGAAAGTAGTTCAGCATAAGCACCAAATCGTATCTGATTGTGGAAGCTAAATAGGGTTAGCACTGATTAGTACTTGCATGAGAGATCACCAACAAATCCCAGGTGCTGCAGGCTATATATGAGAGGAAGGAATGTGCAAGACTACTTTTGAGTATTCCTTGTCTAAAAAAACCTTAGGAATTTCCTTGGGTTGCCATAAGTCAGTCAGTGGTAGGGAGTATTATTATTATTATTATTATTATTATTATTATTATTATTAACACAACAAGATGAGTCCACAGCAGACAAGATCACTCTGCTAGCTGTTGTATTGGATCACACACTGGACACTTCCCAAGTGTCTAGGCAAATAATGTGTGCAGATCCCAGTAAGGTGGCCTTCTGCAGCTGGCAGATGGTAATTTTGTCAGCGCCGATTGTGTTTAAGTGCAAGCCAAGGTCTTTAGGCACTGCACCCAGTGTGCCGATCACCACTGGAACCACCTTGACTGGCTTGTGCCAGAGTCTTTGTAGTTCGATCTTTAAATCCTCATATTGTGTCAGCTTTTCCAGTTGTTTCTCTTCAATCCTGCAGTCACCTGGGATTGCAAACATTGACAATCCATACTTCATTTTTTAATACGGGCGTGAGGTCAGGAGTATTATTATTATTATTATTTGTAAAGGACCATTTGGATATATGTATATGTATAACATTCGCAGGCTATATCTTTAATTCTTTATTATAAACAAAATAATTATAAAGTTAGATATTATTATTAAATTATGTATTAAAAATCAAATGAAAGTTCCAAACACCACATGGCACAATCAGTGTGTACAAAGTGTTTGTACACACACAGCCTGTGTGCGTACAAACAGGAGCAGAAGTTCACTGGGACAGGAAAGGAGGGATAAGTCGTGGTCCTACTCAATTCTGCTTTGGTCAGACCTCATCTGGAATACTGTAACTGGTTCTGGGCACCACAATTAAAGAATAATGACAAGCTGGAACATGTTCAGAGAAGAGTGACTAAAATTAAACCAAGCCCTATGAGGAATGTTTTAGGAAACTGGGTATGTTTAGCTTGGGGGAAAGGAGGCTAAGAGGGGAGAGATAGGGCTCCAGATCCCACCTGCTCTCTGGAAACTAAACATGGTGAAGTTTGGTTAGCACTTCAAAGGGCTAGGCTGGTAACACAGCTGGTTAATCAGCTGCAATAAATCACTGCTGACCAAAAGGTGGCAAGTTCAAAGCCCAAGTCGGGGTTGAGCACCCAACTGTTAATAGCTGTTTTTTAAAAATGCCCAGCTCACTGTCGACCTGGACCGCTTAAAGCGGAGAGGCTAATTTTTGACACCATAAAAATGTGGGAGAGCAAGGAGGAAATACTACGATCAAAAAGGCTGGGTGTCATAGTGGACAAAGCGACAGCTCCCCTGGGGCCGAATTGAGCAACCTCCAGGATCCGAAATGGAAGAACTGCTGAAAGGCCTCTATCTGTCTAAATGTCTTGTATGTCAAAAAAAGACATTGAATGTTTGCCGTGTATATGTACATTGTGATCCACCCTGAGTCTCCTTCGGGGTGAGAAGGGCAGAATATAAATACTGTAAATAAATAAATAAATAAATAAATAAATAAATAAGAGACCACCAGAAATCCCATGTACTTATATGAAGACAATGGCAAACCACTTCTGTATATTTCTGTATGGGCTCACCATTAATTGACTTGTATGTGCATACACACTGCAAATTGATATGTACTAGCCATGGAAGAGAAGTGTCAATTAGTCAGCTAACCAGATGTTTCTGGATGGTGACTGTTTATCATCCTTGGCTGGGTTGACTACAGCTGATGAGACTTGCCACTCAAAATCCGGTAGACTGCATGGCTCCCAACCCTCTCCTAGAATTAAAGCATGAGGCCAGTCCTTTCTACCCAGAGAAATAGACCGTGGAGCTATTTTTTTAATCCCCAAGGATTGCAGCTCTCAATCGGCTTTAGATGTTTTAATTAAAACAAAGTGCTACAGTGACCATTATTTTTCTGCTGCTATTACATGAAGTCCAAAATGCAGAAGTCAAAAATGCAGAAGACACCCCTCCCCAAGTTCTGCTTCAGACCAAATTGCCACCACTAGGGGAAAAAAACAGCAAGAAATATTCAATTAATAATTTATTAAGTTATTTTACAAATCTGTGCCTGGGTATGTCTTCAGAGGAGTTGATAGTTCCTATGGAGGAGAGCAAGGTCAAAGTTTAGGGTTATCACTAAATAGACCACTATTTTTCCCTGCACTGCAAATAGAAAACAACCCATATTAACAGGCTAGATAAATTCTTCAGTGAATGAAGATTTGTAGGTGAATACTTTGCTATGAAAAATAGCCTGTTTCAGCCCACAGATTTGGCACCCCCAACATTTTAGTACTTCATTGGATCTGATCTTCAAGGCAACTAAACATTGTAGTTTTGCAAGCTTCTCATTTCAGAACACGTGGACTTAAACTTGGGCACTGCAATTGAAGGGAGATGTTGACAAGCTAGAATGTATCCAGAGGAGGGTGATTAAAATGATCAAGGGTCTGGAAAACAAGCCCTATGAGGAGTGGCTTAAAGAGGTGGGCATGTTTAATTTTCAGAAGAGAAGGCTGAGAGGAGACACGGTGAGGACCATGTATAAATATGTGAGGGGAAGTTATAGGGAGGAGGGAGAAAGCTTGTTTTCTGCTGCCCTGGAGACTAGGATGCGGAACAATGGCTTCAAACTACAGGAAGGAGATTCCACTTGAACATTAGGAAGAACCTCCTAACAGTCAGGAGAGCTGTTCAGCAGTGGAACTCTCTGCCCTGGGGTGCAGTGGAGGCTCCTTCTTTGGAAGCTTTCAAACGGGCTGGATGGCCATCTGTCAGGGGTATTTGAATGTGATTTTCCTGCTTCTTGGCAGGGGGTTGGACTGGATGGCCCACAAGGTCTCTTCCAACTCAAGGATTCTATGATTCTATGAAATACTTTTGATTACAGAGTTTTGCAAAATGCAGTCCTCCAACTGCAATTAGACTGCAATGCCTAACATTCCTCACCACTGGCTGTGCTGATTAATAGACTAAGCTGTGGTCCATATTTAAGTAGGAAGTAATAATATGTATGCAAGTGCTTAAGGCTTTCCAAGTATACACACTTGGAGATGGAAGATAACAACAAGGGCTTAATGCGATGCCCTCACCTGCTCTGGATTATAAGCTGCATTAATACAGGTTTCATCTTCGACAAAGTTTTCTCCCTCTGGTTCATTATCCTTCTGGTAACTGGTCAGTGTTTTACAAGATCCTGTACTTGAAGTCCTGTAAAGAAGCAAAATAAGATACAGGTTGCACCTCATATACTAGGTTGATGCTGGTGTTGTAAAGATATAATTCTGCTGTAGTGCCAGGTATATCACTAACATGCAACTTCAACCACCCTTGTGGTTGTTAAGAACCCTCCTAACTGTACAAGAACCCCCCTAACTGTTTTGTACTAACTGTACAAAACTGTACAAAGTTGCCAAAAGGCCTCACTGTACTCTTTTGTGCTCAGAGTTGCAAATGCTGCAAGTGTGCAATCAGTGCACCCAGCATGAAAGCCGTAATGTTCTACAAACCTATTTTTGCCATTCGAGCTCAAAGCTCAGCCAAAGTTAGAATTAGCAGAAGTGGATTGCTGTGAGTTTTCTGGGCTGTATGGCTATGTTCCAGAAGCAGTCTCTCCTGACGTTTTGCCCACATCTATTGCAAGCTCCTCAGAGGTTGTAAGGTTGGTTGGAAACTAGGCAAGTGAGGTTTATATATCTGTGGAAAGTCCAGGGTGGGAGAAAGAACTCTTGTCTGTTTGAGGCAAGTGTGAATGTTGCAACTGGCCATCTTGATTAGCATTGAATGGCCTTGCAGCTTCAAAGCCTGGCTGCTTCCTGCCTAGGGAATCCTTAGTTGGGAGTGGTTAGCTGGCCCATGCCAGGAAATCCCCTGTTGTTTGACTGTTTCTCTTTATTTACTGTCCTGAATCACCAATCAAGGAACATGAAAGGCACTGCAGACTAATTCAACCAGAGAAGACAGCCATAGGTGTGCACCTGATGAACAAAAGCAAAAGAGGAAACCATAAAAATGAACAAAATCTGGCTACCAGTATTTAAAAAACTTCTAAAATCAGGACAGTAAATAAAGAACAACACTCAAAAACAGAGGAATTCCAGACAAGAAGCAAGCAAAGCCAGCACCTCCCAACAAAGGATTCCTCCAGGCAGGAAACAACCAGGCTGCAAGGCTATTCAATACTAATCAAGGTGGCCAATTTAGTTATTTATTTACTATATTTATATACCATCCCTCTCAGCCTGCAGGTGACTTGGGGCGGTTCACAGTCAGTACCAAGACCATAAAATACAATTAAAAACATTAAAATAATATAAAACCATAGCAAAGTCAATAACAAACAAGCAAAACATTCACACTTGTCTCAAACAGGCAAGAGTTCTTTCTTCCACCCTGGACATTCCACAGATATAGAAACCTCACAACCTCTGAGGATGCATGCCATAAATATGGGTGAAATGTCAGGAGAGAATGCTTCTGGAACATGGCCTTACAGCCTGGAAAACTCACAGCAACCCAGTGATTCCGACCACGAAAGCCTTCAACAATACAATTAGCAGAAGTATTGAATAGGCAATATCTTTCAGAACTGAGTTTTAAAGTAGGATAGTCTTATACTTACTCATTCATTACACCTGCACACACAGAGAAAGCTAGTCACCCTCACATTTAGCTTCATATTTTTATGATACTCAAACAATCCTTATGAATAATATACTACACAGAACCATTTCAGCATAATAAAAATCAAGCCCAACACTACTTGTTAAAGAATTCCCCATGCAAGGTGGATTAAGTGACCTAGCCAAATGCCATACAGTTTGACTTCCTTGCAGAAACAGAGGCCCCAGTGTCAAAAGGATGAAAAAGAGAGCATAGGAGGAAAGTTGGAAGATTAGTAACAGTTTTCAGTAGAGCAGGTTGAGCATCCCTTATTTGGAATTCCAGAATCTGAAATACTCCAAAATCTGAAAAAAAGCACACTTTTGCTTTCTGGTGGTTCAATGTACAAAATTATTTTAAAATATTGTATAAAACTACCTTAACGCTATGTTAAGGTAGTACCTGAAACATAGATTTCACGTTCAGACTTAGATCCAAGATATTGCATAATGCCATATATGCAAATACAGTTACTCCAAAATCCAAAGCACTTCTGGCACCAAGCATTTCAAATTAAAGATACTCAACCCGATAGAATCAGTATAGCATTATGTCCTGATGGAAGAGGAGGTGTCCAAGTGTTCCCAAGTGTGTACAGAGTCCACATTGATAAAATAATAAATAAAATCAGAGCCTACCTTGGGCGGGTTCTTTGCCTTCTCAAGTAGATATAGACCCCTGCTGCGGCCATTGCAAGCAACAAGACAGAAAAAATGGCCAAAACAACAGAGCCAGCTGTAGACCTCCTTTCCTCTTCCTCACAGTAGTCTCCACTGTAGCCCAACATGCAGTTGCACTTCACTCCATTGCCTTCCGCAATGCAGTCTCCCCTCATATTGCAGGTCTCACTGTTGCAAGACTCTAGATTGTTTGCCACGATTTCCTGCACCAGAGAAGGTCCTTTCCATTTCTGTGTTGTAGATGATGTAGTCTTGCGTGCTTTACTTGGAGAGAATGCCTGCGTTATTTTCATAGTAGTACGTGTTGTAGTGGTACTCTTTGGTTTTGTCACTCTTGGTTGTATGTACACCTTTCTAGTGATAGGTTTCTTAGTGACGGTGGTTTTGGTAGGTGCCAGTGTCTTTCTATTACCAATCAACTTGTTGGTTTGCAACACTGTTGCCCAAGATAAGGTTGTGGTCAGTGGTTCTTTCTTGACATTGTAGTTGCCTGCAGGCAGAATAGCATGAATTCAGATCACTTACAGAGCACAGCATCGTCAGTCTTGTATGATGACAGGCCTGATAGTCTATTGAAAGCCAAGACAGCTGCAAGAAGAATCTACTGTTCAAAAACTACATTATTTACTTCTTGCAGCAATCAGATATGCTTTAAAAATGGTTACCTTTCTGAAATTTCTACTGACCCAATTTAAAGTCTGCCTGACAGTTCAGCTGTGAGCATGTTTCATTCTAGATTCATACATGTAATGGTATTACCATCTGTCTATGACAGCAGTTCTCATCACTGACTTGGACTATTTCCTCTAAGGAAATTTTGGGAAGGGCAACTTATTTATTTACTATATTTATACCCCCACCCACTCTCACCCTGAAGGGGGACTCAGAGCAGCTTACAAATTGGCAACAATTCAATGCCATATAAACAAACATATAGTAAGCATATACATTAAAAACCATAAAGTTAAGAAAAAACATCTATGCAGTAAAACCAATTATTAAAACCACACAAATTCAAAGCCATAGTCCAGGAGCCATTCCAATTGTGTTGCACTTATTTCATATCCACTTATTGCACGCTGGTAACGAAGATCTGCATAGTTAAAGCAATGATATTCCTTGTCGTAACCTATGGATGTGAGAGCCGGAGCATAAGGAAGGCTGAGCGAAGGAAGATGGATGCTTTTGAACCGTGGTGCTGGAGGAAAATTCTGAGAGTGCCTTGGACTGCGAGAAGATCCAACCAGTCCATCCTCCAGGAAATAAAGCCCGACTGCTCATTGGAGGGAAGGATAGTAGAGGCAAAGTTGAAATATTTTGGCCACATCATGAGAAGACAGGAGAAGACAATGATGCTGGGGAAAATGGAAGGAAAAAGGAAGAGGGGCCGATCAAGGGCAAGATGGATGGATGGCATCCTTGAAGTGACTGGCTTGACTCTGAAAGAGCTGGGGGTGGCCATGGCCAACAGGGAGCACTGGCGTGGGTTGGTCCATGAGGTCACAAAGAGTCGGAAGTGACTGAACCAATAAACAACAAAATATTGCACTGAATTACTCTCTGAAGACTTGGTCACACAGCCAAGTTTTTAATTTCTTTAGAAAAATCAGGAGGGAGGGAGCTGATCTAATTTAGCTTGGGGGGGGGGAGAGTTCCATAGATGAAGGGCCACCACTGAGAAGGTCCTGTCTCTCGTCCCCACTGATCGTGCCTGCAAAGGAGGTGGGACTGAGAGCAGTGCCTCCCCAGAAAATCTTAACTTCCAAGGTGGTTCAGACAGGTAAGCTGGCCCAGAACTGTTTAGGGCTTTATAGGCTAAAGCCAGCACTTTGAATTGTGCTCAGTAGCACACTGGCAGCCAGTGTAGCTGATGCAACAGGGGGTTGTGTGCTCCTGTATGTTGCTCGGATTAGGAATCTGGTGTCACCCGTTGGACCACTTGAGGCTTCCGAACAGTCTTCAAAGGCAATTCCACATAGAGCATGTTGCAGTAGTCTATTCGAGATGTAACAAGAGTCTGATTTTCCAAGGTACTAGTGCAACTGGCGCACAAGCTTTACTTGTGCAAAAGCTCCCCTGGCCACTGCCGAGACCTAAGGTTCTAGGCTCAGTGATGAATCCAGGATCACTCCCAAGCTGCGAACCTGTGTCTTCAGGAGAAGCGCAACCCCATCCAGCACTTGACAATTCTGAGGTACCTGGTTCCTGTTTGCCATCTTACAAGTGTTAGAATTCCTTTGGAACAGATCGTGCCATACTAGTTTTTTAATATGCCGCATGGACATCTGTTTTCTTTCTTTTACTAAATAAATTTGTTTGCAGTGCAGTTTTTCTGCATTAGAAAAACATGCTGCTTCAGTCCTCTTAAAACCTCAACCCTAACTGCAATGGGGAGACATTTTGAGTCAGGTAGTGGCTGATCTTAATATATCTCACTCTCTAGCCATTGTTTCAGCTATTATATTATATCCTTCAGCTATTATATGTGATCTTTAGCAAGACTAGGGCCCCAAACAACTATTTACTGCTTTGGATCCACATGCAGTTTTTTCAATGGGGTTACTCACAGTCTGTCTCATCAGAGCCATCAGGACAATCAACAGTGCGATCACAGATCTGAGCCTTTGCAATACATTTGCTGCTGTACTTGCAGGGTTGAAGCCAGCCTGGGCATTTGGGGGCTTTGGTGCAAGACGTGCCATGTTCTAGGATGTACCCAGCGGTGCACCTGCATCTTCTTCCATGTGGAACTGGCAAACAGATATGGCTGCATCCTCCATTCTTCTCTGAGCAGCCATTTGTACCTAAAAGCAGCAAGAAGATGACATTGATTGCTTTGGTCTAATCTACCATTTTCCCAGTGGTTCTCAACCTGTGGGTCCCCAGATGTTTTGGCCTACAACTCCCAGAAATCCCAGCCAGTTTAGCAGCTGTTAGGATTTCTGGAAGCTGGAGGCCAAACATCTGGGGACCCGCAGGTTGAGAACCACTGGGCTAAGGAAACATCCTTTTCTTCAGCTAATTGGTGATACAATAAACTTGTGTCAGGCTATAATCACACATCTCCCCCTGCCCCGCTCCATTTTAACAGCTTAGAATAAGCCAAAATAAAATATAAAAGATACCTATAATATTTTCAGAAAGTGCTCAACCTAGCAAAATTATAGGACAACTTTTCAGCCAAATTAAGTGACATGCTCCCATCAGGGACTGAGGTTGCAAGGTCATTCTTGTTTTTGCATTAAGTTAAAAACAGACTTGAATTATGGACTGCATGAACACCAGAGGGTGAAATTACTGCACATTGTAGTCCAAATATGTTTAAGTCCCCAGATAAATATATAGCTACAGTAGAGTCTCACTTTTCCAACTTTTGCTCATCCAATGTTCTGTGTTATCCAAGGCAGTCTGCCTCCTGCCCGGATCCACAGCTGTTTCAATACATTGTGATGTTTTGGTGCTAAATTCGTAATATAATTACTACATAACATAACCATGTATTGAACTGCTTTTTCTGTCGATTTGTTATAAAACATGATGTTTTGGTACTTAATTTGTAAAATCATAATGTAATTTGACATTTAATAGGCTTTTACTTAATCCCTCCTTATTATCCAACATTTTCGCTTATCCAGTGTTCTGCCGGCCCATTTATGTTGGATAAGCAAGACTCTACTGTATGTGAATTTTAGGCAAGATGCCTAAACACACAAGATCTCATCTGATATCAAAAGCTAAGCAGGATCAGTCCTGATTAATACTTGGACGAGAAATTACCAACAAATACCAGGTGTTATGTCTCAGATAAACTGGCAAAACTACCTCTGAGTATTCCTTGTTTAAGAAGGTCCTTGTTAAATCCTTGTTATTGCCATATGTCAACAGGTGACGTGGAGGCATATGCACACACATTAACTTTACCTTGCTGGCTTAGCTTGCTGTAAATCTTTATATCCACAAGTTTTTGGTTAACTTGAAACCACCAGCTTTCTTCAATGTCCAGTTTACTGTGCCACACCCTTGTTGCACCTATTAAGGAATAAAATCCAGTCAGGGAGGGAAAAACCATTTATTCCTGTGTATGGAATTGTCACTTTTTATGTTATGGTATCCACTAGAAACGTGCCAGGAGGAAGGCGCGTCAAGCCAACCCCGACCGGGACCACCTTCCACCTGGAAACCAATGCCCTCACGGCGGAAGAAGATGCAGAGCAAGAATAGGGCTCCACAGCCACATACGGACCCACAAGGAAATCCATAATGGAAGACCATCTTACTCGTCCAACGAGGGATCACCTAAGTAATCCACTAGACCTTCCTAACCCTAGCAACTTGCTATTTTTCTGTTTATTTCTGGACCAAATGGATATACAGTGGTCCCTCACTACTTCGCGGTTTGCTTTTTGCGGACATTAATGTAAAACATTTATCGCGTTCTCTTGCCTGCCCTGAGGGGAAAAGGGGGGGGGATGAGGCCTGGACAGGGGCTGGGGGGTAGCAAAGGGAGGGAGTTAGCGCTGCCGGTGTTCCTGGCTACCTTCAAAGAGCTTCAGTGGCTTCTGAGGTTTTGTTGGTATCTCCAACAACCCCGCCGACTCAAAATGGACTGAGTCAAGCACTGTCCCAGAAGCGGGGGAGGGGGGGTGTTGTAATACCCAAAAAAATGAGGGTACAAATAAAAAAACATTTGGAAAGAAATGAAGCTTTTTTTAAAAAAAGTCATCTTCACGGATACGCTGTGGCCAAAAAGCCTTTCTTCCCCTGTCTCTTCATTCCTTTAAATAACTTAACCACTATGCCACTCAATTTCCATCCTGAATGGATCATTCCAATCCTGGTGGGAAATGCTTGTCTGTTATGGACTGAACTAATTGGAGTAGAAAGTAGGGGAGGAAACTACGTTAATAATGCTCTACAATATATTTGATTACTGTAGAGGGTTTATAAAGACTTAAAATAATGTATAACTACTAAAATAATGTATAAATATTAAAATAAATATAGCGTCCCTACTTCACAGATTTTCACTTTTTGCAGGTGTTTATGGAATGTAACACCCGTCATAAGTGAGGGAAAACTGTATTATACTAGACTGAGTCCCAGATGTTTTGGATATCAACTACTGTATGCATAGTCAATGGCCAGGAGTTCTGAGAGTTGGAGTTCAAAGCATCTGCAGGGCAATGGATTGGGAGACAATGGTCTATATGAGATGGCCTATCACCACTAGTGATGCGCCTGCCTTAAAATGCTTTGATAGAGTTAGCACAGTGCAATCCTGCTTACTGTTGTGTGCCACTGTTGTCCAAATGATGATTCCTTCCCGTATTGTGAAGAGCGTAAGGCCATGCAGCCGTCTCCGAAGAAGTCTGTATTGGGATCCATCCATACGAATGCTTTCTATAGTACCCTTTGCTAGAGAAAGTAAAGAATGTGAGGCAAGTCATGGTACGAATATGGTGTAGTTCGATAATACTTTCTCCATTGCTTCTTAGCAGCTAGAACAAAAATATCCTTGACATTAAACTCACAGCACATTAAAGCCTGAGATTTGTAGAGATTTTGTCTGCAGAGAAACAAGTCTCTCCTTTTCCCACTTCCATTGGCTGTTCTCTCAACTAGAGCCATCTTAAAATATTTTATCTAGATGCAACTGGATAATAGAATAGAAACGTAAACATTTTACACTATGGCTAGACCAGATCTTGGTAGTAATCATGTTTATGTTGATAGATGTTTCTTTCAGAGGTTATAGTCACAACTTCACAACTTTTAAACTATCCAAAGGAGATTTCAAAGCCAGTGCATTAAGAAATTAGGAAGGTATTTTCACCATCAGTAAGAAAATTAAATTGTAAGGCATACCCAGATGTTTTAAACCTGGCTTGGCAGCCAGCAGGTAGAGAAGAGCTTTTATTCTGAAAGTGTAGGGAATACTTTTTTCCAAACAGGACTAAGTGGTCAAGTCTTAATTCCATCTATCATCAGGTAGGGCTCAAGCAGTCAACAACACAAGCAGAAAAGTCTGTAGCTTATGCAATCAACTGCTTAACAGTAAAAAAAATGTTTGTTGGTGGCTTATTTCTGTTTCCCAAAGAAACACCGATATTCAGGTCAGCACAGTATGAGCAAAATGGCGTTGTAAGTGTACCTTCTTTATCACTGTATTTCCACTGTTACCTCTTCCTGACAAAGCTCTTTAAGCCTTAACCAGGATACAGAATTTGCGTCATCTCAGACCGAGAAAGAACAAAGCAGGATGAAATTTGTTGGAGCATGTAAAAATCAGTTGGTGAGTGTGTTAACTGAAAAATGCAAAGGTCTAAGCTGATTGGTTGGGCTATGCCTGAAAAACTAGCTAAGCCTGGGAGTTTTGGCAACAGTTACATGTTTAGGTTTTCTGTGCAGGAGCTTGCCAAGACAGTATTTTCTGCTTCTGGGCTGCTGGAAGAAGATCCTTCACATTGACAGCCAAGGACCATTTTAAATCTCTCTCAAAAGACATTGTGTGAGTCAATGCAACTGCTTTCATGACTGTATATATGTTGCTTTGGATAACAGAGTGAACTCTTTACTCTTTACTGATTATCTGCATGGCATATCTTTTCTCTAGCAAGAAAAGTGTGTGGGTTGGTAAAGATGTGAACTACACATGATTTTCATTTTGCCACATAATTCAGTTAGAATGGATGACCATGCCATTCAGATGCTAGGAACATGGAGCATGTAAGCTGGCCTACTTACTTTGGTCTGCCCAGTACAGCCGGATTCCCTCGTCCAGTATTGTCAAGCCAACAGGAGTCTGGGCTCTCTTCCAGAGGACTCTTCTTTCACTTCCATCCATAGAAGCACATTCAATCATGGGCCCAGGCATACCATGCTCTGTACCCAAGTCAGCAAAGCACATCACTGCAGATGGGGGATGCAGCACCACAGAGGTGGGGTGGGAAAGCCCTTCACCAATCACCATATGCACATATCTGCCATCTGATGTTCCTACGTGGATGGCGGGGCGCTTGCTGTCAATCCAATAGATATTGCCACTTATCCAGTCTAAGGCTAGAGATATCACAGTGCCTTCAACTGGCAGGATTGTCTTAGAGGAACTTCTCCCAGCATCCTTAATAGCCAAGACTTTTATAAAGCCACTCTCAAACTCTGAGAAGAAAAGAGCTGCATCGCGTACAGAGTAGTCCATGGCTCTCATGCGTGTGATGCTGATCAAGGGAAGAGAGTTGTGATCAGGTAGGGCTACCTGCCCCATTACGGGGGGCAATTTCTTAAGGTAGACCTAGAATTAGGTATAGAATGAACACTGCAATTAGAGTTCAAAATTCATTACAAAACTGAGGGGTACTGGCATTTTGTTTCAAATATATAGGTAATGAAAATTCATTACTATACTGAAAGTAATGGAATTTTGTTATTATTTCGTTATAGTAATTGTGAATAATTACTATAATTGGGAAAAATGCATGGGCTCCTTTCTCCCTCATTTTTACAGCTATTGGGGTGAAATTCACTACAATGGTAGAACACATTTACCACTCTTAGCCCACCAAATTTGAGAGTGGTTCACTTATCCATGGATTTGGGGGGAATTTTCAATTTTTTTCCAAACAACATTTTTAATAGTAAAGAAAATATGTTCCTAGTTTTTTATTTCCTATTTAATTGTGTAGTCTTTACTTTGAAAGTAGTGGTTGTACACAGGGAACTTTGTTTTTGCACCAAAAACCTTGTTAAATGGGTGGATGACGATTGGATTGGACTGGATAGCAAAAGGTGCTATAACACAATGCCCCTTGTGCAAAGGCAAAGTTTTCGCAGCTTAATAAACTTTTATCATGTTTTTATGATAGAGCCAATTTGGAAATGACATTTATAACCCAGGAACAAAAATAATAAATTTTGGAACTCTGACTGCCTACGGAGGGGTAAATCTATCAGATGGCGAGCAGTGCAATGCATTCTGGGAAATGTAGTTTAGGGTAGGGCTCCTCCCTTCCCAAAGTACATTTTCCAGAGCTCTGTGCTTTTCCCAGAAAACACTGTCCCCTCTTTCCCCCACTCCTAATGCCAAAACTCAATTAATTTACAGCGGCACTAAGGCAGCCTTTGGCTTTGCTTTCAGCTTTGCTTCCTTGCACTGAATATGAAACTGACTTTTATAAGCCTTCAGAGATTTCCAAAACTCACTATTTACTAAAATATATAATACAACATCCATTGAAAGACTATAGGGCCCTTTAGGTTTGGACAATTTAACATCTTATCAGCTGTTAACTATTTAAAATGATACCTGAGTAACATTGTCTTCTGCAACCAGAAACAAGAATGCTGACTCCTTTAGAGGAATGCAGGTCTTTCCATCTCCTGAAAGCACAAGTCCAATCGGACAGTGGCAACTTCCTTCCTTGTTTGGATTCAAGAGGCACAAGTGTGAACAACTGGTGTCTGCACAAGGATTGCTGGCTGCTGGCTGGAGGACTTCGTGCATAATCTGAAATCCAAATTTCCTATGGGTTAAAAGCTTTGACAGAACTAGGATGTCTTTTCTGTGTATACACTTAGTGAATATATCTGCACCAAAAATACAGTTAGATCTGTTTCCACCCCCCTCAAAAATCAACAAAAGTTTGGATGCATGGGATAATCAAATTGGTCTTGTAGGAAATGATTGGATTTCAGATAAAGTTTTACTAATAGTAAATGGCTTAGTTGGAACAATTCTCAGGTTTTTCATTATGTTCATTATGTTGGAGGAGAATGCATACGGTGTTAACTAAGGGGGATTTGTGTAAGTTTACACATTAGGTATACCTGTTGTGTCATTTTCAATATTTAGGTACTCCAAATCCACTTGCAAGCAGTGGTAATTGATGGTTTTCATAACAGTCGACAGTGAATTTGCTCTGGATTTTAAGTCAGAACTTTAAGGAACTGTCCAGGGTCTTGAATGCTACCATCAAAATAGGTTTGCAATTTTAGCTATCTCCTTTAATGTTCAGAATAAAAACCAGAGTGGGTTGACATTAAAAGTTGCTAAACAAAGCAGTCTCAGGTCAAGAAGGGGTAGAGAAACTGGCTCTCAGGTCATTATTTCCAAGCCACAGACCTCTGGATAGGATAGCAACAAGCTCTTGCTTCAGTGGCTAATTCATATCTACATAGCTTGTTTCTTATTATTTACTGCCACGTCAGCTGTGCTTATTGCAACCCTGTGAAGGAGAGTCCTCAAAGTCACCCTGTTATTGGCAACTCTGCTCAGGTCTTGCAGGCTCAGAGTCAAGGCTTTCATGGTTGAATCAATCATGATCGCTTGTAAGAAGATATTTACCTAAAGCCTTCCACTTTGCCAAGCACAATTGCCTTTTCCAGTGAGTTTAATACTTTTACATTAAAAAGCAAAGACAATACCTTTAGCCCATATGGCTGCCCATGACGCTTGATAATGACTGTTCTGTTTTTGCCAGTTCTTTTGTCTATTTTCTGTACTCTCCTGGTTATCATGTCCGACCAATAAATGTGGTCTTCAAAGACAGTCAGTGAGAAAGGACTATGGATCTCAGGTAAGTCAAAGACCTAGGAGAACAAAAAACATTTGTCACAGCTTATGGTGAAGATCATTGGCCAACAAAGGCCTAAAACATTTAAGGAGCATTTCTTCCCCCACTTGTCCTGTCACTTCTGGTCAGGTTGAAGGTTTGATGTGAAAGACAACTACAAAAGAAAATCCCCAAGAGCAACACCAGGTTTTTAGACCATAAATCAGTGTTGCTCCTTTGAAAACAAAGAACTTGAGCACTTGCCTGTCTTCTGCCTTAGACCTAGTGTATATAAGCTAACAGAGATGCAATACCTTCACACCAGTGCCATCCAAAAAGGCTGATCCAATGCAATGAAACTTGTCATCAGACCAGAAGATTCTCCAACTCAAAAGGTCAAGGGCTATGCTAGTGGGCCAGCCAAGTCCTCCATCAATTAGTGTTTCTCTGCTGCTTCCATCCATCCCAGCTTGTTGTATTTTGGGATCACTCCCAATTTCACACCAGTACATCAATCTAGGAAAGGGAATATTAATATTGGAAAATTATAAAGATCACATTAGCACTGCAATGGACAAATGGTTTATTGAACGTACACCAAGTTTCATATATTACATCTGATTTCGCTTTTAATCTACAAGTCAGACCATCATTCAACAGCAGAAATAGCATGTCCCATTATACAAGTCTGGGAGAGTTTTGTTGCCAGATTATCCTGACTTGTTAATGATTATTCTGACCATTTGTCTCCCATAATTTCTGAGCATTGTACATAGATTCTTTGAACATCTCCAGTCCAGAAACTAACCAATTCTGTTAGATTCTGGATGATTCTATACATGAGGAGTCATTTCCCTAAGCAAAGTGATCTTAAATGTGTTGGAATTCGACCCCACAATGCCCAAGTCTCAAGTCCTCAACAAGAAGCAGTTAGTTAGTTTAGTATAGACTGAGGGAATTCCCTTCTCCCATGTATCCTGTATGACAGTTGTAATGTATCTAATTTCATCTCTCCTCTCTGTTTCTGCTCTTCTTCTGATTGTTTAAAATGGATACTTTTCTACTGCAAGCCTTTGTAAATCTGACTTCCGTTTTTTACATCTTAGTGTATGTACTGTGTGCCTTGAGATCTCTCTCTCTCTCTTTCTTTCTCTCTCTCTGTGTCAGAGAGATGTAGTGATTGGTATTTTCCCTCTCTTTGAAACAATGGAAGAGATGGGTGTTAGAGTAGCTCAGACCCAGTTCCTTAACTATTAAGGAATGCAGTTGTTTATTGTTATTGTAAATAAACATTTTCTGACTTTTAAAAAAAAGATTGGACTCCTTGCCTGCTTAAGCTCTAAATTCTTCACAAACACATCACACGGCACTTCACGCTCTGAACGCTAATGAGTTCATGCTCAACTTTAAGTATTCTGTTTGTTTTTGGATATTCTGCTATATTTAGGGTAGTTTTCCCTAACAAAATAAGGCCAAACTGTAGCCACAGCCATAAGAAAATGAAGGGAAAGTGTTTTTGCAAGCAAACATCCTTTCAAATTTACAATTTTTTACATGCTTTAAAGGAAAATGTTACAGAAATGGTAAAGAACTCTTGCACAACTTTCACGCTTCATACCAGGGATAAAGGATAGGTGTTGGCATGGCTGTGAACAAATAGGGATGTTTAATCGTATGATATGGAATGTGATCAAGTGCAAGAATACTGGAAAATGAAGGGGAAATCAATAGAATGTTAAATTCACAAGTAGTAATAGTTAATAGAAATGTACTACATGCACGAATAACAGGAGTGAAGAATATGCAAAAGGAAAAATTGGTTGACAAATTAATAGTGTGTGTACAAATTGTTTTAGTGAGGGGTTGGAAAGATAAAACAAAATGGACACTGATAGTATAACTATATAGTTAATATGTTAAATGTGGAAATAACAAATTGCAAATGGAATAATATAGATAAAATTGAAAAGGTTACAATAACTAAGAGGATGTGGGAACCAGGAATTATTTAGAGATTGTGCTAAGATGTGGAGTAGAAAAATTAAGACTAATATTTCAAATGTAACATCTGTAGTTTGATTTATAAATTGCATGTAGAAGGAGGGGAGGGTGGGAGTGGGAAAAACCAATAAAAAACAAAAAACAAAAAAACAAAAAAGATATATATATATATATATCTTAAAGGAAGGTTGTCGAGGAGATCTATGCCTACCCTGGAAATGAGACTCCTTTAATACATATCACTGCCCAGTAAAGTGGAGTGCCATCCCAAGTAGTCCTCTATCTAGTTGCTAACAGACTTAGATCTGATATAGGCAGGCAATTCCAAAAGGCCAGATCTTTTACACACGACATCCATAACAGTCTTACCCATCCAGTGGATGTAGAGCCAGTGACCGTGGCTGATCAAGGTAATCAAGAACTACAGTGTGTTCAGGATTTCCATTCCAGGTACCATTTAGTTGTGTGGCCAAGATCTGCCCTGTGGTCCCATCAGTCCAGTAAAGATTCCGACCTACCCAGTCCACTGCTATGCTGTCAGATTTGATTCCTACAGGAAACACAAGTGAGCTGACTGTCATCTGCATCCTATCACAATACTTACAGGTACTCAAAGCAATAGTTGGGAGATACCAGGGTCAAGGCACAGTGACAACGAGATAATAGTAAAAGAACACCAAAGATGTTTTCCCACCAAATCCAGATACATCCCCATGGCAAGACTTTGCTGGTGAAAGGAAGACCCCTAATAGCAGGTTTCCAAGAACTGACCTACTATCCCAATTTTACTACAAGTGTATGCATGCTGAATTATTTTCTGCCTGAAAAATAGAGTGAAGTACGTCTCACAAACATTTTGGTTACAAACACATCGTCACTTAAAAAGACAGTTTTTTTCCAATACTAAAGTGGACTTTTGGCCACTTCATGTTTTGTTTAGGAATTTTTAATAGCCTTTATAGCCCTAGGGGGTCCCAAAGCTGAAAATGGTGCCTTAGACCTGCCATAGTTGTTTGGTCCTGCTCTATTGACTAAAAGCCAGAGACAGAGTTTGATTATAAATTTCTTACATCTCAGCACAAATACCTAAGAAATAATTAAACGAGGATTTATTTAGTGAATTAGTCAATAATTACCAAACTTCTTGAGCCAGACTTAACACACATGTAAAATAGTGTTATAAGTTGCACTTTCAAGATTGCCCAAGGCACATTATGATCATTAATTTTTGCAACACTTCTCTACTGAAAACTTCTGCTTCAAGCAATATTTTTTAACCATGAAAGAGATAAATGCTGATACATTTTATGCAATTTGCCTTTCACCTCTCTTTAATTACAGAAAACCCTCCACACAACTAGTTAATAGTCAGTTAACAAAGTTAGGTAATACTTTAAATACCTGAACGGAATCCTCCCAGATAAATCTCCTGAAGAACCCTCAGGAAAAACCAAGAGGTCGTAGAAGAGTGTCTGGCTGAAATTATACTGAAATCTTGTTGCTCCCAACTATTTGTCTATACCAGAGCTTGGGAACATATGGGCCTCAAGATGTTGCTAAAATGCCGTCCCATAATCCCTGATCATTAGCATGTTGGCTGGGACTAAATTGTGTGCTGAACATTATCCTAGTCTACAGAACATCATAGAGCAATGGTTCTCAACCTTTGGATCCCCAAAGGTTGAGAACCTACAGCTCCCAGAAATCCCAGCTAGTTCACCAGCTGTTAGGATTTCTGGAAGTTGAAGGCCAAAACATCTGGGGACCCAAAGGTTGAGAACAGCTGTCATAGAGTGTTTCTGAGTAAAGGCAACTCATGAAGGGAAATCACTCCAAGGGCCTTTCTACACAGCCTTTCCCCCCAGAATATCAAGACAGAAAATCCCACAATATCTGAGTGTGGGCTCAGATATCCCAGTTCAAGGCAGATATTGTGGGATTTTCTGCCTTGATATTCTGGGATATAGGGCTGTATGGAAAGGCTCCTAGTTCAAGTTTCTTTGAAATTCATGAAGAGCAACTGAGCAAAGGTCACGAGAGCAAGGAAGTCCTTGTCCTGGTGTGTTGATGAATGGATTTGGCCAGTAATATGAAGTCAGCCCTCCTCAAAATTGTATATTTTACCTTGCTACCTCATATAATCTCCAGAGGCGCCTGTAGGAAGGTTTTTTCTTCTTCTAATATCTCAACAAATGCAGGTATAAGGTTATTTTTTACTTTCTAATTTATCTACTATTACATTTGAAGTGGAAGTAGATTTGCTAAACTTTGGAGAAATAGACCTTGGAAAGTTTTGTTTTTGACTACAGCTTCCAAAATATACCAGGGAGCACACAAGAACAAGAACCAGATCCAGATTTTGAGCTTGATGGGTTTCATCAAGATTTCCATAGGACAGGTTTGGGTCAATCTAGTCTTGTTCCAAGCAGTTAGTCCTTCTCAGAGTGTCCAAACAAACGAACATTGATGAAGACCCACCTTTTACTAGGGTCCCCCTTTGCTTGGATTTTGTGTTCATCCATTTAATGCTTTCTGCATTTAGGTCCATCCAGAAAATCTTCTGCTCCACCAAATCATAGTCAATGGAGAAGATAATGAAGTTCTTGTCGGCTGTCAAGATGACATTCTCTTTCATGCCCCTTAATCCATACAGGATCAGGTCAAACTGAATGGCAACTAGCAGAGTTGGCTCTGAGCCTACAAAAACAAGGCCATTGTTATGTTACTGTTTCATGACTTTTCAGGACTGCCTTGAATAAAATGCTGGTGTGATACTGAAGACACTGCTAGTTATGTTGGTGATATATTAGCAATCCTAACCTCCTGTCATGTGAACTAATTCATAATTAACAATCCAGAAAGCTAGCAATCCAGGGAGGAATTTACCCCTTGCCATTTTCTATTTATTATGTACTTTCTGTGCTCAGATTATGTTTTAAGAGTGGTTGAAAAAAAAGACCAAGTTCTATACAATGCCACCTCTGTAATAAACAGTGCTAATACTTTCATCAGACCATATTTCTTCATTTACCTGAATTTTAATCCTAATACTGAAACATTGCTTTCAGCAATAAGAGGGTTCAAGATATGTGATAAGGAGTCCTTCTATATCTAACCACTTGAACTGCTCAAGCAAATCTCCACTAGTTTGGCAGCACTGAAGCAAAGCTCTCATAACAGGAGTTTCCTGTTCAAAAGACTATGGGTGCAAAAGCCTTTCATCCCACCTTTTTCCTTCAGACAAACTTGATTCACCTAATTTTCAGTCATACTGACAGATACCTTCTGAAAACGTCAAGCTATCCACCTACAGATGCTTACCAACCACTTTGCATGTGTGGCCATCTGGTTCCAACAAGTAGCCTGGGTGACAAGTGCAATGGTAGCCACCAATGGTATTGATACAAGTCTGGCTGCACTTCTCTTCTTCCAGTTCTTTACATTCATTGATATCTTTACAGGAGCGCCTGTCACTTCTTAACCTGAATCCCTCGTGGCAAGCACATTTCTGAGAAAAAGACAAAGCATGTTAAGAGTAGTTTGCATCTTCAGATTAGAGTCAAGAATAAGTCACTGTCCCCTTTGCACTAGAAGTCTGGTTTTCCCCCACAGAATGGCTTCCAAGGAACGTGAAGTAAATTGCCTTCAGATATTCCCTATTGAAGGTTGAGGTCTGCTCTGCTGCTAGTTCTACCAACCAAAAGAAAGACTCCTAGTGAGTTAAGGTTAAGGAAACAGATGTGGGGGATAACTACTCCTTTTAGCTTAAGGATGTCCAGCTTTCTGCTTTTTAAGTTGCATCTAACAATATTCTTTATTTAATTATTTTATATCCTGCTTTATCTCTCCATACTCAGACTCAAAGCGGGTCACAGTAAAAAACATAACAACATAAAATATACAAACATACAATAATAAAACAGCATATTATTATATATGATTATATATGATCAGTAGTAATTATATTTAATATATTAGTATTACTATATTACAATATTATAATATTGTATTATTATCAGTATTATATTGTATTACAATATTATCAATATTATATGTAGATATAAAATATTATATTAGCGCATATATATGTGTGTGTGTGTGTAAGCTAATCACATAATATATTTTATATACATATAATATATTATGTGAGTCAAAACGTAATGCCTCCATCGCCCTAACTTTTATTTCTTTCACAGCTACTGGACTATCTATGCATGATAGGATAGAGGTATCCTTACTCTACTATAGAGTATTTTCTTTTTCTGATTGACTGATTAGATCCATGAATCTGAAGCTAAAACAAAGAGTCGTCACTGAATTTCTGGCAAAAGAAGGTTGTGCACCTAAGGAAATCCATCATCGCATGAAGAATGTTTATGATTTGGCCCCTTCTGACTTTTACCTGCTTGGACCTCTGGAAGACTACCTATGTGGTTTCAGATTCAATGACTTAATGACATTAAAACAGCTTTGAAATCATTGGTCACGAAGCAAAACCTTGAATGTTTCCAAAATCGTTTGCATGCCTGGGTTAAACGATGGTACAAATGTGTACAAATTGATGGTGACTATGTTGAATTGTCACTTGTAGAGGACAGTTCAGGTTATTATCTGTAGCAACTTCTGGTGTGATAGGTTCACTCATAACGTTTTTATGACCCAGGAGGCAAAACTTTTTGAGCCACCCTCGTATTATTTAGGCTTAAAGGGTGCGAATCTTGCATTTCACCAGAAGAGGGCAAGGAAACTAATGGGAATGTAGTTCTGAATGCTCATCTTCCTATCTTCATGCTCTTCAGTCCATTGAGAATTCTGCTATGGAGTCCAAACACACAGTGGTATATTTGTTTCTGTGTAGCAACCCTGAATTGCTTATGGGTTTTTTTCAGGGAGTAAAAATAATTGCTATCTTCCATTTGTAATCTTTCTGTAATTCTACTGCCACTTTTGGCGTTTTTGATATAAAAACGCTGTTGCTAGAGTCCCCTAGTAATACCCACAAAACAGTGTAAACAAGCCAATGTTCTATGCTGCAGTTTAACGGCTCAGGTCCAGGCTATTTGACTGACCGCACCTTTTTCTACAAACTTGCCCGGGCCCTGAGATCTTCAGGAGAGGCTCTTCTCTCGGTCCCACCTCCTTCTCAAGCTCGGGTGGTGGGAACGAGAGAGTGGGCCTTCCTTCCCAGTGGCTGCCCCTCAACTTTGGAACTCCCTTCTTTCCCAGGGAAGCAGAATAGCCCCCTCCCTGCTGTCCTTCTGGCCTTAAGGCTAAAACCTTCTTCTTCTTTTTTGGCAGTCTTTTAAAGAAGGGGTTTTTAAAGATCAAGTCAGGGAGTGCTGTGGTTTTAGCCTTAAATACATTTTAATCATTTTTAAGAATTTCAATTATTAGTTTTTAATATCATTAATATTTAATTCTATTTTAATACTTGTATATTTTTAGGTTTTTAATTGTATTGCATTGGTTTTATTGTAAGCTGCTTTGAATCTTTTGTTGTAGAGAGAAAAAGTGGGGTATAAATAAACATGATAGTAATCATAATTTTTTTGTGTGTCAGGAGCAACTTGAGAAACTGCAAGTCGCTTCTGGTGTGAGAGAATTGGCTATCTGCAAGGATGTTGCCCAGGGAATGCTTGGATGCTTTACCATCCTATGGGAAGCTTTTCTTATGTCCCCCTCCCCAATGAGAAGCTGGATTTGACAGATGGGAGCTCATCCCACTCCCGGGATTCAAACCGCCGGCCTTTTGGTCAGCAGTACTGCTGGTACAAGGGTTTAACTCATTGTGCCACTGGGGGCTCCTATAATAATAATTAACAAACAGCATTAAAGCTGAATCTTGAAGTCCATAATGACTCTTGAGCAATCCCAGTCAAAGTAAGATTAACAATGCAGGTGGAGCCCTAGAAAGAGCCGATCACCAATTACTGTTACTGCTTAGATAGAGCTACAGGCAGAGGAGGTTTTGGGTACTGTTCTTTACTTACAGACCCAGTGGGAGACTGGTAGCAGATCTGTGAGCATCTCTTTTGGCATTTTGCAGCACACATGCCACCTTCATCCAGTCCACCTGGGCAGTCAGTTTTCCCATTACACACTAGTGTGTGACTTATACAGATTTCACCACACTGGAATTCAGACCCCTGACACTTCCTGGACTTGCCTGTAGGAGACACCAAGGAGAACATCCAAGATTGTGACAACATCTGGAACAAAATGAAGTTCATCTTCCCAGCTCGTAACTAGTCAGACAACACTGATCACTGACCAAGGCTATTCAATGCTAATCAAGGTGGAAAATTGTAACATTCACACTTACTTCCAACACACAAGACACAACATATTATTTGAGAACACAGAAATGCTGGACCACTCTAATAACTACCATGTCAGGCTACACAGAGAAGCCACTGAAATCCACAAGCATGTGGAAAATTTCAACAGAAAAGAAGAAACCATGAAAATGAACAAAATCTGGCTACTAAGAAAAAACCAATATTATAACAATAAATAAAAAACAAAACTCAAACACAGGGAACTCCAGACAAGAAACAATCAAGAACAACTAATCACTTCTCCGCAAAAGAATTTCCCAGACAGTAACAAGCCACACCTAAAAAACTGTTAGGCCATCAAATTCTAATCAAGGTGGCCAATGGACACATTCATACCTACCTCCAACAGACAAGAGTTCTTTCTCCCACCCTGGACCATCCACAGATATATCAACCCAATTTTCCTAGTTTCCAACAAACCTCACAACCTGAGGACATTTGCCACAGATGCAGGCGAAACATCAGGAGAGAATGCTTCTGGAATATGGTCATACAGCCCAGAAAACTCACAGCAACCCAGACAAGAGTTCTTTTTCACTCCCTGGACATTCCACAAACATATAAACCTCACTTGCCTCACTTGCCCTAGTTTCCAGCAGACCTTGGAACAAACCCCTGAGGATGCCTGCCATAGATGTGGGAGAAACATCAGGAGAGAATCCTTCTAGAACATGGCCATACAACCCAGAAAACTCACAGCAACCCAGTGACTACCTTCTCTTTGCATATTTTAAAACAGAAATTGACAGCCAGGATAGTGAGTGGAAGTAACTCATTACACATTAGTTATTCATAATTCACTGCTTTTATTTCATAGTTTGGGAGGAAAGGTTGAGAAAGTTCAAAAAATATAAAATATTTTGCAAATGCTGCTATACAATTACATGGTAGCAAGGAAAGGCATCACCAAGACCTCCATGTGCTCTTGACTGGCAACTCCCACCATCTCTCTAATTGACTGTGCTGACGGGGGCTTTACAGAAGCAGGGCCACTTATCTAAGGTTGCTGTTGCTTCCTATGACTGGGTATAACTTTACTGATAATAAAGGAAGGCATCCTAGATAGGATGCAGATAGTTCCCTAAAATGAGTCTCAGTTACACTATGAAATTTGAGTTTGAATAAGTTAATTATTAAATAACTAGAAGAAACGCTCATCATGCAGATCTAGAAGAGAAGACAAGAAAGGATGGGACAATATAAGAAGACAAAAGAAATCAACACAGATCCTGAAGGAAAATCTTCCACTCTTGTTAGATAAGGTATCATAGTTAGGTCCCCCCCCCCCTTTTCTTACTTTCTTTCTATATTAAAGAATATGTATAAGTCTTCGACGATGCAATAGAGTCATGTGTAGAACTGTCTAACTAACATGGCTCCATAACTTACATCCCTTTATTTTCCCCTTCTTTTACTGTTCATTTGAGCTATTTTTTCTTTTAAAAAAACAAAAAAAATTGCTTAAAAAACCCCTAAAGCTAAATAATCAGTAGTAAAGTCAATGCTAAGTCTAGCCATTTCCGACTGGGGGGTGGTGCTCATCTCCATTTCTAAGTCAGAGAGTTGGTGTTGTCCACAGACACCTGGCATGACTGCATGAAGTGCCATTACCTTCCCGTTGAAGTGGTACCTATTGATCTGCTCACATTTGCATGGTTGGTAGAAGCTGGGGCTAACAGTGGGAGCTCACTACACTCCCCAGATTCAAACCACCAACCTTTCGGTCAGCAAGTTCAGCAGCTCAGCGGGTTAACCTGCTGCACCACCAGGGGGGCCAATCAGTAATAAAAAATAGTAAATATTGGGGGGGGGGGGGGATACAGTAAGAAATTATCTCATTTCCATGTATTTTCTGCTGCCTTTTGCCTTAAGAGATAAGGAAAAAGGACACCCATCAGTACTATATATATATATATTTACAGAATAGAATGTCTACCTTGCTAGCACCAATGGTTTTAGCAGCCATGAATCAAGGCAAGACATTTTCCTTGTGGCTTTTAAATGCAGCAGAACACGGACAGTGAGGTGAAACCTATTCTGCATTGAAGTCCTTTTGTGCCCATAGAAGCTCTTGCTAGGCAAAATATTGAAAAGGGAAGAGCTTACAGTCAATCTCGTCACTCTTGTCTTTGCAATCTGGCTGCCCATCACAGCGCCAAAGGCCAGGAATACATTCAATTAAACTGCTGCATCGCCACTGGTTGACACTACATTCTTGCTTCACCAACTTGCAGCCCTGCAAGGAAACAACATTCAAAAAAGTAAGAATTACATTTTCTCCTTTGCAGTCCCTTGTCTAGCAGGATTGGCTAAACAGATTAGAAATAGTCTCCAAAGCACTCAAATATATTCAGGGATCTCATCCCAAGAAAAGGTTGGTTTACAAGGGGATTAGATTACAAGGACTGAAATTACTGTATTTACACAGCTATTGTTTTATAATCTCCAATTTGATCCCACGATACTGCTTACCTGGCAATCTTAGATTTCTTTCAATTTCTAGTCTTTGCAACTAAGAAGCAACTAAGAAGTGACTAATATCTCAGTTTCCTGGAACACCTTGTGCCACTCAGTGCAATCATACATGGTTCCACCCCCTTGGACCTCCTTCTGTACTAGACCATATCCCAATATTGCAGTTAAAATACCAGAAAATTTGACAAAATTTGGGACTATACAAAAAATCCAACAGCAGCTATACCAGCATGTGTTTATACTGTTCAGATGAAACCAAGTGATTCAAAATATCATTGTAACTGACCAAAGTATATGTACAGTATAAAGTTCAAAAATTAGCATAGTTTTAGCTTTCTGGTTATAGTGATAACAGTACATGTAAAACGGGATAATAAAGATATTTGTGTTTATATCTCCGAGGATAGATTTAAAAAAAAAAATCTTCTGAAACACCGCACAAAAAAAATTGTAGACAGCATTATAGAATCATAGAATCATAGAATTAAAGAGTTGGAAGAGACCTCATGGGCCATCCAGTCCAACCCCCTGCCAAGAAGCAGGAATATTGCATTCAAATCGCCCCTGACAGATGGCCATACAGCTTTGTGTCCAAAACTCACAGATATCTGAGTGACAGTATTTTAATGAAAACAAAACATGGTGCCACCTGGTGCGATCTGCATCATCTTGTGATGCACTGTCCTGAATAGAATTTATCTCTCTCTCACACACCACACTGAGCATCATTAAAACAAGAAATAAAACACTATTAAAAAGACATATAACAAGATACACAGAGTTTGAATGCATGCTATAATGTATATAAATAAAAATGTAATGTTCATTTGTGGGATTAACATAACTCAAAAACCACTGGGCGAATTGACACCAAATTTGGACACAATACACCTATCAGGCCAACGAGTGACCGCCACTCATAAAAACACTAAAAAACACACATACATGACTTTAAAGGACAAAAAAAATATTTCAGCGCATGCACAAAACCACATATATACACAAATATATATATACACACATATATACACACACAAAACACATATACACAGACTGGGCCACAGCAATGTGTGGCAGGGGACGGCTAGTCCACTAATAAAATGCAGATTGAAATTCACAACTTAAAATTGACCAGGTGGGTCTGCCAGAAAAGATGGGTTTTCAGTTGTGTCTTAAATTCAGACAGCTGATGTAGCTGTCAAAGCTCTTCTGGCAAGTCATTCCACAGTCTTGGGACTGCTGGTGAAAACTGTAAACTGTGTTATGAACCCAAGGGCTTATTATTCTCTGCCATTAATACCTGTTCATCAGATTCATCTCTGCAGTCCACATCCCCATCACAAAGCCACTCCTTTAGGATACACTCGCCACTTCTAGGGCACTTGGCTTCATCTGAAGGGCACAGGTGTATTTTTGGGAGGGGACAGTCAGCTTCATCTGAGTGGTCCTTGCAGTCATGGTCTCCATCACAGCGTAGAGAGTAAGAAATGCACTGTCCACTCTTACACTGGAAATCTTGATCAGTACACTCTGCATGAACTGAAAACACAAGGCACCATATTTTAAGCCTTCACCAGGGACCAACCACTAAATTATTTTCTAACAAGGCATACTAACTTGCATACATTTTTCCTGTAAACTGTAGTTCTACATAGATATGCCAATTATGCATGCATTTGTCAAAGGGGATCATGAGATAATGTCACATTTATGCTTTTGTCTTTCATTTCCCTGTCTCAAGGAGGTGTGAACAAATACTGAATACACCTCATTGGATCTGCTGTGTAACAATGGTATAATCTGGCCATTGTAATCCAAAATAGTAATTTTTTCAGGTTCTATGTTTTGTTTTCATTAAAATACTATCACTCAGATATCTTTGAGTTTTGGACACAAAGCATTTTCTTAACCCCAGTATATAGTCTGAAAATTGAGGAAACACAGTAGGAAGGTGGCTTGTAATTCCTTCCTTTTCAGAATAACTTGCAGAGCATGAAGTGGTCCTGCCTGGGAAAGAGGAGTTTTTACTTCACTGCCCCGTTAGCATCAACCATGACTCAAAGAGTGGGTTTAACTTAAAACATATGGTGTTAAAGGTACAATGAACACCCCTCTACTACTTGCTGCACAAATACAGAAGCCAGGGAAGAAAGTGGCATCTCCCAGTTGTAGACATAATAATTTTTTTTCGTGTCAGGAGCTATTTGAGAAACTGCAAGTTGCTTTTGGTGTGAGAGAATTGGCTGTCTGGAAGGACGTTGCCTAGATGTTTTGATATTTTACCATCCTTGTGGGAGGCTTCTCTCATGTCCCTGCACGAGGAGCTGGAGCTGACAGAGGGAGTTCATCCGCTCTCTCCTCAGATTCGAACCTCTAACCTTGTTGGTCTTTAGTCCTGTCAGCACAAGGGCTTAACCCATTGCACCACCAGAGGCTCAATCATCATCATCATCATCATCATCATCATCATCATCATCATCTTGTTGTTGTTGTTGTTGTTGTTGTGTTTCAAATAATAATAACAATTATTATTATTATTGTTGTTATTATTATTATTATTATTATTATTATTATTATTATTATTATTATTCTGCCCTATCTCCCCTTCATAAAAAGGCAAACATTCAATGCCTGAACATAATAACAATACACCCATAATAACGAAAATGGACAACCCAGCAAATTATAACTTAACAAAAATAGATGAAAACTTAACAACAAAAAATAGATGAAAACGCAACCCATTATACCAGACATGAAACAAAAATGAAACAGAAGTGTCAATTTCCCAGTTCCTTGGGGACAAATAAGATTGATCATTGCTCAAGATGTCTATTGAGCTGATGGGCGAACAGGGTGCAGATATGGATGGACAGCAATTAATCAGATATAATGGTAGTATTACCATCTTTTCCTCCTCCTCGTAAACCAGTGAGTAAAGGCATGTCTTCAGCTGTTTCTTGAAAGCATGGAGGGCCATATTTCATTCCTTAGGGAGGGAAGAGAAGGCCCTTTCTCTTGTTCCCACCAGCTGTGCTTGGGCCGGGGGTGGGACTGAGAGCAGGGCCTCCTCCAAAGACAGCAGTGTCTGATTTGGTCTGTAGTGGGAGATGTGTTTCATCAAATAACCAGGGCTTTAAAGGTAATAACCAGCATTTTGTATTTAGCTTAGAAGCAGACCAGCAGCCAATAGAGCTGGGACAATGGCATGGGAGCAGTTCTCTCCCAGTTAGTAACCTGGTTGCCAATCTATGGACCAGTTAAATCTTCTGAACTATATTCAAAGGCAGCCCCACATAGAGAGTGTTGCAGTAGTCCAAACAGGATGCGACTAATGGATGGACTACCATGGCCAGATCTGGCATGTCAAGCTATGGGCACAGTTGTCACACAAGTTTTAACTGTGCCAAGGTGCTCCTGACCACTGCCAACACCTGAAACTCGAGGGTCAGCGATGAATCCAGAATCACCCCCAGACTGCAAACCTATGTCTTCGGGGGAAGCGTGACCCCCATCCAACACAGGCTGTAATCCCATTCCCTGACCTGCTGTCCAACTGACCAGGAGTACCTCTGCCTTATCTGGATTTAGTTTCAGCCTTCATCTAGTCCACTAATGATGGCAGGCATCAGTTTATGACCAGGATGGCATCATTGGTATTAGGTGGAAAGGAGTAATAGAGTTGGGTGTCGTCCACACAAATGCTTGTTGCAACAATTGCTGCAGTTGACTACATACGGGAAAAATGAGCCCCAGTTTGTCTGCAGTATGACAGCTAACTCTTCAAAACCTTCTACATTACTCACTGTGTAAAATAAATTTTAGCTCATTAATTTCTCCTTGTTCAAGCTCTAAGGCAGGGGTCCCCAAACTAAGGCCTGCGGGCCAGATGTGGCCCACCAGGATCATTTACCCGGCTCCCACCCTAAACTTTAGACTTAGGGTTGCCCAAAGTCTGAAACAACTTGAAGGCACACAACAACAACAATCCTAATTAACTTGAATATCTCACCAGTCACAAGCAGGTCCACGCTTCCCATTGAAATACTGTTAAGCTTATGTTGGTTAAAATTGTTTTTCTTTTTAAAGATTATATTGTTCTTTCACATCTTTTGCACTACAAATAAGATATGTGCAGAGTGCATAGGAATTCTTTCATTTTTTTTCAAACAATAGTCTGCCCCCCCCCCCCCCCTTAGTCTTGGAGACCGTGAACTGCTTAAAAGGTTTGGGGATTCCTGTTCAAAGGCATTGCTTGCATATAAGAACTATGCCAAGTTAAGGCAATTCCACCAAACCTTTGTTGATCTTTTTCTGAGTATTCAAATAAACACAAGCCTACATGTATTATAGAATAACTGTCATTGTCCCACACCACTTTAGAATGGCAGCTTCCTGGAGATATACCCCTTTATGAGATAACAGCTTACAACTCGCATAGAAAGAGACAAGTTTGAGCCATTAAGACACTCCAAGGCCTTTTATAAAGTGTCTCACCACAGTCGTGTTCATCTGAATCATCGGCACAGTCAGAGGTCCCATCACATATCCAACTCTCAGGCACGCACCGCGAGCTGGTATCACACCGTAGTGCACAATCTGATGTGGGCACCCAGCAATCTGATTCATCGGAGCCATCAGGACAATGTGGAACCCCATCACAATGGTATCTCTCGTTAATACATCTGTCACCACTCCCACATTTGAAGATTCCTGTACAAAGCATACATGGAACATATAGGTTCAATATTTGGACCTTTCCAGATTCAACAGGGCTAGAAACTTTGCAAATTCTAATAAACATAGCTGATAGATGTGTCGTCAAAGGTTGGTATCACTGGGTTGCTGTGAGTTTTCTGGGCTATATGGCCATGTTCCAGAAGCATTCTCTCCTAAAGTTTCGCCCACATCTATGGCAGGCCACAGAGGTGGTGTGTTGGAAACTAAGCAAGTGAGGTTTATATATCTGTAGAATGGCCAGGGTGGGCCAGCTAACACCTCCCAATAAAGGATTCCCCCAGGCAGGAAGCAGCCAGGCTTTGAATCTGCAAGGCTATTCAATGCTAATCAAGGTGGCCAATTGCAGCATTCATACATGCCGCAAACAGACAAGTTTTTTTTCTCCCACCCTGGACATTCCACAGATATATAAACTCCACTTGCCTAGTTTCTAACAGACCTCACAACCTCTGAGGATGCCTGCCACAGATGTGGGTGAAATGTCAGGAGAGAATGCTTTTGGAACATGACCAGACAGCCTGAAAAACTCACAGCAACCCATACATGATAGATGTTTTACAATGGTAAGTAAGTACGTTTTATTGATTAGCCTATTGGCTGTATCAAAAACATTTGACAAACATATACACATACAGTACAACATAAGTTAAAATAAACAAAAGGTTTCAATCCAGATCAAATATCTGCATCACCCCTACAGTTTACCCCAATCAACTCTAAATATTCAGTTCTTAGCTATGTTGCTTTAAATAGGGAAAGGGGCATTCTGTATGTTATTTTAGCATTCTGGCCAGCCAATAAAAATGTAGTTTTAATATACAGATACCAATGTGTTTTTAAAGTAATGTATGGCCTGAGGTATTAGTTTCTCTCTTTCTTGTACAAGTCACAACTAAACAGTACATGTGCAATATCTTCTACCTCTGATGCTCCACAGATACAAAATCGTTCATTATATGGAACTTGGTTAAACCTTTCATGTTTGACAATTGTATCCAGCTGTTCAAATCTAGTTTTGGTAAAGACTGTCCTGAGGTGTTTAGGTATTTCTGTCTTTAGATATTGGGCTGTTTGAAAAGTATGTTCAAAAAGACTTAGCCATTTCAATGAGCCAGCTTTACTGAGAGTAGCAATATCTTTCTGAGCTTCTATATCCAGGATTCATTGTGCAACCATTTTTAGATCTAGTTCTTCAAAAAGATTTGGATTCAGAATCAGAAGTCCATAACTCCTAATGTGTTTTGTCAATTGAACTAGCCAAGAGGTCTGATGTTGATTTTTTTTGTCTGCTCTAACAGACACAGTTTTGGTAGTCTGTCATTTGCCATGGTGTTCAATTTCACCATGTCCTCCTTTCTCTCCTCCTTTCATGTTAGACTGATACTTATCGGGGACATACCTACTTTTCTGAGCACACAGCAAACCACTGAGTCCAACAGACTAACTTTAGCCCAATAGTGGTTCTCAACTGTTGGTCTCCAGGTGTTTTGGCCTACAACTCCCAGAAATCCCAGCCAGTTTATCAGATGCTAGAATTTCTGGGAGTTGAAGGCCAAAACATCTGGGGACCCACAGGTTGAGAACCACTGGTCTATATCAAGGCCCTTGCCTCGTGTGGTAGAAAATAATTCATCTGTTCCTTAAGTAGATCACGTAGGGTACATATTTTTTATCATTATCATCTCAGAGCACAACTTAATTTTCTTATGCCACCAAATCCATTTTGCTTATAATATTGGCATAAAGCATGCAAGAAAGTAGTACCTGGATTATTGCAGAATTCAGGACAGCCATCCTCATCTGATCCATCTGTACAGTCATCCTCCCCATCACAGATGTAGTCAAAAGAGACACACTCTTTCCCATTTCGGCAAGCTGCTTCTGCCCATCCACAGAATATAGTTGTAGAAATCATAGTCTTTGCTGTATAGGTACGAGTTAGCACTGTTGTAGTAGGCTTAGTGGTAGTAAGGGGGGCTGCTTTTGTTGATATTCTCTGTGGCACTGCTTTGATAACGGTACTTGTGGTGGGTGATGACACAATGGTGGTCTTGGCCGCAGGAGCCGTGGTCTTAGCCATGGTCCTGGCTGCAGGAAGGGTGGACTTGGCCGCAGGGGTGGTGGACTTGGCCGCAGGGGTGGTGGTCTTGGCTGCAGGAGGGGTGGTCTTGGTCACAGTCCTGGCGGCAGGAAGGGTGGTCTTGGCTGCAGGAGGGGTGGTATTGGTCGCAGGAAGGGTTGTCTTGGCCACAGGAGAGGTGGTCTTGGCCCCAGAAATGGTTGCCTTGGCCACAGGAGAGGTGGTCTTGGCCACAGGAGGGGTGGCCTTGGCTGCAGGAAGAGTGGTCTTAGCTGTAGGTGTCGTGCCCTTGGTCATAGGAGCCATGGTCTTCGCCATGGTCGTGGCCCCAGGAAGGATGGGCTTGGCCACAAGAGTGGTGGGCTTGGCTGCAAAAACGGGTTGCTCTGCATCTACAAAATGTAATAGAATTCCAGTATTATAATCTATGTAAATAAAAATGTAATGCTCGTTTGTGGGATTAACCTAACTCAAAAACCACTGGGTGAATTCACACCAAATTTGGACACAATACACCTATCAGGCCAACAAGTGACCATCACTCATAAAAACACTGAAAAACACAGTAGAAGAGATTTATAAGCCAAAAAACAAACATTACATTACAACGCATGTGCAAAACCACATATATACATGCAAACACACATATACACATATATACACACACACAAAGCACATTTACACAGACTGGGCCACAGCAATGCTTGGCAGGTGGCAGCTAGTAAATAATAAAACTTTATTTATATCCCACCATCCTCTCCTCAAAGGGACTCGGGGAAGCTTACAAAGCACTCCAGGTGTACATATAACATACAACCAGTAAAAATGGTACAAAAGTATAAAATAAGTCACATAAAATTATAACAACAGCCCCCTGTCAACACATATTAGCATAAAATCAAAACAATACAATTTTAAAACAGTAAATAAAACTAACTGCCGTCAATTCACAATGCCAAGTGTCAGCTTCATATGGGCCCATTCAGCCTACTCAAGGTCAAAGGCCTGTGTGAACAACCATGTTTTCAGGTTGGAACAGAAGGATTGAAGGGTGGGGGCTAATCTAATCTCTTTTGGGAAGGTATTCCAGAGCCGAGGGGCCACCACAGAAAAGGCTCTCTGTCTCGTCCCCACCAACCGTGCTTGAGATGGTGGTGGGACTGAGAGGAGGACTCCCCTGTCAATCTCAGAGCCTGTACCTGTTTGTAGAAAGAGATGCGGTCTCAAAGATAGGTTGGACCCTAAGCATATTAAGTTTCTCTTTTCAGCAGACCAGTAGTTAATTAATTAATTAATTAATATTCCCCATGTAGACCAGGGACTTCTCAAACATTATTTTTCGAGAAAGAGACTGGATAGTATTTTTATATAAATTTAAGAGCTTTTAAGAAACAAAAAGTTGAATTAAGTGACAAGTTAACTCATTGGATGGTAGAGAAAGTACCCAGAACAGATTACATTCCAATTTGGCTTACCAGTCATTACAGTCGTGTTAAAGAACACCATTGCTTGATGCACATTGGCAACCTGAACAATAGAGGGCTCCATTGATCTTCTATTCCAGACCATAAGTGCTGTTTTATTGAATGTCACCAGGTAAGGCCCATAAGCAGCTGCCAGCCCAGGGGTCCATCTGTCCATCACTTTATATGTTCTGTGTGTGATGAGATTCAAAACCTTGAGCTCTGTGAAGAAATGTAAGAAGTAGTATTCAGGATCAGAATAAAATTCTATAAACACACATACAGAGACACCTCTGAGTGTGATAGCCCATCTAACACCAAACAAAATTAAACAAGTATTAACCTACTAATGCCTCAACTAGTTGTAATAGTCATACCTAGTATTCATGCTTCAAAACTTTAGAATCGTACTATGGAAATACAGAATAACGCAAGGGTAGGTGTGGATGAGGTTTAGATTTCAACTATGAGTAGACCCTATTCCTAAATATAACAGAAGACCTAGAACTAACTTTTGAAATAAAAGGCTCTAGTAAAGACATTCTGATGTTTTCCATTTGTGTTGGACTACAGATCCCAACAAAACCATTGGTACCACACTGCAGAATGCTTCCATAAGAACAATAATCAGAGGATTTGAGCTGCCTTTATGTTTTAGCTCTAACCATATCTAAACCAGTTAAACCATAAGCTATAATCAGCACCATAAATTATGGCCGCCCTAATCCAATAAAGACAAATAATATGTGCATCTGCTAAATACAGTAGCTCCCTTTTCTCCCTTATTGTGCATTAATCTACCAAACAAAGTAATATCATAAATTACATTAAAATTATATATTATGCTAAATTATATTAAACATGGTGCAGGTTAAATATCCCTTTATCCAAAGTATTTGTGATTTAAAGTATTTTGCATTTCAGGCCCACTAAATTACATATACATATTTAATAAGATATCTATTTACTTGAATCAAATGCTCAACTTTTTGGGCTAAAATGACCTTGCCAAAATTTTGTGCACATTCAGTTTGCATAATATAGTACTTTTAGTGCAGAGCCAAAGCAAAAGGGGGAGCTGCTTGAGTAGCACCTGGAGCTCCTATTTGAGGGACCTCATCTCTAATTCAATTGCCATGGCTCAATGCTATGCAATCCTGGGATTCGTGGTTTGGTGAAGCATCAGCATTTTTTGGCAAAGAACACTAAAGACCTTGTAAAACTACAGCCCCCATGATTCCATAGCATCGAACCAAGGCAATTAAAATGGATTCACTCTATAGCATTGGGGTTTTTTTCCAATGTTGGAAGCTGTGGTGTCCTAACCCTTTTGTTTTTAAAGAAGGAGTTCTAAGCAGGCAGCAACTGAAATGTACACCTTTTTTGGTCAAATTATAAAGAATGCACTTTATGCCACTGCACATTACATTTGGCAGCAAATACTTTTTTGGTTTCAGGGTTTGGAAAATGGAGGTGTGCACTTGATTCAATATTGTGTTAGACTCGGGTAAATATGAATATTTTGGAGATGGGACTAAAATCTGCACATAAAATTGATCTATATTTCATACACACATAAGTCTAAAGAAAATTGTGTACAATGGGCTGCTGTGAGTTTTCTGGGCTGTCTGTTCATGTAAGCATAAGCATTCTTTCCTGACGTTTTGCCCACATCTACGGCAGGCATCCTCAGAGGTTGTGAGGTCTGTTGGAAACTAGGCAAGTGGGGTTAATATATCTGTGTAATGTCCAGGGTGGGGGAAAGAACTCTTGTCTGCTTGAGATGGATATGAATGTTGCAATTGGCTGCCTTGATTAGCATTTAATGGCCTTGCAGCTTCAAAGTCTGGCTTCTCCCTGCCTGGGGGAATCCTTTGATGAGAGGTGTTAGCTGGCCCTGATTGTTTCCTGTCTAGAATTCCCCTGTTTTTTAGTGTTGTTCTTTATATTTCATAGACACATATAGTCTAAAGGTAATTGTATACAGTATTTTCAATGACTTATTGCATTAAACAAAGTTTATGTAAATAGAACCATCAGAAAACAAAAGTATCAGTATCTCAGACTGCTTCAGACTTTGGAGTATTTCAAATTTTCAGGTAAGGAATGCACAACTTTGAATGGCTAAAATAACACTTTCAGTCTTCAAAGGGCACAGTCATCACATCTTCTCATTTCCCCCCTGAAAAGTCAACATTCCTCCAAAAACTGGGGGGGGAAATCACTTTTCTCTATGGCTTCAAATATTTTGGAAATTGTACATCTGTAGCCCAGTTCATACATGGGTGTTCACATGAACAGCAAATCACTGCAGATTTGTATCAGATCATTTCAAGAGGCTGCTCAATGTTTCATTCCAAATTCTAAAGTTCCTGTTCAAGTACACTAATGTGAGACAAGACAGAGAGCATGTTATCAAAGACAATGCTCTGCAGCAGCAAAGTTTACTGTACATGGTACATGTGTCATGATCACTCATACCATGCAACTGTTAGCCCTGACATAGAGCACATGGCTATTGGCCAAAAGGGATGACAGGATGCTGCAAGGACATATGAACCGGCCATAAAAGTCAATTGCCCTGAGGTGGGAGAAGGTGGGCTCTAGTATGTGGGAAAGGGCAGGCATCAGGCAGCCAGGATTTTTTGGGTAATTTATGACATTGTAGCTAAGGCCCTATATAGATGGGCAGTAGCGCTAGGTTCCCTGTGCGTCTTGGCGTGTTCTTTCAAAAGAAGCCTAAACCCATAGCAACACAGTTGGGGCAAAGAATCCCTACAACATGGTAACTACACAGTTTAAACCAGCATGTAGCAGATGGAAAGATACACTACCCATTTCTTTGGAAGTCCAGAAGAAGCTGTGAGAGCCTAAGTCCAAGGCTGTTGAAGTATCTTCTGCCCACGTTTCATTCCACACTTCTTTGATATCCCTGCCATGCAGGTCCATCCTTTGAAGAGGCTTCCTACTCTCTAGCCAATAAAGGGATGCTCTTTGCCAGTCTAGGAACAGGTTCCTTATAAGGTCATTGGTTGCCACCTGATAGAGGATCTTTGTTATCATGCCCGCAAAACTAGTAACCTTGATCTGAGTTCTGCTACATGTTAGCCAGTATAGGTCTCCAGAAGGTATATCAACAGTGGCTCTACATACTAGGAAGAAAGAAAATAGTAAATGTTCAGCCGATCCTTTTTAAACCTTAGTCAGAGGTAGGTAGGAATCTGTTCTAAGATTATTCTTACTAAACAGAATCCCAAATAAGTCAAGCACTAATGTAACCCAACTGCCCTGCCCCATCCCCCCACCTAAACACATTAAGTTGACTTTCCATCTATCAAAGAATCCTAAACTTGGAGGAGACCTCGTGGGCTATCCAGTCCAACCCCTTTCCAAGAAGCAGGACTTTCACATTCAAAGAACCCAGACAGATGGCCATCCAGCCTCTGTTTAAAAGCATTCAAAGAAGGAGCCTCCACCATACTCCAGGGCAGGGAGTTCCACTGCTGAACAGCTCTCACAGTAAGGAAGTTCTTCCTCATGTTCAGGTAGAATCTCCTTTTCCATCCAAATCCATTAAAAAAAACCTAGACTAAACTTCACTGAATTGAAATTTTTGCTTTAAAAACCCAATAGAACTTCGTTTTCAACTTTCAAAATTGTTGATCCTTTTTTGGCAAGTTAGAAATTGACCCCAACTTTTAGAAAATTATGTAGAGTTCTCTTTCATCAGAATAGATGGTTTGTCATTTCAAAAGGTTTTTTAAATCAACTATTCTTTTTTGAGAGAGCTTCCATTTTCAAGCATAAAGCAATCCTGCTGCTAAATTCATCAACATTATCAAATTCATCTCCATCATTTGTTCCTTTTGGAAGGCCCAATAAATAAGTTCTAGATTCATTTGGATTCTATTTTTAAATATATATATATATATATCTTGCATCAATTGGATTTTTTGCCATTAGACTTTGGGTATCAACACACTTCCAATTGAGATTTAGAGCTTGGAAATTTACATTTTTAGATGTGGACTTCTAGGCCCCATTTGATAGCTATATTAGCTTGTGAAAATTATAGTCCAAGCTATTTTCAATTTTATTGAGTAAGCCTCTTCTTTGCTCCCTCATATCTAACATTTACTGATCCAAACTTACAACCTGTAGTGAACAGGACTTGTGGGAGAAGCAGGAACCATAACTCTACACTGAGAGCATGGCTCCCTTATGATAACATCTTGCTCAGTTTATACTCCCTGTCTCCGAAGGCTGAGCAAAGAGCTGCATTTCCACCCTGTCTTCCCCACTATCAGTTCAGAAAGAAGATCCAAATATGTAGCATTCTCCCCAAAAGTTACAATCAGTACTTGAGAATAATTTTTTTGATTATACAGAATTGGCCTAGATGGTTTACTCTAGCATAAATTCTCAAATCTCAGACAATATCTCTCTCTCCTAATGCAACCCAGAGATATATTTAAAAATTTAAAACCTCTGCATTTAAGCAGGTGCTTTAGCACTCAGATAACAACCCTCTCAAAGAATTGTCCAAGATAAGAGAGACAGTATAAACTATTTCCTGCCCCACCCATCTTAAGCAATGAGCCATCCATGTATATATTTGTGTGGTCATAAAACCATTTCTCTCTCACCCACTTCCCTTTCATGCAGCTGAAAATTCTCAAACAAGTACAAATTCTAGTAAGATTTTTTTTTTGTCAGAAATGACTTGAGAAACTGCAAATCGCTTCTGGTGTGAAAGAATTGGCCATCTGCAGAGATGTTGCCCAGGGGATGCCTGGATGTTTTACCATCCTATGAGAGGCTTCTCTCATGTCCCTGTATGGGAAGCTGGGGCTGACAGACAGGAGTTCACCCAGTCTGACGGATTCAAACCTCCAACCTTTAGGTTGGCAGTTCAGCTGGCACAAGGGTTTAACCCACTGTGCCTCCAAGAAATCAGTGATTTTATGACATTATATATGATTTTTTTATTAGCAAGTTGCATATAAGATATTAAAATAATTTAAGATTTATTGGTGATTCACTACCTTGCATTGGACTGCAACATTATGGCTAGATCTCATTTTCCTTAAAACAATTTTTAACATTGTTTTGTGAAACTTTATGGGAAGTGGCAATAGACTTAATAGTTGGCTTTCCCCAACTCCAAACTTTTCTTAATTCATATTTGTTGCTCTATTGTTAGCATGAGGAAGAAAAAAAGTTAAATGCTATGTTCTTTTATTTTCTTTTAATATCAATACACAGAAGTTCACCTGGTGAGTCAGTAGGAATTACGAGTTTTGCATTTGCCTCTTTGTCATAGCGCATCAGTTCTCTCTTGTCAGTTGTCCAGTAAATTAATCCCCTTTTCCAGTCCATGTCCTGGAGGTCAATATTTTCTGGCCATTTCAACATCAGCTGAGGCTGCGGTGGCATCATTCTCTCTGGGCCAACATGTAGTGAGTAAATTTCATTTGAAGTCGAATACAAGACTTTCAATTCTATAGAGAGAAAACAGACATTGAATGAATACGTTTTTATAACAGCTTTAGATGAAGTGCACCCTGTCATAGCTCAGTGTTTAGGTACTACAGTAATGGTAACACTGGCACAATGGGTTAAATCCTTGTGCCGACTGAACTGAAGGTCGGCGGTTCAAATCCGCAAGAGCCCCCATCTGTCAGCTCCAGCTTCCCATGCAAGAGCATGAGAACCCTCCCCACAGGATGGTAAAACACCCGGGCATCCCCTAGGCAACGTCCTTGCAGACAGCCAGTTCCCTCACACCAGAAGTGACTTGCAGTTTCTCAAATCGCTTCTGACATTTCAAAAAAACAAAACCCCTATGTACTGTTTTAACCAAGTAAGAAAAAAGATTTGGGTTTTCCCATCATACTGGCCATTTCATAAGTAGTTGTGTATTTATTTATTTTATTTGTCATGTCAGAGCAACCAGTAGTTGTGTAAAGTTTAACACATTCATCCATTTACAAATAAACTCATCGAAATGGCATTTAAGAACAAAAAGGTATTTCCACCAAGTAATTTATGAGAAGATTTATCAACACACCTCCAGTTTAAATACAAACTTACCTGCACATTCATCAGAAGGTAGGAGAAAAAAGCCCTCTGGGCAGGCACATTTGTATCCCTTGGGATGAACTGGTGATGGAAGGCAGACATGGCTGCATAATCCAGGAGTACACACCGCTGTATTGCCTAGTGACCAAGAGCAGAAGTTAGTATTTACAAGTCTTGGCATCCCATTTGGATTGCTCCTATATATTCTACATGGAACTGGCTTTGAATTGTGCTTCAGTAGCTTTAGCTTGTCCAAAATGTTGTGGCTAGTGTGCTTCTCTGGGTGTCTTACCAAACAATTCATAGCATCTTATATTCATTGGCTACGAGTCTGTTTCTGGACATAATTAAAAGTGATGGTTATGACCCCATAATCTTTTTATCCAGTTTATCTGTATACTTCCATTTTCCCATAGAAGCCTACTGGTGGTAGGCTTAGCTTTGAAGTGATGTGGGATGGCATTTCTCTCAGTCCCACCAGGTTCAGAGTGATGTTTGGTGTTTCTGTTTATATCTATGTTTTTAACCCTCCAGAAGTGTAGTGGCTTAAGTTGGGAGTCCTGCTGGTATAAAATAATAATAATAATAATAATAATAATAATAATAATAATAATCTTTATTTATAGCCTGCCACCATCTTCCCAAGGGGACTCGAGGCAGCTAACATGAGGCCAAGCCCAAAAATTACAATTAAGGCCAAATAAAATACATACAACAGATAAGGACATCAAGTAAATGTCAAATTTAAAGTGTTGCCTTCCTGAATTTGAGAGATTGCAAACTACAAATAAGTTCAGCCTGTTTTGATAGTTTACATTCCCCTAAAAATGGTCATGGGGAGCAAAAAATGGCAAACATCCCTAGAAGGGATGATTATTAGGATTATTACTGCTGCTGCTACTTCAAGGGGGGCGGGTGATGTTGACCCTCAAAGGTCTTCTAGGGAGCTCATGTGGATAGTAGGCCAACAGGAATCATAGAGTTGGAAGAGACCTCATTGGCCATCACTCCAGCCCCCTACCAAGAAACATTCAAAATACCCCTGACAGATGGCCACCCAGCCTCTTTTTAAAAACCTTCAGAGAAGGAGCCTCCACCACACTCCAGGGAGAGAGTTCCACTGCTAAACAGGTCTCACAGTTAGGAAGTTCTTCCTCGTGTTCAGGTGGGATCTCCTTTCCTGTAGTTTGAAGCCATTGCTCCACATCCTAGTCTCCAGGGTACAAGCTTGCTCCCTCCTCCCTATGATTTCCCTTTACATATTCATACATGGTCATCATGTCTTCTTTCAGCCTTCCATTCTGCAGGCTAAACATGCCCAACTCTGGTTGAAATAGTTCTGTCCATGAATTTATGATGGTGCTACTTTCAAATGCATACAACATGCAATACTGAGGTGGCAGGAAGGGGAAAAGTAATTTCTGCTTCGTGGTTGCTCTTGCCCACTATTAACCAGACAGACATTTACTTACTTACTCTGAGGCTGCTGTAATTCATGCAGCACACTGAATGCAGAGACTGAATGATTCAGCAGCACACTGACCCGTGGAGAGGTGTGGGATGCATAGATTAAGTGCTCTTTGTCGGCCCAGAAGAACCAGTCTTCAAACACGGCCAGCCCTAGAGGATTCTGGTCTTTCATTAGCATCTTAGGAAAAGTGTATCTGCCTGTGCCATCAGTTTTTATGGTCTCTATAGACTGGAGGAGAGAAATATCACATCAAGATTCAAACATCACACCGAAAGAACTCTCAGAAGTTAAGGCTTTTACTTCTTAGCTACAGCTTTTGCCCACAAGATTATTTATTGCTAATTTTCATGACCATACCTTAAAATGCAACTACCCTTTCCTCTACTTCCCTACATTGAGAAGGAAAGCCAATTGAGAAGTGCTGCTATGGTATTCTATACACAGGCACTCCCAAATACTATGGCTTATATGAAAGCCTCTTCTCTTCTCACACATTCCCCATATTCATGATGATTCAACTACAGCAGTAGTTCCCAACCTCTGGTCCATGGACCACCAGTGGTCCCCAAGAACTAAAATATGGTTCACGGTCTCACTGTTACTACACCATTGCAATAAAAGTGACTGGTCTTGTGAAACCCTCTTATGCGTAGTGCTAAGGCAACGGTGATGTCGGGAGGGGAGAGGCTGAGTACCCATGAAAGGTGCGATAACAAGCCTCCTGGCTGTTGCTTCTCCTCCTCCTCCTCCCTCCTCCTGAGTGGAGCCATTCATTGTGGTGCCTGGAAGCGGAGGCACTTTGGTGTCTTCATTTTTGGGCCTGTTCCTGGGGTTATTTGGGGTGCTGATTCAGAAAATTGCATGGGATAGACCACATCAGCTCTAGACTATTAAATATAGTTTTCTGTAAACAAGCAACTGGATGGCTTATGTTCTGTATCAGAAACTAGAGTTCATGTGGTCTATCCAAGGCAATTTTCAGCACCCCAAATAGCCCCAGGAACAGGCCTAAAAATGAAGACACCAAGACACTCCCATTTCCAGGCATGACATGCAATGGCTCCATTTGGGGGGAGGGGGGGAGGATAAGCAGCAATTTGGGGGCTTGTTGCGCTTTTCATGGGTATCAGCCTCTCCCCTCCCAACATCCCTGTTGCCTTGGCACTGTAAGAGGGTTTCGTGAGACCAGCTGCTCATGTTGCCACAGTGTCCAAAAACTGATTTGTAATCCTTTTGAAACTAATGTTGGAGGGTGGTCTATGGTCAAAGTGGTCCCTGGTCAAAAAAGGTTGGGAATCACTGAACTACAGTCAAGGCAATGCAAACTTAAGTCCAAAGTATACAGTCCAAAGACTTCTGAAACCCTGCATTTTCAGAAATAATGCATGAAGAGATACTAGCAGACATAAACCTCAATCATGGTTTGAAAGCTCACTTTAGATCCCCATTTTCACAGTCTCCTTTGTACACAGTTAAATCTTCTGGATGTTGCTAGACTGCATCTCTCATCATAATTCTTGTTGGCAGTGCTGACCATGGCTAGTGGGAGTTGGAAGACAACATAATTCAGAGGATCAAGTCTGTTTTTGCCTTCAGAAATTTTCCCATGGTGCCATCTTTGTATACTGTATTATGGCCCACATTTTGTGCCCATTTTGTGCCGGAGGTTTAGCAGCTGATAAATCACCAACAACTAGAAGATCTGTCAACCGAAAGGTAGCATGTTCGAAGCCTTGGGTTGACGTGAGCGGTCAACTGTCAGCCCTGCTCACTGTTTACTTAAGCAGTTTGAAAACAGCTTTAGCTGTAATTAGAAAAATTAGGTATCGCTGAAAGCGGGGGAGGTGTTTTACAATGCCATAAAGAAAGATCAGAAAATGCTGGGCAACCAAAAATTAGGAGGAAGTCCTGAATGGAGCAACAGCACCCCGTGGCTGGAATCACCTTCCTTGGCACCAAAAAAAAAAAAAACCCAAACAAACAGCTGGACACTGAGTTAACAACACCTCCTTTCTGTTCTGTTTGTGTATTGTCTATACAAAAGTGGCACTGAATGTTTGCCGTGTATGTGTGTAGTGATCCGCCCTGAGTCCCCTTCGGGGTGAGAAGGTGGAATATAAATAAATTATTATTAATATTATTATTATTATTACTATTATTACTACACATTATTTCACTTGTTCATCCTGCACTTCCATTTCTAATAGTAACTTGTACACTTTATTATATATAAGTCATTACACAATATTTCAAATTATGATTTTGGTCATTTAAATCTATATATATTTTTGTCTGTTTTAAATCTCTCCACTGCTGCTTTTATTCTGCATTTCTGGCTCCTACATGCTTTTCATTCTAAACTGAGCTCCTCTCAAAATTAAGAGGTTTTTATATATTCATGGGTTGTCTTTATGTTTTTGTTCTCTCAGAGATAATGCCTCACTGAGAGAAATCCATAAAGATATTCTTGAACATAATTTTGCTTTGTATTTATTCCATATCAATAATGACTTTCTCAGAGTGGAGCAACTAAAAAACATTTAAGAGGTCTGCAGCTGGAGAAAGCCATTTAAAATGCTATTTGTACTTCTGAATAAGGAACAGGAGGTTCCCAGTCTTGTAATGCATTAATTCTGCTGCACCAGGTTGCCTGCTAACTTAGCTTTGGACACCATATTTGTCTTGAATGGACATGTTCCTCCAATATTATATACAACCCATAATGGTACTCAGGTGGAGCCTATAAACATGTATTTTTTATCAAATGATGGGGAGAAAGGGAGGATATGGAAGTCCCTCATCAAACATCTAGTACAAATATCAAGGTCTAGAGCACAGTTTCAAGGCGTTCACATGGAACCATGCCTGGAGATGTCAAATGGGGCCAAATTCTATTTGCCAGAAGCTATGATATGTGCTGTACTCACAATTATCTGTAGTATAGTAAATAAAATGGGCGGTATTTAGAAATCTGATGTTGATTTCAGAGCATAAATCTAGAAAAGCCCCTAGTAGGACAATGCTTAACAGCTTGTCTCACTTAAAGGAACACAAGCTCTTGGTTGGAAGGATTTACTTTTAGATCTAGCCACTTTAGACAGAGACTTAATGTTGACACAGGAGGGGAAGATGTGTTGTCGAAGGCTTTCATGGTCAGAATCACTGGGTTGCTGTGAATTTTCCAAGCTGTGTGGCCATGTCATCTGTTTCAGGCAAGTGTGAATGTTGCAATTGGCCACCTTGATTAGCATTGAATGGTCTTGCAGCTTCAAAGCCTGGCTGCTTCCTACCTGAGGGAATCCTTTGTTGGGCGGTGTTAACTGGCCCTGATAGTTTCCTGTCTGGAATTTACCAGCTAACACCACCCAACAAAAGATTCCCCAGGCAGGAAGCAGCCAGGCTTTGAAGCTGCAAGGCCATTTTTGTGTCAGAAGTGACTTGACAAACTGCAAGGCCATGCTATTCAAGGAGGTTAATCATGCAGTAGAGAACAATCCAACAGAACACAGTAAAAATTATATATAATTTTTATATAAAAATATAAAAATAATTTGGGTATGGCTTCTCAACCCTGGCACCCTTTAACTGTTTTGGATTTCAGCCCCCATTATCCTTAACGGGCAAGGCCAATAATGAAGGATCATTATTTGCCAACCATACCTCTTTGTACTTGCTGATCCAATAAAGTCTACTAGTTATGTAATCCAGAGTCAACCCCACAGGCTCTTCCGTCATTAGGACTGCAAGCACATGCCGATCAGAACCATCCATCCCTGCAGCTTCGATGACTGTTCCTCCTCTTTCACGGTTCACCCAATACATATATCTGTGACAGACAGGAAGTCAGAGCACAGGAAAGCGATTTAAGCATTGCAGAAGCTGTGTTCCCAAAACTCAAGATCTTGGCAACCAACCATTTTTGCCTTACTAGAAGCTAGGTTCCATATTTTATTTTTTATTTATTTACAGTATTTCTATTCCACCCTTCTCACCCTGCAGGGGACTCAGGGCAGATTACAATGTATATATACATAGCAAACATTAAATGCCATAGACACACAACATACATAGACAGACACAGAGGCAATTTAACATTCCAGCTTTTCTTGAGGATACTCTGGCCACCAAGGGAGCTGATCCTTCACCGACCATTTGTGACACTGATGAAGTACTTCCTCATTCTTTGCATGCTTGCTGGAGATTTTTATGGCCTCGTAAATTAGTTAAATTTGCCTCCCCGCATAAGCAGTACCTAAATTTCCTACTTGACAGATGCAGCTGTCTTTCAGGCTGCAAAGGTCGACAGCAAGCTACACAAATTGGTCGGGTTGGCTTCAAACTCATGACCTTTCGGTCAGTGGTGATCTTAATTCAGCTGACTCCCAGCCATCTGCGCCACAGTCCCGGTGCTTGTCTTGTTATCTAACTCTGCTCTGCATTTCAGATTAAAAACCTGAGCAGTTTATAAAGCTCTCTAGGCAGATCAGTGCCATCCCTGAGCATCCGCAGCACCAGATTGCCTTTTGCACCCCCAATCTATGTGCAAAAAGTTGTCCTGCCATAAACTTTGGTTTATCATAGAAGTTACAATGCTTAGTTTCTAGAGCAGGCGGTGCCTGAATATTTTATGGAGACAGAGGCGAAGGGGAGAGAATAACTCAATTTGTTCTCCATACCTTTATGATCAAACATCCAAATTAGAGAGTGTTGTGAAAAAACATTAGTTTCCATTACTTCTCATTTTATTTTATTTTTTTCTCACCACCCTATTCAGATGTCCGGTTACACAGTTTAAATAAACACATGAAGGATTGGAGAGTATGCTAGCACTTTCCTCCATGCAGAATGTTGTTTTGAAAGAAGATGGAGGCTAATGCAAGGCTCTCGTGTGTTTATTTGAACTGAATAATAGAACACCTGAACAGAGTTTGTACTGAAAGTGTATCCAAGACACCTTTGCTGCCCACACATTCAAATGCTTTTTCGAGCATTTAATTTCAGTGTACTGCTATGATTACCGTACTATTTCTGCTGGACTGGATATGTTGTCCAAATGCCCGATCACCATCTCCCAAACCAGTTACTATACTCCCAATTCAAGAATGGAAAACAGATGCAGTAGAAAGTAAGGTTGCTTACCTGTAATCATGTTTCTTCTAGTGGTAACTGTGAAATTCACACCTGTGGTATTTCCCTGCGTCCACGCAGCTGACTCGGATCTTTCTTGAAAGCTTTTCCTAATTAGGGACTCCAGCCCCGCCCATCTACTCCTAATAAAGCCAGGCAGTGGGGCTTGGAGCCTTAATTCCGTACCGCGAAAGACAGTCGGAGATAAAAGGCATGACAGAATGTGGGGAGGATGGGCGGGTTGTGTGAATTTCACAGTTACCACTAGAAGAAACATGATTACAGGTAAGCAACCTTACTTTCTTCTGCGTGGTACTGTGAAATCCACACCTGTGGTAGACTAGCGAGCAGTCCCACGGATGGCGGGTGTCATGCTAGTGCAGAAAAAAGTACTGCTCTCCCAAAAGCCGCCTCCTTCTTGGCAGCTAAATCCAATTTATAATGGGAGACAAAAGTATGCGGTGGTGACCATATGGCCACTCGACAGATATCATGCAGAGGTACACTGTGCAAAAAAACCATGGAGGGTGCCAATGCTCTAGTGGAATGAGCATGGATCTGAACAGGTAAGTCCAGTCCTGCCATTTCGCAAACTAGCCGGATAGCTGCAACTATCCAGGCCGCCACCTCTGGGTAGAAACAGGAAGGCCCACAGTATCCCTACGGTACTTAACAAAAAGTCGTAGGGACTTCCGTAATGGAGCTGTGCGGTGGACATAAAAAGCAAGAGCCCTCCGCACATCAAGAAGGTGCAAAGACTGCTCCAGGGGAGTAGAAGGATTTGGAAATAAGGTTGGAAGGACAATGTCCTGAGACATATGAAACTATGATGCTGCCTTAGGTAAGAAGGAAATGTCTGTGCCCAGCATGACATCCTTATGAAATTTCAGGTAAGGACTATCGACTCAAGAGCCATAAGCTCGCTAGCGCGACAAGCAAAAGTAATAGGCACTAAAAATGCCGTTTTCCATGATAGATGGAACATGTCAGAAGTGACCATTGGCTCAAATGGTGGTTTCGTAAGGGCGAAAAGAACAACCTCCATCCTCCAAGAGGGGGGCACAGGCCTACTTGGGGCCAGAAATTTGTAAAGCCTTGCAGAAATCTCTTTACAAGAGGATCGGATAAAGGAGAGGGAAGAGAATGCTCGCTTCTAAACGAATCTATATTTGCCAGATTGACCTTCAAGAATGATAATGAGAGTCCTGAATCTGACAGAGAGATCAAAAAATCCAGGAGGAGGGAAGTGGAAGCAGACAGAGGCTGAACCCCTTGCTTTTGTGAAAAAATGCAAAAATGACACCACTTACAAATGTAACAATGTTTAGTGGCAGGTCTCAGGTCAAGGTCCAAAATGCCCTTTACTGGTTGAGAGAGGGCTGAGGCTGGAGCTGCCACGCCGTCAACCGGAACTGAGTGACCTGGGAGTACGGGACTGGGCTGTTGCCCATAGCCAGCAAGTCTGGCCTGAGTGGCAACTGAATGGAACAGCTGCCTGCAAGTTGGAGCAGAATGACAAACCATGGCTGGCGGGGCCACCATGGTGTGATGAGAATGCAATCTACCTGCTCTGCTTGAAGACGAGAGACCACGCTGGACAGCACTGGCAATAGTGGAAAGATGTACAGGAGGGTGGATGTCCAATCCAGGAGAAAGGCATCTCCCAACAGCCTGTCTGGTGGAGGCAAGACGTGCTCCAAAGAATTGGCACTTCATGTTGGCGGGAGAGGCAAACAAGTCCAGAAGGGGAGTGTGCCATCTGACAAAGAGTTCCCATGCCTGGGAAGGAGGAAGGGACCATTAGTGGTCAGTATAAACTGTCTGACTGAGGGAGCCAGCAAGAGAGTTCTTGATGAATGGCACTGATGGTTATGGTATACCAGTTCCCAGATTCTGATGATGAGGGCAAGCAAATCACAATCGTGGTGGTGGTAGTAAGGTGGACAATACTGTCCATGAGCAAATGAGAGATAAGGTGCAGTGCCATTTCTACTGCGAGTAACTCCAAATAGTTGATGTGCTCCATGCCCTCTATGGCCGCCTAAGGACCATGGATGGTGTGACCCTTGAGGTGAGCTCACCACACTGAGATGGAAGTGTCGGTTGCTAACATCGCCCACACAGAGATTGGAGCGATGAGTCCACTAGTTGAGAGACCTGTGGATGGCTAGAGGGACAATGACACATTCATTGGGCTCATCCTGCATGGGATGAAGTACCCGAAGAAACCAATTCTGGAGAGGCCAAAGGTGCAAACAGGAGACAGGAGTGGCAGCTGTGGTGAATGCCATGTGTCCCAAAAAGCACTGGACATCCTTGGCATGGATGTATGGCGTCCGCCAGACTCAAAGAGCTAATGAATGCAGATTCAGAAACCTGTCTGCTAGCAAGTAGGCCCTTGCATGCCAAGAATCCAATACAGGCCCATGAATTGGTTGTTTGGATAGGCTGAAGAAGAGATTTTACCTTGTTGATAAAAAGACCAAGCGTCTGCTATAAATACAGAGTAAAGTGAATGTTCCTCTGTAGATACTCACAGGACTGTGCACCAGCAACCAGCCAGAAATATAGGGGTAAACTACTACCCCGTGCACCCAGGGATGAACCGGCATACAGCCATCTCCTTAGTAACACCTGTGGAGCTGTGGAGATACCAGAATGAAGAACTTGAAATGAAAAAGCCTGACCCATGTCTTGCTGGATAACAGAGGGAGGATGGTTGGTAATGACAATACCTGAAATTTGCAATATGCAATATATGCATAAAATCCTGTAAGGTCCAAACCTGGCCAAAGCCCACTGCCTTTATTGGAAGCCAAAAAACAGCTGGGGAAAAGGAAAAAGAAGGAAACATAGAAAGATGTAAAGAAGCTACTGCTCCTTTTGAAACAAAGTAAGTACCTCCTGCTAGAACACAGGAGGAGGAGTGGCCCGTAGAGTCCCTACTGGGGACAGTTTGAAAAATTCAATTGCATAAACATGCTCTGTAATCTCCAACACCCATGAGTGAGAAGAGATCTAATGCCATGCATCTAAAAATGGTGAGGTGGAGCTCCAAAAACTGGAGCTGAAGGGTTGGAGGCTATGAAAGAAGAGAAAATGCATGCGAAAAAACTATTGGCCCTGATCTACTTCTTCCCTTTAGTTTGTTGTCACCCCTGGATAATTAAGCTGAGGGGCTGGCCACCACAATCTAGGCTAGATTGTGGTAAAAAGCCAAACTTAGAAGCAGGCTATGTTCTGCCATGGGCAGTTATCCTGCCATTGCTCTGCCTTCTTTGGAGAGGGTAGAGGATCTACACATGCTGGTGGATGGCTGCTGCAACAGCAGCAAACACCTTTAGTACTGTATCGGTGCTGTGCTTAGCCGTAGCGTTGTGATGAGAAGCTAAGGTGAGATACTACTGACAGAAAGCCCTTGGGATCTGTTGATGTTGTAGGGGAAGAAGATCCAAATAAGGTGCTGAGCTATGCCACAAGAGCACCTGATAGGCTGCCATACAAGCATGGTAATGAATCATGCAAGTGAGTAGGCTAGCAGTGGGGTGGATCTTCTTATCACAGTGGATTAAACAACTTTGACCACAATAAAGTTCAGTTTAGTAGGCTTAACTAACCACTCTGCTGAAGAGGTGCGTATGCAGTAAAGTGCATTTACAAACTTAGAAATTCCAGACACAGATACAGGAGTTGCCCTTTGTTTTTCGCCAAGCTTAAGCGAATATGGAAGTGCTGGGAGAACTGTACTTGGAGCTTGTTTCTGCTGTTGCTCAACTGAGAAAAGCAGATCCTCTAAGCAATCAAGGAGGAAAAATTAGGTAACACATCCCCTAAGGAAGCTGGGATGGAAAAATCCTCCTCAAGAGTAGGAGAAATCTGCTACTCATAGGAGTCAGAATCTACATCAGACTCATTGACTGGTTGCAGCTGAAGGAAGCACCAGAATGAGCTTAGGAAAAAGTTTTAATAAACTCCTGAAAACCAAAAGAAGGGACTACAAATCCTTGAAAAGGAGAGGAGGGTGCAGTTTGCCTATGCAAAAGAGTAGCAACCTACCTGTTGAGGCATGGGCCAAGTGGAGATGGGGCCCAAAAGACACAGTACTTACAGTCTGAGCCGTCACTGAAGCTCCCAGGCAGCATGACGCAGAGGGAGGATAGTAGCCCGAAGGCCCCTCCAAGGAGTTATATTCCATGGGCTTAGACCCAAAGCCTTGGCAGCCATCACTCACACAGGTGGCGTGGCTACCTTGAGCCTCCCCTCCCCTGAGGGGGGCAAAAGCATGGCAGGAATTGTTGCAACCCGAAGGCCCCTCCAAGGCGTTATATGCCATGGGCGTGGAGGTAAAGCCTTGGCTAGCCATCACTCACACAGGTGGCGTGGCTGCCTTGAGCCTCCCCTCCCCTGAGAGGGGCAAAAGCATGGCAGGGATCGTTGCAACACAAAGGCCCCTCCAAGGCGTTATATGCCATGGGCGTGGAGGTAAAGCCTTGGCTAGCCATCACTCACATAGGTGGCGTGGCTGCCTTGAGCCTCCCCTCCCCTGAGGGGGGCAAAAGCATGGCAGGAATTGTTGCAACACAAAGGCCCCTCCAAGGCGTTATATGCCATGGGCGTGGAGGCAAAGCCTTGGCTAGCCATCACTCACACAGGTGGCGTGGCTGCCTTGAGCCTCCCCTCCCCTGAGGGGGGCAAAAGCATGGCAGGGATCGTTGCAGCGTCCACTGCCTGCTGGGGTAAATGGGGCAGAGAAAGCACGGGCAGTGAGAGCAAGCTGTCCTTAAAAAAACAGACAGCTGAGAGGCGTGGCTGCAACCCAAAACAAAGTTATTGGCACAAAGCCACAGTGGCAGTTTGTTGCCACAAGCTCTACCAGTTCCTGGGTCTGGAAGGGGTGGTAGGCTGGTAAAAATCTTCTTCCCTCCTGCTTTCTGAGCGAGGGGAACAGAAGAAAAAGAAGGTAAGTTACTGCCCATTGCCAAAGGCAAAAAAGCCTGCGCCTCAGAGGACACGGCATTTTTTTGTTTTTTAGAGGGAGGGAGTGGGTTTGTCTAATAGGATAAACAAAGGTCCCAGAACAAAAGTTGGAATTGCTGTCTGTTAGAGTAGTCAAACTGGAGTCCTTGAGTCAAACCAATAGTTGTTTTAGGAGAGAACACCGAGTTGTTGCTGCTTTCGCGGACAAAAGGAATTAAGGCTCCAAGCCCCACTGCCTGGCTTTATCAGGAGTAGATGGGCGGGGCTGGAGTCCCTAATTAGGAAAAGCTTTCAAGAAAGATCCGAGTCAGCTGCGTGGACGCAGGGAAATACCACAGGTGTGGATTTCACAGTACCACGCAGAAGAAAGAGGCGGTCTAGGCTTGCCTAACCTACAGCTATACTATGATGCCTGCGCCTTATCCTGGGTCAGGGAATGGGCAACTCTTACAAAGAAAAAATTACTAAATCTGGAAGGTTTCGACATTAGGAGGGGCTGGCACGCCTATCTGTGGCTCGGTAAGGCAAAAATCGAAAAGAACTTTACAAACCATTTTGTCAGGGCCGCCCTCCTGAAGACATGGGAGAAATATAAAAGGAACTTTTATGATAAAACACCATCCTGGTTCTCCCCCACAGAGGCCTTCCATAAAAGAGAAGTCCCAAGCAAAAACTGGCACACTTATAAAGAGCTTATAGAGAAAAAAGAAGGCCAATGGACCCTAAAATCTCTGGAAGAACTAAGGAAACGAGAGATAAACCTCTCTTGGTTCCAGAACATACAGGTGAAAGAAAGCTTCAAGGAAGATAAAAAAAGGGGCTTTGCACTACAAGACACATTTTGGGATAGGATAATGAAGAAGGAAAAGAAAGTAATAAAAGCACTATATCAAAAACTTCTCGAATGGAACACAGAGACAGAGCTAATTAAAGACAATATGGTAAAATGGGCCAAGGATTTTGGGCACTCCATCCTGCTCAGAGAATGGGAGAGTATATGGAAGGAAAAAATCAAATACACAAAGACAGCCAATATAACTGAAAACTGGAAAAAAAATGTTTTTCCGCTGGCACATCACTCTGCACCAACTAGCCAAATTTCAAAAAGGAGCAAATAATAATTGTTGGAAATGTGGCAAACAACTAGGTACTTATTTTCATGTCTGGTGGCAGTGTAAAAAATTAAAAAAAAATTGGTCTGAAATACATAAGCAAGTACAAAGAATTTTACAAATTAAATTTGAACTTAAACCGGAGTACTACCTCCTCCACCTGCTGGACTTCAACATGGATAAAAATAAGGACAAGTTATTTTTCCACCTGACAGCTGCAGCAAGAATTTTGATTGCAAGTATGTGGAAAAAGAAAGAATTACCAACAATAGAAACCTGGCTGCTTAAAATAAGAGACCCGATGGAAAATGATTCTCTGGCAAATTTAGTATTTGACAAGAGCAAGAAAAATAAGATAGATTGGAACCCGATAAGGACATTTCTAAAAGAAAGGAGAAACATACTGTTGCCAGAATAGGGAAGCGAAAGTGAAAAGGAAGATAAGAATATCACAACAGCAAGTTCGTGAACCTGCAATCTAGATTGGAAGTCAACTTTGTTTTTTAAATGGATTCACCTATCACTACTTATCCATCCCCCTCACTTCCCTCCCAATCACCCCTATCCCACCCTCCCTGCCCACCCTCCCCTCCTCCCGATAGCAGGTAATATTGGTTGTATAATGAAAATCTGTCAATAAAGATATTCAAAAAAAAAAAAGAATGGAAAACGGAATGTTGGTGGGCAGGAAAAGAGATTTAAAGGTGGCCTTAAAGCTGACCTTAAACATTGTGACATAGACACCAAGAACTGGGAAGCCCTGGCCCTCGAGCACTCTAACTGGAGGTCAGCTGTGACCAGCAGTGCTGCAGAATTTGAAGAGGTATGAATGGAGGGCAAAAGAAAGAAATGTGTCAAGAGGAAGGCTCATCAAGCCAACCCTGACTGGGACTGCCTTCCACCTGGAAACCGATGTTCTCACTGTGGAAGAACATGCGGCACAATAATATTTATGTATGTATGTATGTATGTATGTATGTATTTACTAGCCGTTCCCTGCCACGCGTTGCTTTGACCCAGTCTGTGTATATGGGTTTTGTGTGTGTATATGTGCATATATGTGTATATATTTGTGTGTATGTGTGTGTTTGTGTATATATGTGGTTTTGTGAATGCGTTGTATTTTTTTGTTTTTTGGCTTTTTAAGTCTCTTCTGCTGTGTTTTTCAGTGTTTTTATGAGTGAGGGTCACTCTTCATGTATCTTGTAGGCCTGATAGGTGTATTGTGTCCACATTTGGTGTCAATTCATCCAGTGGTTTTTGAGATAATAATAATAATAATAATAATAATAATAATAATAATAATCTTTATTTGTATCCCGCTACCATCTCCCCAAGGGACTCGGTGCGGCTTATATGAGGCCAAGCCCAAAGTACATCAAACAAAACATTAATATGTTAATCCCACAAACAAACATTACATTTTTATGTATATAGATTTAAGACATTTATATGCCACCCTCCTCAGCCCGATGGGGACTCAGAGCGGCTTACAAGTTATATATACATACAATATATTATATTCTTAGCACAGTACAATATCATTATTAATTATTACTATATTGTATTATACCATTATATTGTAAAATTATTAGTAATATAAGAATAATGCTCCATGGTCACCTAAGGACCCACCGCCAAGTCACTACACTTGGAAGGTCCTCATACTTGGACAATGAGGGATCGCCTAAGTAAGTAAGCAAAATAAGTAAAGTACTACTTCCAACAGCTTTCAGCCACTTTCTTAATGATTAGCTCTTTATTTTTTTATAACTCACAATATCCATTTTTTAAAAAATCTATTTTGAAGAACTGCTAATGCAGTTGACTTGGCAGCTCTATTAAAAAACTTTGCCCAATACAGAATAGCAGCTGAAGAATTTAATTGTACTGATGTTAATGGTAGGCTTTCTGAAAGGAGACAGGTTTTCAAGTAGACACAACTTAAAATAGGTGGGGTTCTTTGCTCTGTTACATTATCATACATTCAGTGCAATAAAACAATCCATTCTAGACAAATCCCCTCCAGGACCAGTTGCCACAGAGCCATTTGGCAGAGTGTGGTAGGTGCCTCAAGCATAATGAAAAGCAAGGAAGATTGGCATTCATCTTGGTGACTGATTTTTTACTTCCACAAAAGTCCAGAGAGTACAAATCGCATCAGAGGGAATGACACCCATATAACTGTAAATACAAGTTTGTGTGGTGTTACAGCAGATTGATCATTTTTTATGAGGATATTCCTGGAGATAGGCACAATCACAAACATTTTTTGGTGCAAGACCAATTTACATGTACTATATCCATACACTTTAGGCTAAAGTCCTATACTAAATTGTTTTAGGATCAAGCTAACGCACATGCATGCCTTCAGATCAGTTACCCAATTTCAATGATGCCTCACAACGTGTGCTTTGGTTTGCACGAGCTGCAAGCACACACTTTTCTTGCTAGTGATTTGTTGTTATTGCCAATTTTTTCAAATTTTCTAGTATTTTTGGTTTTGTACAGCCAGAAGTTACCACACCAGACGACACTAACCGTAATGAACCCACTACAGAAAGTAATAGTTTGAGGATTATTATTTATTTATTTATTTATTTACCATATTTATATACTGCCATTCTCAGCCTGGAGGTGACTCAGGGCGGTTTACAAATGGTAAAATTCAATGCCCCCAATAACATAAAATATAATTAAAACATTAACATATAATATAAATCATATAAAAACAATAAAGGAAATGAAAACAATAAAACACAAGTCCTCAACGTTTCATTACTAAAATAATTTTCCAGTCGCATCGTCTAATCAGCTAATGTATCAGCTTGCATTGAACAGTATTATATACTGCTAATGGGAGGAAGTGGAGGTGGTTGCCACTTGCTGCTTTGCTTAAAAAGAAGAATATCTTGGTTATGTCTCAAAGTCATGCCTGTTCTCATCCTCTTACCTTTTTTCTGGAAATACAGTCAGCTGCTCCGGCACTAAATTCTTCTCCAGGATCGTCATGTACCCTCTGCCATCACTCAACCCAGCAAAAATGGCATGAGGAGAGCTGCTGGTCCAATACAGCTGTCCTGTAATCCAGTCTACAGATATGCTGTTGACACCAGTGACATCTGCAGATGGCATTACAGAAGTTCAGATGTTTCATCCCATACTTCCATGGCTTAAAGAAGCTATCTCTGAGCTACCCAGAAGGTGATAACATGTCAAGGTTAACCCATTTTTCATGGGAATATATTCTCAAAGAACAGACCTATGCAAGGAAGCAATAGGGCTTCCTTGTATAGGAGGTTGTTCTATTTTGGTTAATTTTTTTGTATAGGTTGTTAAATTCTATTTTAATAATTAGGTAAATAATTAGGGTTGTTAAGTTCTATTTTGGTTAATTTTTGTTTGGTATTGAGTTTATAGAAATTGTCGTTTTAATTTTTTACATGTATGTTTTGGATGCAGTTTATTAATATGTCTTTTTACTGGCACCAAATGTTTTTCATATATGTTTGAAACCTCCCTGAGTGCCTTCAGGGAGATAGGGTTGTCTATAAATTGTATTATTATTACTTCCCCTAGGAGCATGAGAAGCAGAAATCCTTGTAGTATTCCTGGGCTGTATTTTACCAGTCATACTATAGATTTTTTTTTTGTCATCATGTCAGGAGTGACTTGAGAAACCGCAAGTCACTTCTGGTGTGAGAAAACTGTCTGCAAGAACGTTGCCCAGGGGACGCCCAGATGATTTTGATGTTTTTATCATCCTTGTGGGAGGCTTCTCTCCCAGCATGAGGAGCTGGAGCTGATAGAGGGAGCTCATCTGCCTCTCCCCGGATTTGAACCTGCGACCTGTCGGTCTTCAATCCTGCCGGCACAGGGGTTTAACCCACTGTGCCACCGGGGGCTCCATACTACAGATAGTCTCCAAGTTACAAACATCAGACTTAAATGGGAGTGATAACAGGAAGTGAGAGAAAATCTAACCTTCAGAAGTTAAATTCACTCCTGTAAGAGTTATCATGGGAAAAGGGTGTCACCAATCCTTGTTTCCACAACAACCCCAAATTTTCAAAATCCAGTTGTCACAGGGGTAGAAAGTGAGGTAAAATAAGTATCACAGGGGTGGTATCCCTTTCCTATGCTATCCATAACTTTTAAAAATGGCTGGAGTTCCACTTAAAATGTGGCTGTTTCAACTTACATACACATTCAGCTGAAGAACAAACCTACAGAACCTAACTTGTTCATAACCCAGGGACTGCCTGTACTCTGAATCTTAGTAAACCCATGAACAGTGGGCTTCCACATTTAGCCCTAATATTTGAATTTAGACAGTACAAAAAGTGACATCTCAATATTCTGGTCTACAGATTCTCGCCATGTTTCAGTCACTCCATTACTATACCACAGATGTTAAGACCCCAATTCAGATAATCTCCTTCTTTTGCTAGATCCGTACACACTTTTTAAGCTTCTAGAGGGGGAATTCCCACAGTCTTTTACTCCACAGAAAAACACAAACACAGGTAATCTTATCTCCAACTGCTAAGAAGATCTGCTGCTGCTTTCATGGATTTTGTTAGGCTGTTAAGTAATGCTCAGCTCTTAAGTGTTAAGTAGAGTCAATCCCATTTACTGAGTCTGTGTTTAGACTCCAAACAGGGATAATATGTTTTATTCTTTATCCATAAGGAACCTAAGGCATTGTGCTTGGGTCTGCTAACTTTAATCCCAAATAGCATAGAGATAAAACTCAAGGTCCATAGTTCTGCCTGAGCTACCATAGTTCACCACTTCGGTGTAGCCTAATCCGTTCTTTTGCAGGCTTGGAGATAGGAAAGGATACCTAAGGATCAGATCTTAGCTTAGCATACTTAAAGTACACAAACTGCCTTACTTGGATAGAGGACTCTTTTATCTTTTCCAGACACATAGATATTCAACCTTTTCCCTTCATCAACCCAGTAATAGGTTTTCCTTAACAAGTCATAAGCAACAGAACCAACTGTTGTCTCAGTAGGGAATAAAGTCTTCATCCGGAGAGTTTTGATATCCAGGAGAGCAAGATCATGATCAACGGCTAGTAATACCTTTGGAGCACCACCTGAAAGAGAGATTTTTTAAATTAGCCCCTGCCCCAAAACATGATTCAACTAATAGAATGCTGTTAAATGCAGAAAATGGGGCAATAGGTAGATATCCAAGGTCAAACTTTTAATAATTAAACCATAATAGCAGACATCTTTGACATCTGCTTAACATAAAATGCATTAATGCTGTACATTGGGTTTGCCATATTTGCAGGGATTCTGTTCCACGGCCCAGAAGGGATGCTCAACCTATAATATGATATTGGTTTGTATTTTTATATATTATATTTTAATGGCAAGTAGTTCAAGAGAAAGTGGTGACTGTCTAAAAATGTGCCATTTCCTAGAGACAGGTTGAGAGCAGGAGGGATGCTCTGGAATAGTTTTGTGTGAGTGTGGACGAGAGACAGAAGTAGAGTAAACTTTGAGAACAGTTGGGAATAAAAGGGCTAGTGAGGAAGAAAAAGGATATTCAAGTGTTTGGTACAGAGATAATACTGCAAGTTGAGCCTCTCTTATTAGAAACGATTGGGAACATGAATGTTTCGGATTTTGGAGTACATACTATAGCGGCAGGCTGGATGATGTGAATTCGCACCGAGCATTAGATTTGTATTCCCATCATTAAAACAATGTGCTAAAAGGACGCCTACACACACACACCCCTTTTGGGAGTGGGGTTGCAAAGCTCATCATGTTTTCCCTTCTCTCACAGAGTGACTCAAGTCCCCTGACAATCCACCTTGGCTGAAACCACGACCATGTCATGCCCAGTAGAGAGCAATGAATGCCTGAGAAGCCTCTGCCTATGCACAACAATGAAGACAGGAGGACACCCTAGGGATACTGTAGAGTCCTGGAAGATGATATTGTTGCTGTGTCTCTGGCTATAGCTAAACAAGGTTGTTGTAGTTTTTTGGGGGGCTATATGGCCATGTTCTAGAAGCATTCTCTCCTGATGTTTTGCCTGCATCTATGGCAGGCATCCTCAGAGGTTATGAGGTCTGTGAGGACATGGCCATACAGCCCGAAAAACCTACAACAACCCAGTGACTCTGGCCATAAAAGTCTTTGACAATACAAACAACTCAGTATCTGTATGCTTGCTCTGTGCATGCCCGGCCGCATGCAGAGAGGAAGAACTGTTTAAAGCTACAGACAATGTGGCTGCTGCTGCCCGTTTTTGGTCTAAAATTATTTATCTGCTTTGGTTCCCTCTATTTTATCAGTTTTATACTTGTTTATTTATGCAATGCTTTTGACACAAAATAAAAAAAATATCTCAAGCATATAAAATCACAAGACAGGTTTAAAAGAGATTTTAATAAATGCTAGAGAGCTACTAACGAAACTGGATTTAATTGTTTTGTCCATACAGGCCATTTCCAAAATTTCGGTCCCCTACTATGACAGGGACTCTTTCCAAAGGATGCACTCTGGGACATTTCAAGTTACACCCGAACCTGCTCAAACAAATACACTCTATTTTATAGAACTGCTTCTAAGTACTGACTTGCACAAAATTTGCAAAATATTGTTTCTTCCTAAAGCCATTATCCATGGCATGCTTAAACTAATGGCTTACCTGTGGCCTCACAAACAGTTTCACTGGAGAGCCGGTATCCTTGTACACAATCACAGGTAAAAGAACCAACTGTGTTCTTGCACAACTGGCTGCAAGGACTGAATGGCAGTGCACACTCATCAATGTCTGCAATAAACAAGTAGAGAAAGTGCCTTGAATGCCATCTTGGAGAAAAGAGAAATATAAATTCAATGAACAATATAGATACAGAGAGTGCCCTTATTCAGCCCAGCAATATTCAGCCTCCCTATATTTGGGGGTTCATAATTTGCCTGCAAACTAGCTTCTGGGAGATGTATATCTGATGGTCATATTACCACAGATTAAGAGTTTTTTGTATATCAACTTTTCATTTGTTTCAGATCCAAACAAGTTACAATTTCTTAATTGAAAAGGATCACTGTTTTGGTCTAAAACAAAAGTATAAAAGGGTGTCTACATAAAGGCTTCCAGGGCAATACTGGTCACATTTACCCAAAATGTTCCCGAAGAATTTGGAATGTGTTCAGGTACCATTGGCAGGCCTGTAAAAAAAAACTTTGAGGATACATATGGTGCCCAAACTGCAATGTCCTGGTAAAAGATAGGGATACTTCCATGTATTATAGAGGATCAGCATATTTCAAGCCCTGCAGTAAATTATCAAGGACACTAATGTTACCTTGTTAGATAACATTTCCTAAATAATGTCTTGAGATGTCAAGAAAAAGAGTTTATATTCCATGAAGGAATTTCTCAGCCATTTAAGAGAGTTGTACAAAGGGAGTATATAAAGGGAGAATACTCCACATACATCATAAATGGCTGTAACCTCTGTCAGAACTCAACCTACTGTTCCTTAGTCATCAATCCTGGATGGCAATGTCACCAGCTGCATCCTAGGCATGGATAGTTCTGCTATAGAACTAAGACTAATACACCAGCACTAATACATGATTAGAGCTCTGCACAATTTTCTGGCAATATCACCAGGGGACTCAAAGGAATTTCCAGCCGCCCATTAAGCTATGAAATGCAGTTTGCTTGTTATTCTTGGAAAAGATCCTACTTCCTAATTTCATTAAGCTCAAGTATCATGGCATCCTGAGACTTTCTGCAGTGTGTCCTCTCTGATTGAAGCCTACAGTTTTAGCAGACCCACCCCTAGCCTGTTACAAAAAGCACTCATTTTATTTTTACCTGTACAGTTTTGACCATCAGCATTCAGATGCCAACCAGGACCACATGAGCACCTCACACCCCAAGACATCTCCTTGCAGTTCTCCATGCACCCACCATTGTTCAGGGAACATTTTTTGCCTAGAAGTAAAGAGCAAAAGTTAACTGCTTAGATGATGTCAAACAACAAAATTAGAAGTGAAAGATGCAAGAAGTGTTCATACCACAGGTGCTGGGCTCATCAGTGCCATCCAGACAGTCTTCCATGCCATTGCACACTAGAGATTCCAGAATGCATTTCCCCTTATCACAGTTGATCATTCCTCCCGGGCAAGTAGCTGTATCCAGGAAACCAAATTAATCAGAATGTTTGCTAAAGTGTGCTTTGTGCTCAACATATTTCCAAACAGAAGAATGTAACATATAAATGGAAAGCAATCTGAGACCACAGGGAGCCCTCCACTGTTAGCAACAACCCATTAATTGGACATTTTAAAGTTCATAACTAAATAATTATTTTACTTCACCTTATATCATGAAATTAACCAGCAACTTTCCTATTAAATGTTGTGATTGCACAGTGTAACTCCCACCACTGCAAAAGGCCTATGCAAAGCATTACAAGTCAAGTTTTAGTCACAGAATGTTAAGACACACAGGCCAAGAGACACAAGCTATAAACCACACTACGCTGCTTACCGCAGACCTCTTCATCCGAGTTGTCCCCGCAGTTATCAATGCCATTGCACTTCCAGTCCTCCATGATGCATACTTTGTTCTTACATTGCCACTGGCCAGTCAGACAACTATTCGGGGGACAGTTTGCTTCATCTGAACCATCTTCACAATCTTTATGCTGATCACACATTTTCCATGGATCAATGCACTGATCACTTTCCCGGCATTTGATCTTGTTCTCTGCACAACCTACAATGATATCATAGTATTAGAAAACATTACCCCTCACTACACTGATGTGGTTTAAACTCCGTCACTTGCACTCTGAAGACACAGCTGTGAGCAGTTTAGGAAATTTTTAGTCCCTTATTTTTCTGTTTTGGGGAACTATCAGGGAGCTGCATGTGGCCTATAGGTTGCATTTTCCCCAACCTGGTCATGGAGTCAAGAAGTAAGTTTTAGCACTTTGGCTATTTAGATTTATGTAGAAAAAGAACAAACTGGAATCCGAAATGGCTCAGGAGTATTCAAAGTGAGTCCTTTAACAGCAACTGTCCTCTAGCTGGTTCTAGGATTGCTTAGTGAAACTACTGGCTTGACAAATGGAAACTTCCAGATCCCAGTGTTGAGACAAGGATGAGGCCAGAACTTGTCAGGAGCATGAGTTATGCCATGTTTGTATTTCCTTAATATCTTCAGTTGTTATGTGTTCTTGCTTAAAACAGCTACACGTATGTATACTGGAAGATGACTGTCACCATGAATTTGAACATCCTGATACATTGTTTACATTGGCGGAGGCCTGTGGGGAAAGCCTAGCAGATCTATTACAACAGTTGCAATGAGGAGTCATTCTCATGAGTTGTTTTGAGTTAAGAGTCAATGGGGGAAAGCCTGTGCAAAAGGGACTGATGTTGCATATTGATCAATGGGATGAATGTCCACAAAATAGTTGAATTGTGTTACTTAGAAGTGTATTGTGAAGTTACTATTTGCCAGACCCAATAATAGTGCAGCTTCCAAATTCATTACCTGAAACAAAGTTTTGACATTTTTGAAAACCTTAAATTTTGAACCAAGAAAGCTTATACATGACGAACTTCACTCTGAATATATCATATTGCAGTAGACTATTTCACAGCTTGTGTTCTTGCCTTCCTCCAAGAGTGAAGTTGCTACAGAAAGCATTAATCCCATCACACAAAATCATAGCAGAAGCAGTAAAGCCATTTAGTGACCGTTTCAATTTTGAGAATCTGGCAAGTGGTTCTAATTGTCATAGCATGCCTACTGAACAAGTGCCAAGACATACAGCTTAGTTCTTAGTATGTTTCCTTTGAAGTTATGATTTTTGTTCCTGGGTTATAAATATAATTTCTTAATTGGTTCTATCATAAAACAAAAGTTTATTAAACTGCAAAAACTTTGTTTTCGTGGGACATCCTGCAGCACATTTTGCTATACTTCTTCAATTAATATCTCAGATTCTCAACTAATTCAACCTAGTTTGTGGCAGCCACGAGAAAAAAGTTTCTGGAGTATAACAACTACTTCCAAAGTAAGTACCACACAATTAAACAGGAAATAACTTTCAAACTAGGAACAGAAAACTTTTCAAATTTTGTTACATAGTGTAATTCAGTAAACCTTACTCCACCATATTCATGTATTGCCTGGTAGCAAAAGTGGCTGACGCCCAGAGCAAGATTTATCTAACCAATCTTAAGGGGAAACTCTTATATGAGCAGATATTAGAATCACGGCTGAGTATCTTCTCTACAAAAAGGTTTTCTTTACAGGAATCACATGTGTAATCAAAAACTGTATAGCAGAGAAAATGTTGGAAAGTATCCCATATAGATATGGGTTATTCAATCTATCTGGTAATTTTGTTCTTAATTTTTTCTACATACCACAATTCTTTTCATCTGAGCCATCTATGCAGTCCTTGATGTCATCGCAATGCCAGGAAGCAGGAATACATTTTCCGTCACTGCACTGCCAAGCATTTGGGTTACCACGACATTCTACATCTGAGGAGAAGAATAAAAGCCAACTGAGTATGCTTTACCAAAAGGGATAGCTTTAGGTCTGAAGCTTTTTTTGGATTGGGGTACTCCCATTGAATATGCAAGTTAGTAGATTGGATGTTCTTCTGAACTCAGAGGCCCAGCTTTCTGCAGTGGCCAAGAAGTACATTTGCATGGTCAAAGCTTGTGTGCTCATTGCAACCATTCCTATCCTGGCCCTGGTGGCACATGCCCTGGCTGCATCCCATTTGAGCTATGGTGACATCCTCTACATGAGGTTGCCTTTGAAGAGGGTTTTCAAAAACTTCAGCTGGCATAAAGAGCTACAATCACTGTTAACTGGGGCAGATTGCAGAGACTATACAGCTATGATTGGTTGCATTTTACTTTTATCAAATTGTAAGGCACCTTGAGAATCATTTTGGAGAAAGGATAGAAAACTATAATCAGAGGTTTAGCTATGTGAGGGTGGTTCAGAAAAAAATGTCAGGAATGTAAACATCAATTCATAAAGGGGCCAAGCTAGCATTTCTCAACCTAGGGGTCGAGACCCCTAAAAGGGTTGTGAGGGGGTGTCAATGGGGTCATCAAAGACCATCAGAAAACACAGCATTTTCTGTTGGTCATGGGGGTTGTGTGTGGGAAGTTTGGCCCAATCCTATCATTGATGAAATTCAGAATTCTCTTTGATTGTAGGTGAACTATAGTTTCGTCCAGATCCATAATTGCTTGAGTCAACAGTGCTCTCTGTATGCAGCAGAACTACAACTCCAGAACTCAAGGTCAATATCCACCAATTCCAGTATTTTTTGTTGATCATGTGGGAGTTCTGTGTGCAAAGTTTGGTTCAATTCCATTGAGTTCGGAATGCTCTTTGATTGTAAGGTTAACTATAAAATCAACTCTCAAATGACAAAATCAACCTCTCCCCCCCCCCCCCCCGCCCCACTCAGTCTTCCAATTTGAGCATATTGGGTATTTGTGCCAAATTTGATCCAGTGAATGAAAATACATCCTGCATATCCAATATTTATATTACAATTCATAACAGTAGGAAAATTACAGTTATGAAGTAGCAACAAAAAATAATTTTATGGTTAGGGGTCCCCACAACTGTATTAAGGGGTCATGGCATTAGGAAGGCTGAGAACCATTGCGCCAGATGACCCTAGGACTAGGCCATCTGATGATATAGACTGCTCTATCTAATTATATGGGAGACATTCAGGCCCCTTGAGTGAGAAGCAGAACAGGGCAATAGTCCTGACATCTATGAAAGTTAATCCATGGAGTTTTGCTCTGAAATTTAAGGGAACTATCCAAGGTGCTGAAACTTATTTTGAACTTACTCTGGGTAGTAGTGCAGCTGTAAAATTTGCACTACAACCCAGAGAAGTTCATTATCCTGTTGACAGCAGAGCCACATCACTTGGTGAAAGAAATTCAGCCATGGAGAAGCAAATAGAGCACAACACCTGGAAACACCTAACAGAAAGAGACAGAGATAACTGCACATGTGGACCAATATTCTGAGGATGTAGCCATTCAGAATGCTTGAATCAGGCTACTGCAGAATATGGGCTACTGTCAATTCTATCTCCAAATGTGTATTAAAATTTTCTATAGTCCAGCACTTACTTCCAGAAACAACTTTCAGAGCCCCCTAATACAATCATTAGTCTTTTAAAAAAACTTACCACATTGCTCATCTGAGCCATCAGGACATTCTTGTTCTCCATTACAAAGCCAAGTCAAAGGAATACACTTATCACCACATGCAGCTTGCAGAGAGGTGTTACAGGAGGCTCCATAATCTGGAGAAACACACACATATTGGACAAAACCAAACAGCTGCATGTAAGCCAAACAGGAGATTAAGAAGTGACCCACAATCAGTAGTGGACTGGCCAGGGTGTCAGCTTGCCTAATGGCAAGTGGGCCCCCCTTAAACATTAGACAATATGTTTAAAATGGTAAAGACCCTTAGTAAAAGTGGAAGTTTCAACATTACTGTATGCAATTAAAAATTAAGTTAAATTAATTTTATTTTAATGATTTTAATTTAATAACTTTAATAATTTTAAACAAATTAAAAATATCAATATCATAAAATAACATTATTATGTTCTAGTATAATAATGTTATAGTATAACATTATTATACTGGAATATAATAATTCTTTAAAAATCATTCTGATTTGAGTTATATGAGGTCGACACATACATTATACAGGCACAGATTTTACTATTATGAATATTAAATGATAGCCTTATAGTTCTGGGTGGGCTCCCTTAGGCTTTTGTCAACCAATATTTTTAGACCCAGTCCCCTATTGCCTGCAATTGCATGATCAGGAGCAAGCACAAAGCTCCATGACTTACCCAAGTTAAACATGGGATATAATAATAAAACTTTATTTATAGACCGCCCTACAAATAAAGGCAAACCATTCATTGACCTGAAACAAAAACAAACATCTCAGCATAATGAAAATACAAAATAATAACAGTATACTTATAACAAAAAGAATTAACATCAAAGCACAAAACAGAATACAAATAATCAACTAGAACTTAATTATGCTAATAACATAATTAACATTAAAATATGCACCCAAGGAAGCAATTAAAATACATAGAAGATGGCAATCTTGCTTTTTCTTTTTTTTAAATGGAGTATTTAAAGAAGGAAAAAGTACTGCTAAACATCAGCCTCAGAAAGTCTCTTACGCATGTGTCAAATGCAAGGCCCACAGGCCAAATCCGGCCCACCATGTCATTTTATGTGACCCTCCAGATGCTGAACTACAACTGCTGAATTCCTCATCATTAAACTTCTGGACTAGAGTTGATGGGAGCTGCAATACAGTAACATATGGAAGGCTGCAGTTTGTCCTGTTTGGTCAGGAGAGGGGGGTTTGAATTTAGATACTAACTTGTGTACGTGAAGCCTGATTGTAAAATGCCCTTTTTCTCCTTTCCCCAATCACAGAGTCAAGAGTATGGTTGGGTTGCAATTCCCATGATCCTCAATCCACATGGCAGGTCATCAGAAGTGATGGGTGTTGTTGCTCAATAACATCTGGAGACTCAAACTCGATTAAATCTAAAGAGCAGTGACTAGTATGTAAAACTATCCTAGTTGCCCCTCTGTATCCATGGATTCTATCCTTTGAAAGCAGAGGTGAAACTGGGGGTCCTTCCACATAGCCCTATATCCCAGTATATCAGGGCAGAAAATCCGACATTATCCGAGTGTGGACTTAAATAATCCAGTTCAAAGCAGATATTGTAGGATTTTCTGCCTTGGTATTCTGGAATGTAGGACTGTGTTGAAAGGCCCTGGGATTGACACTCCTGCTCTGTTTCAACCTTCTCCAACTTGGGCTTTGTCCAAGCATGGTGGACTACAACTCCTACAACAACCCAGTGATTCCTGCCATGAAAGCCTTCAACAATACACAGGCAGGTGGGCTTGGAGACAAGTGCCATCCCTTTAACAAGTCCTCATACTCCTTACATCCTCATTACTTTTTTTTTCATTTTCATCCTAAACTAGCCACAGATCAGTCATCGTAGATCAGCGTTTCTCAACCTGGGAGTCAGGACCCCTGGAGGGGTCGCAAGGGGATGTCAGAGGGGTCACTAAGGACCATCAGAAAGCACAGTATTTTCTGTTGGTCATGGAAGTTCTGTGTAGGAAGTTTGGCCCAATTCTATCATTGGTGGAGTTCAGAATGCTCTTCAATCATAGGTGAACTATAAATCCCAGCAACTACAACTCCCAAATGTCAAGGTCTATTTTCCCCAAATTCCACCAGTGTTCACATTTGGGCATATTGAGTATTCATGCCAAATTTGGTCCAGATCCATCACTGTTTGGCTCCACAGTGCTCTTTGGATGTAGGTGAACTACAACTCCAAAACTCAATGCCCACCAAACCCTTCCAGGATTTTTTGTTGGTCATGGAGTTCTGTGAGCCATGTTCGGTTCAATTCCATCATTGGTGGAGTTCAGAATGCTCTGATTGTAGGTGAACTATAAATCCCAGCAACTACAACTCCCAAACGACAAAATCAATCCCCCCTCCCCCACAACCCCACCAGTATTCAAATTTGGGTGTATTGGGTATTTGTGCCAAATTTGGTCCAGTGAATGGAAATACATCCTACATATCGGATATTTACAATTCATAACAGGAACAAAATTACAGTTATGAAGTAGCAACAAAAAATATGATTGGGGGTCACCACAACATGAGGAAGTGTGTGAAGGGTCATGGCATTCAGAAGACTGAGAAACGCTGCTGTAGACCAATTCCAGAAGCAATGTCTTATCTGTATTGTCAATGGTTTTCATGGCCCAAATCACTGGGTTGTAGTAGGTTTTTTGGGTTGTATGGCCATGTTCTAGAAGCATTCTCTCCTGACGTTTTGCCTGCATCTGTAGCAAGTATCCTCATAACCTCTGAGGATGCTTGCCACAGATGCAGGCAAAACGTCAGGAGAGAATGCTTCTAGAACATGGCCATACAACCTAAAAAACCTACAACAACCCAATGTCTTATCTCTTCCTGGTGGGAAAGCCTACCTGTGGCAAGCAGCAAACACCGATTGTTCAAAGCGATCAAAACTAGTAGAAGCCTAAAGGGCCACATGCCAGGAATGCCTGAAGGGGCGGGGCATGCACAGCCCCCCTCCAACACAAACGCAGGGAGAGAGAAGAAATGTGATGAAGCTCGTGTTTGGGGAAATTTATACCCCCCGCGCAAGAGCCCCATTGGACAGAATGAGAGCTCCGGGAGCCAATCAGCGCTTGGGAAGCTCACTCGCGCGCCGCGGGGGCGTGTCCCCAGCTCTCTCACCTGGGCGAGGGAAGATAGGCAGGGAGAGCAATTCTAATGCACCATCGCCTGGGAATGGCGCCTTTAACTCAGTGGAGTATCATCCTGAATAGACTTGCACTGCAGGACTCAAAGCCCAAAGCCCCTGACTTGGAATAAATCCCATCTAATGCAATGAGAGCTTATTTTGAAGCTAGGTGGGTTCACATTACACCCTTCAATACATTTAAGGAGGAAGGTGCCTTAGAATCATAGAGTTGGAAGAGACCTCATCCAATCCAACCACCTGTCAAGAAGCAGGAAAATTGCATTCAAAGCACCCCTAACAGATGGCCACCCAGTCTCTGTTTAAAAGCCTCTAAAAAAGGAGCCTCCACCACATCCCGGGGCAGAGAGTTCCACCGCTGAACAGCCCTCACAGCCAGGAAGTTCTTCCCAATGTTCAGATGGAATCTCCTTTCCTGTACTTTAAAGCCCTTGTTCCGCGTTCTAGTCTCCAGGGTAGCAGAAAACAAGTTTCTCCCTCCTCCCTATGGCTTCCCTTCACATGGCTATCATGCCTCCTCTCAGCCTTCTCTTCTTCAGGCTTAACATGCCCAGCTCTTTAAGCCACTCCTCATAGGACTTGTTCTCCAGACCCCTTGATCATTTTAGTCACCCTCCTCTGGACACATTCCAGTTTGTCAATATATCTCTTCAATTGTGGTGCCCAGAATTGGACACAATATTCCAGGTGTGGTCTAACCAAAGCAGAATAGAGGGGTAGCATTACTTCCCTAGATCTAGACACTATGCTCCTATTGATGCAGGCCAAAATCCCATTGGGGGATTCCCTTAGATGTCAGGATAGCACTAAAAGTCCTATGGAATTCAGGGCTATCTCCAGTCTAATCTCTCCTGTCTGGGATCCCTTCCACACAGCCCTATATCCCAGGATATCAAGGCAAAAAATACCACATTATCTGAGTGAGGACTCATATAAGTCAGTTCAAAGCAGATATTGTGGGATTTTCTGCCTTGATATTCTGGAATATCGGGCTGTGCGGAAGGGCCTTAAGGGTCTTTCCAGACAGGCCCTATATTCCAGGATCTGACCCCAGGTTTTCTGCTTTAAACTGGATTAAACTCAGCGGTTTAACCCACTGTGCCACTGGGGACTCCCTTTTTTATATAGGCCATTTTATATAGGGCCTATATATTTGTTTTGAACCCCCCCCCCCCAACAGAGTTCCATTTTTAAAATGTACGTGTTCCAAATTACACACAGAGAGAGTTTAGGATAGCACAGGGAAGGGTTAAGACCCCTCTGGTATTTGTTTTGCTATCTGTGCCCCTCTTCAGAAGAGTTATTTCCCTGTGACAATTGGATTTTGAAAAAATTTAGCTTATTGTGGAAACAAGGATTGGTGATAAAACTTTAGTAGAGATACCTTTTCCCCATGATAACTCTTTCAGGAGTGAATTTCCCTTCTGGGAGATAGATTTGTTTCACTTTCTGGTGTCAAACCCCCATTCTTAACTATGAGTCATAGGTAAGTCAGATATCTGTAACTTGGGGACTACCTGTATATTTAAGATCCAAGACTGACTTAATAGGGTGGCCAGGTGTAAAAGAAGATAAGACTCCTGCACCATTAATAGCTTTGTATACAATAGGCATTTCTGCAGGTGTAGTTAGACTTTGGCCATATCATGAGAAGCCGTGGCTCATTAGAAAAGACAATTCTGTCATTAGAAAAGACAGAAGATAGTTGGGAAAGAGAATGAATCAATCAAGGAAGCCATGGCCCTGAGTCTGCAAAATCCGAGCTGGGTTGTTGATGAGAGGGTGACTTGGGGTCTTTATCAAAGGCCCCATCTACGCTGCTATATAATGCAATCTCATATAATGCAATGTAGTCCCATATAATGCAGTTAAATGGCATTATATGACTCTACAGTTTCCATGTAATGCAGTTTCAATCTGCGTTACATGGCAGTGTAGATGGGGCCAGAGACAAGGGTGGCTACCACATCAGAATAAAAAGTGTTTAAAGATAACACCATGTAACAAAATTTGAAACTTTTCTGTGTAGTTTCCTGTTTAATTGTGTAATGCTTACTTTGAATATACAGTAGTTGTTACACTCCAGGGTCCTCGTTTTTGTGGCTGCCACAAACTAAGTTGAATTGGTTGAGAATCTAGGAGATATTCACTGAAAAACTATAGCAAAATGTGCTGCAGGATGTCCCGAAAAAAACCAAGTTTTTGTAGTTTAATAAACCTTTTCCATGTTTTATGGTAGAACCAATTAGGAAATGACATTTATAACCCAGGGACAAAAATTGTGTTACATAGACCCCTTCACCACATCTGAATAAAATCCCATGTTTTCTCCTTTCAACTGGAATATATGGCAGTGTGGACTCAGATAACCCAGTTCAAAGCAGATATTGTGGGATTTTCTGCTTTGATATTCTGGGTTATATGTCTGTGTGGAAGGGCCCGTAACGTAATAGTAACAATATGAAAATAGGCCAGGGTCCCTGTTCCTTTAACAGTTATTTGAAAGGGGGAAATTCAGTTGAAGCTTGACATGAAAGCTTCACCTGCAGTGTTTCCCTTTTACTTATTGGTTGCTTTCAGCAACAGCATAGTGGTATAGTGGTTTAAGCATTGGATTACTGCTCTGGAGATCAGGGTTCAAATCCCCACTTAGCATGGAAACTCACTGAGTGACTTTGGGCAAATCATACTGCCATAGGGCCCTTCCACACAGCACTATATCCCAGAACATCAAGGCAGAAAATCCCACATTATCTGAGTGTGGACTTAGGTAACCCAATTGAAAGCAGATACAGTATTGTGGGATTTTCTGCCTTGATATTCTGGGATATAGGGCTGTGTGGAAGGAACCTCAAACTCAGAGGAAACAATAGAAAACTCCCTGTGATCAAAGTTTGCCAATAAATCCCTATGATATCTCTATAATCCCATTTTAGGGTTTCCATAAGTTGGAAGCAAACTGAAGGCAAATAACAACAGCCTTCTTTCAAAAAGTCATACATGGTTTTATTGTGATGCATCCATGTCCAAGGAAGATTTGGTATTACAATCACCAAATCCAATTGCTGGTTCTTCACTGAAATGGACCCACTGAGTAGTTAACTTATGGTTTAGCAATTGATTCGGTGGGTCCACTCTAGTTGGAATTAACATTTGGATTTAGTGCAATGTGTTTTCAGCATCACCTTCACTTGACAAAAAAAAAGAATTTGTGGGTAAAGTTGATATGGGAAGTAAAAAAAAGAATTATGCTATAAAATACATAAAGTCCTCTTGAAAATGAGTAGGAAAGCAAAGTTGGAATTTTAACATGAAATGGAGAATTGTGTTGTGAATGTTTATAAGAATCTAATTGCAATATAACAATCTTCAGTTCCAACAATCATTTATTTTGCATCCCACTCCTGCCTTTTGAAAATGGATACACAAGTTGTAGTTACTTTTAGAGTTTTAACTACCAGAATCCCAAAATTGGCTAGAGTATTTGGGGAGCTGTGGCTAAAAAAAATCACAAAGTTTTCTTCAAATCCAATACATTTCACTTTAAAATAAACTGGTTTTATTTTAAAAGAAATCAAAGATAATGTGGCATTTAATTGGAATAAATGCTTTTTAAAACAATGCACCTTAAAAGGCTAACAAGTAGCCTACTTCATCATATGCATATGTTACAGCTGGCAAAAGGTGGAGAAGTGGAGAAACCAATTCTGGAATATAGGGCTTTGTGGAAGGGCTCTAAGATATTCTTTTCCCCATAGAAATATCTCTAAAAATGACGAGCATCTTAGAATTGCATGTGCTTTTTCATATATATGTATAATATATAAAAATGTTGATTATACTAAAATTAGTGCGCATCTTCCAAACAATGATGTCAAAGGGCCCTTCCACATAGGCATAGAACCTAGAAAATCAATGCAGAAAATTCTTTGAACTGAGTTACCTGAGTCCACACTGCCATATATTCCAGTTTAAAGCAGTTTTATTCAGTTGTGTGGAAGGGCCCTTATTTCTTTGACTCTTAGGGCCCTTCCACAGAGCCCTATATCTCAGAATATCAAGGCAGAAAATCCCACAATATCTGCTTTGAACTGGGTTGTCCGAGTCCACACTCAGATCATGTGGGATTTCCTGCCTTGATATTCTGGGATATAGGGCTATGTGGAAGGGCCCCTAGTGCAGTGGTTCTCAACCTGGGGTCCCCAGATGTTTTTGGCCTACAACTCCCAGAAATCCCAGCCAGTTTACCAGCTGTTAGGATTTCTGGGAGTTGGAGGCCAAAAACACCTGGGGACCCCAGGTTGAGAACTACTGCCCTAGTGTGTTCTAACTGGAGGTCAGCTGTTTTTGGATGTTGAAGAGGCACAAACAGAATATGAAGGGGAAGGATGTTCCAAGATGAAGGCACATCAATCAAACCCTTGTTGTCACTGCCTTCTACCTGGAAATCGATGTCCTCATTGTGATGAACCATGTGGATCCAGAATAGAACTCTACAGTCACTTATGGATCCACCACCAAGATTCTACTTCTTGAAGACAATCATACTCAGACACAAAAGATTGCCTGTGATCATGATGATGACATTAGAAGGGCCAGAGGGGAGCAGAAATGCAAATTTTACATGTGGAGAAAATCTATCAAAATGAAAAGTTGAGTGTGATGTCTGTAGACAGACCATGTTTCACGGGCACATAACTGGGTTGAAAGGACAATAAATAAAAATGTAATGTTGGTCTTGGCCGTAGGTGTCATGCCCTTGGTCACAGGAGCCATGGTCCTGGCCTCAGGAAGGATGGGCTTGGCCACAAGAGTGGTGGGCTTGGCTACAAAAACGGGTTGCTCTGCACCTACAAAATGTAATAGAATTCCAGTATTGTAATCTATATAAATAAAAATTTAATGTTCGTTTGTGGGATTAACATAACTAAAAAAAACACTGGACGAATTGACATCAAATTTGGACACAATACACATATCAGGCCAACGAGTGACCATCACTCATAAAAACACTGAAACACAACATAAGGGACTAAAAAGCAAAAAGACACTACATGCGCAAAAACAAATCACAAACAACACTCAAAATAGCCTATTCACACTCTCTTTTGGACTACAGCTCCCAGCATCCCCTAGACCAGGCCCTTTAAGAGAGGAGGATGATCCAAATGAACTGCTTTGAAGCTGCAAGCTTTCCTCTCCTTGGATTTTTTGAGAGCATCCCAATTCCTGTATATTTCCAATTCCTTTTCCTGGACTGCAACTCCCAGCAATCCTCTAGATCTATAGATTAGATAGAGATAGAAAGGTAGATCAGGAGGACTGTTGTGAGTTGCAGTCCAAGAATAGGTAGAGAAGAAAGAAAGAGGGAAAAGAGGAAGGGAAAGAAAAGGGGGGGGGGAGGGAGGGAGGAGGAAGAGAAGGAAGGAAGGAGAGAAGTAAAGAAAATATGGGAAGGAAGGAGAGAAAGAAAGGAGAGAAAGAGGGAGGGAAGGTTGGCCACAGCAACACGTGGCGGGTACAGCTAATGGCTTTATAAACAAGCATCTTGGTATTCCTATGGATGTCCCGCTCTATAGAGTAACTAATCAAATAACAAATGATAACTACTTCTTAAAAGTAATTATAAAGTGACCTATTTAGTCTGAAATGACTTAAAAGGCAGAGAACAACAACAATCCTAATTAACTTGGACTATCTCATCAGCCAAAAGGAAGCCCACACTTCCCATTGGTATTTCAATATTTTTATGGCCGTTGGTGAAAAGTATTCTTCCTTTTAAAGATTTTATATTTCTTTCACTCTTTTTTTTTTGCACTGTAAATAAAATTTGTGTAGCGTGCACAGGAATTTGTTTATGCAGTGTGCTCTCCACTAGAGGGCATATTTGACCAAAGCAGCTAAGAAAATAGGTCAAACATTCCTTCTTTACCCAGAATTCCAAAATACTGCAAAATCCAAAACTGTCCACATAGATGGTTGAGAGAGTCACACTTTTGCTTACTGATGGTACTTTCTCTCTAAAGATAGGCATAGATATATACACACACTTGGTTTCATGTACAAAATTGTGCATAAAATTACTTTTGTGGTCTGTATATAGGTAAAGGTTTCCCCTGACATTAAGTGCAGTCGTGTCCGACTCTGAGGCGTGGTGCTCATCTCCATTTCTAAGCTGGAGAGCCGGTGTTGTCCGTAGACACTTTGAAGGTCATGTGGCTGGCATGACTACAAGTAAGACATTATATTACTTTTTAAAAACGTCCATTACGTTTATGCCTCAAAGAAGTTGTCCTTAATTGCTGTAACTGTTGAGGATACCAAATTTAGAATTACATTGTAATCCACAGTTCTGTGTTAAAGTAGCCCCAATACATTTTCAAGTATATTTCTGTGAAATAGACTTTTTTCCTCCAGCACCACAAGGCTGGTTCTGCTTCGATGGGATAAGTCCATCTTCACAGTTGATCAAGGCACTCTAAGGCCCGTCGCAAACTAGGTTTCTGCTGGAGAAATCCTTGCTAGCAAGTCCCTGACGTCATGAGCCTGCGCCTCTCTCCCCGCCCCTTTCTCCGCCCCTTTCTCTTTGCGAGCGTGGTATTTCCTTTGCTAGGGCAGCATTGCCCGCATTTTCTCTCAGTTGAATTCTGCCAACTGAGAGAAAATGCGGGCAATGCTGCCCTAGCACAGGAAAAACCACGCTCGCATGGAGAAAGGGGCGGAGAAAGGGGCGGGGCGAGAGGCGGAGTCTCGTGACGTCAGGGACTTGCTAGCAATTTTCCTCCCGCAGGAACAGAGTTTGCGACGGGCCATAGGTAAACAACAGAGCTAAAGCACTTTTGCCAGCAAGCAACTCATAAGCTTCTGTGTCAAATAGAAAAGGTTTCTGAGTTAGAGGGATATGTTCCAGATTAACATGGACTATCTCCTATTTACCATGAGAGCTTCTGCCAGATGAGGACTCGCCGCACACACTGATCACTTGCTTCCATTCTACGCAATGAAGAAAAGGAAGCATGCCTCTACATTTTGTGAGCATATTATGGCCATATACTGAGCAGAGCAATAGAAAGTATGGAGGATTTGCAATCAAATAATTATTTATCTTAAATTACCAGATTTAAAACAACTTGCAATCAGATCTCAAATGCATCAAATAACATTTACTTCTCCACTCAGTGTATGATGATAATAGACTCAGGAGAATGGAGAAATGTATTTTAGTCCCTTTCAGAGTATCCAAAATAGAACAACATGGAAAACTGGCGAATCAATGTTTGCACTAGTTACTTGTTTGGAAGGAACTCTTGCAATCTTTAAATGCACAAAGATGAATACCTCGCCACTTGATAAACAGCAAGCTCACAGAATTCAGCAGGAATAGGGTTTGCACAGAATTGACAGGTTGTAGTAGTAATCTGGGATCAAACTCATCTAGGTTGACTGAAGTTAGGGCTGACAATGGAAGCTCACGCCGCTCCCCGGATTCGACCCTGCAACCTTTCTGTCAACAAGTTTAGCAGCTCAGCGGTTTAACCCACTGCACCACCAGGGGCAGGGCAGCCATCTACATTGCCATATAATGTAGTTTGAATGCATTATATGGTCAGTGTAGATTCATATAATGCAATTCAATACAGTTTTAAACTGCCTTATATGGCAGTGTCGATGGGACCCCAACTATTTTTTAAAACCCAGTCTCTAACAGGGATGGCTCAATGTTATGGAATTCTGGGAGTTGTAGTTTTACAAGGCCATTAGCCTTCTCTGACAAAGAGTGCTAATACCACACTAAACTACATCTCCCAGGATTCCGTTTCACTGAGCCATGGCACTTAAAATGGTATATTAATTTTACAGTGTAGACCTACCCTATGTAGATTCTCGTGTGATATATACACATAGAAAGCTATACCTCTCAGGATGAGAAGTCAGTTGCAATTCCACATGCAACTTATAGTATTTAAGCAACAACTGGATCGTGATAGGAAGTACCAGTCCAGAAATAATCCCTGTTGCGGTGTATGTGTATTATCCTTCTTTCAATGCATTTGTCAAGCAAATGCAGGATGTGTTGCAGTAGAGACAAGCTGCTGACATTGCCTGGCTCCTGGGCCCACTGCCTATCTTTTGTAGCCTGAGACGTAGCAGCAGATCAATATAAACAAACAAAACTTAGATAGGCATCCAAAGAAACACCAATTAAACCTGAATGCCTGCCAGTCACTAAAAACGAGTTAATGAGAAATGCTCTACACAAATCCATGGCTATATTAATGGGAGATGGAGACGGAGACACTGTCTTTCAAATGGGCAGTCGAGAACAGATGGGAAATTAAAGCGGGGAAGCGGGGGATCTTATGTGAGAGACTCCTAGGGTTGCTTCACAAAATGCTTCCTCTCCACTTTGCCCTCTGTTACAGTTTTTCAGCAGCTGCTTGGAGCGTGCTTGTTCATGTTGTGCTGATGAAAAAAAGTACGTTTAAGGGACTTAAGCTGAAATGCTGCTGATGTAATAGCATTCCAAACTGACTTATGCAAGAAGATTTCCAGAAAAGTCGAGGATATTGAAAAAAACATTGGATGTAATACTGGTCCAGGAAGCTGCCCCATTGCCAATTCCTCCATCTGGGTCCACTGAGGTCACAGAGTAAGCATTTCTGCGTAACACAAGGGCACTATTTCAGGAGGGTGGCAAAGAGATTGGCTGCTGAACCTAATGACCAGGTCCAAAGTCCTGCCGTTGCATGTAATGCATGTATGAGTATCTACTCAGAAATCAGTTTATGTGAGCTCCGTGGGATTCATTTTGGGGAAAGATATGACAAAATAAAAGCCTTGATTTCCAGCTGATCTGAGACTGAAACCCATTGCTGGTGCTCCACAGTTCCAGAGCATGATATTATTATTATTATTATTATTATTATTATTATTATTATTATCCATACAGGGTGATTTAGAATCATAGAATCCTAGAGTTGGAAGAGACTTTGTGGGCCATCCAGTCCAACCCCCTGCCAAGAAGCAGGAAAATGGCATTCAAAGCACCCCTGACAGATGGCCATTCAGACTCTGTTTAAAAGCCTCCAAAGAAGGAGCCTCCACCACACCCTGGGGCAGAGAGTTCCACTGCTGAACAGCTCTCACAGTTAGGAAGTTCTTCCTAATGTTCAAGTGGAATCTTTTCTGTAGTTTGAAGCCATTGTTTCATTGCGTCCTAGTCTCCAGGGCAGCAGAAAACAAGCTTGCTGTCTCTTCCCCATTCCTCTCACATATTTATACATGGCCATCATGTCTCCTCTTAGCCTTCTCTTATGCAGGTTAAACATGCCCAGCTCTTTAAGTCACTCCTCATGGGGCTTGTTCTCCAGACTGTTGATCATTTTAGTTGTTGCCTCTGGACACATTCCAGCTTGTCAACATCTTCCTGGTGGCAAAGAGATTTCAAGAGACTGGGTACTGAACCTAATGACTATGTCCAAAGGCCTGCTGTTCCATGTATGAATGTCTACCCAGAAATCAGTTCTTGTGAGCCCCATAGGATTCATTTGGGGGGAAGATATGTACAAAACAGAAGCGTTCATTTCCAGCTGATCTGAAACTGAAACCCATTGCTGGTGATCCACAGTTCCAGAGCATGGAAATGTTAAATTTTTTTGGTCATACAGGGGGACTTCAGAAGTTATAGTTTGAATAATAACATACCCAACTGCTTTAATACTCTGTAAAAGTATAATGTGCTGTGTTGACCCTGCTCTTCACATGATTGAATCTACCCCATTTTCTCTTTCCAGTGGAATGCTGTTGTTGTTCATTCGTTCAGTTGTTTCCGACTCTTCGTGGCTTCATGGACCAGTCCACGCCAGAGCTCCCTGTCAGTTGTCACCACCCCCAGCCCCTTCAAGGTCAAGCCAATCACTTCAAGGATACCATCCATCCATCTTGCCCTTGGTCAGCCCCTCTTCCTTTTTCCTTCCATTTCCCCCAGCATCACCGTCCTCTCCAAGCTCCTCCTCTTCTCATGATGTGGCCAAAGTACTTCATCTTGGCCTCTACTATTCTTCCCTCCAATGAGCAGTCAGGCTTTATTTCTTGAAGTATGGACTGGTTGGATCTTCTTGCTGTCCAAGGCACTCTCAGAACTTTCCTCCAGCACCACAGTTCAAAAGCATCTATCTTCCTTCACTGAGCCTTCCCTAAGGTCCAGCTCTCACATCCATAGGTGACTATGGGGAACACCATTGCTTTAACTATGCGGATCTTTGTGTGATGTCTCTACTCTTCAATATTTTATCAAGATTGGTCATTGCTCTCCTCCCAAGAAGTAAGCATCTCCTGTCCAGTGGAATAGACTGCTGCAAATTCAGAATGTCACTCTGGCTCCGGTGACCCCTCACGACCACTTCTGGAGATCTGGTTCTCCACTCTGCCAGCTGCGACGGGCAGCTGACTTGGCACAGCATCTGTAATTCAATCTTATTCAATTCTCAACAGGATTAAATAACTGCTTTAATTTGTATCCCTTTATGGTGTGTGAAATGTTTAAGCCTAGCCTTGCAAATCTTATATCATATTTATATCTATAAAGTACTTATCAAAAATAGTGCAGTTCAAAAATTACACTCCAAGTTTGGTTTAATTAGGTCATGCAGTATTTTATTGCAGAGAGCCCCAGAAGCCCAGGATTGTTTTATCAGTGGATGTGATATTTCAATAACCGTGAAACACCAATATTAGAAATCATTCTAAAGCTAAAGTATAGCCAAGAAAAGCTTGGCTATGCTCCATAATAATCAGACTATGCATGAAATGAGATCAGCAGTCCCCCTTCTTCCTCTCTTTCTCCTGTTAAGGAAATAAAATGAGAACACACCACTATTCTTATATTGAACTTGGTTTGGGATAGGTGAGATTTGGGATAGGTAAGGAATAGCGTGGAAGTTCTACTCCCCACCCCCAAGTAACAGTTTCACAACTTGGATGAGCCCCTGACTCAGATCTTATCTTGGATGCCCAGATTTGAGCTTCGCCATCTGCATCTATTCCTTCAGAAGTAAGATCTGGGTACAGTGACACATGCCTTAATTCTATTCCATCTGAACTAATGTAATGTACCATCTGAGGCTGCCTTTGGAAACTGTTCAGAAACTCCAGTGGGTCCAAAATGCCATTGCCAGGCTGTTGACCACTGACCAATGATAGCTATAGGAACCATGTAACTTTCTTGTTGAAACAGATGCATTGACTTCCAGTGCATTTCCACGCACAATTAAAAGTGCTGGTTTTGACTTTTTAAGCTCTAAAAGTCTTGGGTCTCAACTAGCTGAAAGACCATATCTGCTTACATAAACCAGTGTGAATGTTAGGATCAGTGGGTATATGCAATATCTCAATCCCACCATGGTCACAGGCATGCCTGGTGAGGATTTGGATAGTCTCTTCCCTATGGCTACTTCCAGATACTCGAACCCCCTCTGTCCTCTTTTCACTGGCAGTGGAGGACATTTTTATTTAGGTAGTCTTTGAAGAGTGAATGTTAATGACAGAATTATAATATTTTACATATTATAATAATTATAATATGTATAATATAATAACAGTACTGTGCTGTTTGAAATGTATGTTTTAGTTGTCTTTAACCATGTTTGAATAATTGCAATATTAAATTCATTTTGTAATTAAGGTTTAGCTGTCTCTTTTTACAGTTAATGTAAACCCCTTGAATACCAGTTTGGTAGAAAAATGGGATATATATTCAATAAACACACAAACCTGGCATCACCATTAGGCAAGTGAGACAGCTGGTGTTGGAGGGCAACAAAGTCACTGTCCATATGGTTGTCCCCATTTCCCAGAACAACAGATGCTTGTTTGAGAGCTATGTTTCCCATTGCATGGCTTCTGCCACTGAGGAAAACCTCCTAACTGAGAAAGTCAGCCAGTACAGGAAAGACACTTTGTGCATTTTGATGTGGAGGAAAATTCTGAGAGTGCCTTGAACCGTGAGAAGATCCAACCAGACCATACTTCAGGAAATAAAGCCTGACTGCTCATTGGAGGGAAGGATCTTAGAGGCAAAGATGAAGTACTTTCGCCATATCATTAAAAACAATGCTTTGGGGTTTGGAAAGATTAGCCATTTACAAGAAATTTTGCCCAGGGGACGCCCGGCTGTATTTACTCAGTCTTTGAGGAGGCTCTTTTTGTGTCCCCCCCCCCCCCCCCCAACATCATGAGAAGACAGGAAAGCTTAGAGAAGACAATGCTGCTGGGGAAAATGGAAGGAAAAAGGAAGAGGGGGCGACCAAGGGCAAGATTGATGGTATCCTTGAAGTGACTGGCTTGACTCTGAAGGAGCTGGGGGTCGTGACGGCCAACAGGGAGCTCTGGTGTGGGCTGGTCCATGAGGTCACGAAAAGTCAGAAGCAACTGAACTAATAAACAACAGCATGCTATACATGCTGACTCCACATTAATAGTGAGTCTGGGCTGGGAAATTATTTCCACTGCACTAGTTGGGTTTTCCACCATGGCTTTTTCTGTGTAACAGTTGTATATGCCACTTGAGGTAGGAGCCAAAACTTCAAACAGTGGAGGCAGATGGCAAGGAGGAGATAGATGTAAATCGAGTAATAGGCGACCTAAATTCAACTTTTCCAAGCTGTTTGCTGAACCCACAAATCTGCAGGCTTCCATCTGTGGAGGAAATGTGGAGAGGTGTACCCTTCAACTGTTGATCTCATGCAGACAATCTCAATCCTCTCAATTAATTTCCACTTTTTCACCTGTGTATAAAATTTCATAGTTTCTTGCTGCTCCTCTGTCTTTCCCACTTTTTCCTGGGCTTGCTCCAGTTCTCGCAAACCAAGTTAAAAGTGTAAAAACAGTTTGCACACAATCAAGTAGTGGGGGGAGAGAATGGGTGAGAAAGGTTTGTCTCAACAGCCCTTCTTCTCCCACTACCCTGTCCTATTTATCTGTCATAACGTAGTGTTTCTGGTGTATGTGCGTGTTTTGTGTGCGTAACAGATTGGCCATCCTTAAAGGGTTGGTGTAAAAGGCAGAAGGCAGGCCCAACTTGTAAAAGCTATGTAGAGCTGACGAGTGGAGCAATCAGGCAGCCTCTTAGCCAGAAGTACAGTCTGATTGACTGATGAAATTGGAGGGGAAAGCTTGATAACTAGAGATGGGTGCAGCCAGAGGGGGAAAAAAGCAGCTGAAGCAGCCCATTTAAGTTCAGTTAGGAGTTTGATGTGGAAGAAGTAGGGTTAGGAGTTTTGAAGGAAGTAAGAGTATTGGGAAATGTTTGCTATATGATAGTTACCTATTTGAGGATAATAGTTACAGGCCTCTATAGCGTTTAGAGTGCTGTAGGAGGAAGGGAGAATCAGAAGGTCTAAAACATCCTGTTTGGGTGTAAAATGTAATATACAGTGGTGGCTTCCCATTGTCTGGCTTTGTGCATGTGAGTGTGTGTGTGTTCTGATTCCCTCATGGCCTCGCCTTGGGCCAAGCCTAGTTGTTTTGTCTTTTGTCCTCCATCTTGTGTGTGGTGGTTCTTGCCTGTTGCAGTTTCCCACACTCCGTCTTAGTTGCAGCATGCATAGACATGGAAAGTTTCCAGAACTTTTGAAAGCAGAAGGAAAATAGCATTTTTCTGAATTTTCATCATGTGTGAATTTTAATGTTAGGAACCTAATAGGGGCTCCTGTTGGACTATAGTCCACAATGACCACAGGGAATTATGACTGGGTGAGATATGGAGGGAGCCCATGGTGTAGAGGAGAGAACATCTGGGCTACATAAATGACTCTTTTTTTGTGTCTTTGGTGTGTGCGTGATCTCCCATTCCCAAATTGATGGAATATTGTAATAATCAAAAGCTTTGTTATAATTTATAAAGCGCAGACTAATTTTTGTTCTGAAATTCTTTAGTGTGCTTCATTATCTAACATATAGAAGGCTGAGAGGAGATATGATAGCCATGTATAACTATGTGAGAGGAAGCCACAGGGAGGAGGGAGCAAGCTTGTTTTCTGCTTCCCTGGAGACTAGGACACGAAACAATGGCTTCAAACTACAAGAAAGGAGATTCCATCTGTACATGAGGAAGAACTTCCTGACTGTGAGAGCCGTTCAGCAGTGGAACTCTCTGCCCCGGAGTGTGGTGGAGGCTCCTTCTTTGGAAGCTTTTAAACAGAGGCTGGATGTCCATCTGTCAGGGGTGATTTGAATGCAATATTCCTGCTTCTTGGCAGAGGGTTGGACTGGATGGCCCATGAGGTCTCTTCCAACTCTTTGATTCTATGATTCTATATGTTTGCAATATAATCCATAGTGTCTCTTCCTTTCCTGAACCTAGCTTGGACATGTGATTTTTATTGCTCCATACATGGTAAAAGTCTACGTTGTAAAACTTTCATCATCACTTTGTTTGCATGGAAAATTAATGCTGTAGGCATGTGGTTATAACATTTCTTGATGTCCCCTTTCTTGCGAATTGAAACCTATGAGTCTTTACTTTGTGGTTCATTACTTTGTTTTCAGTATTTGTTGATAAATTTTGTTTGGAACTAGAGTAGATTCTATCTCTAGTTTGAAGCAGCTCTAGTAGTATGTCTTCTGTTCCCGAGCTGCATGTAGCAAATTCTAGTTCTTTCTTTTCCTCCAGTTCCACCAAGAGGAAATATTGTGTACTGGGAACGAAAAGGCTTTTAGCATGCTCTGCCTGAGAGTACATCTGTATTATAGAATTAATGTAGCTTGATACTACTTTATCTGCATTGGCTCAATACTATAGAATTGTGGTATTTGTAGTTTTACAAAACCTTTAGCCTTTTCTGCTTAAGAGTGCTGGGGCTATGCTATGGAATCCCAGATTTACATAGCATAGAGCCAAGGCAATTAAAGTGGTCTTAAACTGCATTAATTCTACAGTGCGGAGTCAGCTTGAAGCCGCTGTCTCATCAGTAAAAGTAGGAAACAGTAGGAAATAAGGTGGCTGGATTAAAGGGAATAGAACAAGGAAGCTCCAGTATTCCCCCCACTTCTATCAAAGTTGATGAACTTTTAGCTAGGAATTGAACATTTCCAAAATATGCACATTGTAGAAGCAGCATTAATTGGATTGGATTGCTTCTTAACAGATAAAACCTGAATGGGTTGAATTTTATTCTTCAAAAGGATTTCTTTTCTTTTCAAGATGTAAGATGCCATCAACAAAGCCCCGGAAATGAATTTCCACAAACCACACACTTCCAAACTCTTTCTACTGCATGCCATTTGCAAAGCACGAGGTTGTACTTATGAGCCATTTTGGTTTTCACTTCCATCTTTCATAATCCATTTGAATATTTTATAAAGTCCATTCTACTTGAGTGTTTTGATGTGATGCCAAATCCATACTTGCGGCAACTTCACGAATACCATATTGATTCTGAAAATCAAATTTTCCAGCCTCTTGACTGCCAGAGATTATTGTGGGATAATTTTGAAATCATCTGGCACAGGACAACCGGTTCTTTGCCCAGCACAAGGCAAAACATTCAATTCAAGGCAGTTTTGTAAAAATGCTTGTGCATGCCTTAGTATAGTAGCACTGACTGAACTGTGCTGGCCCTAACAAATAACAAAATCACACAACATACCATTTAGCTGATTTGTAGTCCTGGGTGCCACTGAGTGGGTGAGTCAGCTGTCTTCAGGATGTAGCACTTTCCTAGGTGACTGTGTGCTTCTGTTTTGACCCCAGGAATAGTGGTAGGAACTTCTAATTGAAGTAGAGTTTCGTTTATCCAACAAAATGGGCCAGCAGAACATTAGATAAGTGAATTTTTTGGATAATAAGGAGGGATTAAGGAAAAGCCCATTAAACCCCAAATTACGTTATGATTTTACAAATTAAGCACCAAAACATTGCAATGTATTGAAAACATCAACTGCTTAGACAAACAGCTGTGAATCTGGGCATGAAGTAGACTGTGTTGGATAATGCAGAACATTGGATGAGCGAAGGTTGGATAAGCAAGACTGCACTGTAATGGGTACAAACCTGTTGTTTTGATTTCATTGGCTTAGCTCCCAACCAGAGAGGGTAAGTAGTTTTCACTCCATTTGGGGAATAGGGCTTTTTTATCCAACCTTCTATCCCATATTGTACTTGTCTTCTAGCTTGTACGAGAGTTGAATGAAAAGTAATGCCTCCACCTAGGTAACTCCTCAACAGATGGCAGTACTGGTATGCGGCAGATAATGGCTTGCTCAGTAGACTCTCCTCTACAACAAAATAAAGTACAGAATGCAGACAACAAAAATTACATCAAAATAAAATATGTACAGTAGCAAAATAAGATAAATAAAATAAAATAAATACAATATAAAATCGAACAGAATGGGCAGGCCAAATGGACAAGGTGAAATGATAAAATCCTGGATGAGGTAGGAAAGAAAATATGTGATTGAGGGGTACCCAAAAAGAATAAGTGGGGTAGGCCATCTGTGCAGGGTTCCATGCTTTGCACTTTAACAGCACAACCGCTCAATGCTAAGGCTTCCCGCCAAAATGAAACTGTAGAGGAGAGAATACTGAAGAAGCCAGTACCTGCCGCATACCAATACTGCCATCTGTTGAGGAGTTACGAAAGTGGAGACATTACTTTTTATTCAACCCTTGTATCTTGTGGTGCTATAATTGTATACGATTTCTTAAAATTACAGTTGACTAAGGACTTTATCCCACAAGCGAGGAGAAAATGAGGGGAAAGCGGGGAGAAATGGGAGGAACCTTTTTACCTTGTTCCCTACCTCAGAGGTCTGTCTTCTGGGATGGTCAGCTATCCCACATCCTTTCCCCGTTTTTTTCAACTGTTGGAGGGCCAGATTATAACTTGAAAAAAACATGAATGAATTCCTAAGCACACTGCACATATTTTATTTGTAGTGCAAAAAACAGTTTAAAACAATGCAATAATTAAAATGAAGAAAAATTTAACAAATATAAATTTATTAGTATTTCAATGGGAAGTGTGGGCCTGCTTTTGGCTGATGAGATAGGATTGTTGTTGTTGTTGTTGTTGTTGTTGTTGTTGTGTGCTTTCAAGTCGTTTCAGGCTTAGGTTGACCCTGGGGGCCAGCTAAATGACCTTGGAGGGCCATATCCGGCCTTAGTTTGAGGACCCCTGGTCTAGACGCTTTATAATAGGAACTCTGTTTTAAGGGCCCTTCCACACAGCCCTATATCCCAGAAAATCAAGGTAGAAAATCCCACATTATCTGAGTGTGGACTCAGATAACCTCGTTCAAAGAAGATATTGTGGGATATTCTGCCTTGATATTCTGGAATATAGAGTGGTGTAGAAGGGCCCTAAGATAGGAAAGTTTTATAAGAGTGCTGGTCTAAGCTATGTTCATCTAGGGAAGAGTTGAGAGAGAACTGGTAGTAAAATGTGGAAAAACATCCTTAAGAGTATCAGTTTGCATCACAGAGGGGCCAGGAGAGGTAGACAATGAGGTTTTTTAATAATCATGTCAGAAAGCATCTTGAAAAACTGCAAGTCGCTTCTGGGGTGAAAGAATTGGCTGTCTGCAAGGACGTTGCCCAGGGTACGCCCAGATGTTTTACCATCCTGTGGGAGGCTTCTCTCATGTCCCCACAAGCGAAGGTTGAGTTGATAGATGGGAGCTCACCCCGCTCCCCAAATTTGAACCACCAGTCTTCAGGTCAGCAGTTCAGTTGGCACAAGGGTTTAACGCATTGCACTACTGTGGCTCCTTAGACAATGAGTAAGGACACCTCAAGTCACTAAAATGATCTAGCCTGTTATTACTACTTGAATTGAGGGATATTTGACTCTTCGGTGTGCGGTTGTATTTTTAACATTTATTCTGTTACAGCATTGGGGGACATGAGAGAAACCTCCCACAAGGATGATAAAACATCAAAACATCTGGGTGTCCCCTGGGCAATGTCCTTGCAGATAGCCAATTCTCTCACACCAGAAGTGACTTGCAGTTTCTCAAGTCACTCCTGACACAACAAAAAAAAAACCTGGTTTTAATGTGATTGTGTTTAAATCATATAATGTTTGTGTAAGTTTATTAAGCTCATTTTTTTCTTTATTGCCATCTTGTGTTTCACTCCAGAAGACAGATAATGAGTAAATGAAATAAAAATTCTGTAAACTGGTAGTTTATAAGGGGGTAAGCAAAGTAGAGACCTTCAGAGATTGCTGGGTTGCATCTCCCAGCCTTCCTCGCCACAAACTGCATCATCAATGGCTGTAGGGAGTTGTAGTCCACCAATATCTAAAGGGCTGCTATGCCTGAATGTCTAGGTAAAGGGCTCTTAAGGAAAAGATGGCAGGAGCTTAGCATCATCAATTTGGATTTTAATATGCAACTGAGTGCACTTGCCGATGCCCTCTCTTTTACTCAGATATTAAAGAGAAAAACATTTCTCTTCTGCTTTGGAACGCTATACAGTTTTATACATTGTGCGGTCCTCGTGATACTGTTAAATCGATATTAGCCTATAGATACATCCATTTCACTACATTATAGGCACACCCTTCCTCACTGGAGAAGCCTGCATTGTATGCTAAGTGGTGATGGTAGGGAAACAGGTCACTTTGTATACACCAGCCAGCCAATCAACCAGTGACTCAGTCTATGGTACAAGCATTTCTGCTTAATTGTCATTGACATATCAATTCATTTATAAGCTTGCCCTTGGCAATATTTATTGACAGCCAACAAAAATATCTTATCGATTTACAAAGCCCTTGCCCCTATTAGACCAGGGGTGGGAATTTTGTAGCCAGGATGTTGTTGGGCTGCATCTCCCAGAAGTCATAGCCAGCCTAGGCAATTGTGAAAAATGCTGGTATCTGTAGTCATCAACACCCAAAGGAATGCATGATTTTTATCCCTGGTTTGGATGGAGTCAAGGGTTTCCAGTGCTAAAAAGAGACAGTGAAGTTCTTGTCTATCTTCCTAACTGGAATTACTCTGAATTGCCCAATTCTTCTCTCTTGGCTTTTTTCTTGACTGCCTAGGAAAAATGGGATCGTGAAAGAATATGTTGTGGGGCCCAATGGGCTTATTCCATGAGCCTTTGTGATCCCAAAAGTGTTACTTAATGTTTGCGTCCTGCAATGAATTGATTCCGTACCTTAAGTGATAAAATCCCTGCACATGGTGAGGAAGCTTATAGCTCAGTGGTTCACAACCTGTGATCCGTGGACCACCAGTGGTCCCCAAGAACTGAAATATGGTCCGCGATCTCACAGTTGCAACAAGAGTGACTGGTCTCACGAAACCCTTTTATAGTGCCGAAGCAACGAGGACTTTGGGAGGGGAAAGGCTATCTAATCACGAAAGGCCTGACAACAAGCATTCTGACTGCTGCTTCCCCTCCTCCTCCCTCTCCCTGAGCAGAGCCATTCCATGTGCTGCCTTGGAAGCAGGGGTGCCTTGGTATCTTTGTTTTTAGGCCTGTTCCTGGGGTTATTTGGGGTGCATATTCAGAAAATTGCATTGGATAGACCACATCACTCTAGATTATTACATATGCTTTTCTGTGGGTGAGCAGATGATGACTACTGGGTGGGATATGTTCTGTATCAGAAACTAGAGCTGATGTGATCCAATGCAATTTTTTGAATCAGCACCACAAACCAAATCTAAAGTTGACCAAAAACTGATTCGTAGCCCTTTTGGAGAGTAGTCCTTGGTCAAAGTGGTCCATGGTCTTAAAAAAAAGGGTGGAAACCACTGTTCTAGGTTTTTTGACACCAAGTTTTTAATTGGGAAGAATGTAAGAATATGGTGGAGCATCCAGATATGCCATGCTCCTTCTGACTGAGGGAATATTTACCTCTTCAGTGAATCTTGGCCAACTTTTCACCAGAGTATCAAATCTGAGTTTGTTGACTAGAGTTCATTCTCCATCCAAGGTATCATTTTAATGTGTTGTTGAAGGTCATTAAATGCTAATCAAGGTGGCCAATTGCAACATTCACACTTAAAAACACTAAAAAAAGAGGGGAATTCCAAACAAGAATAAATCAGGGCCAGCTAACACCTCCCAACAAAGGATTCTCCCAGGCAGCAATCAGCCAGGATTTGAAGCTGCAAAACCATTCGATGCTAATCAAGGTGGCCAATTGCAGCATTCACACTTGCCTCAAGCAGACAAGAGTTCTTTCTCCCACCCTGGACATAGCACGAATATATAAACCCCACTTGCCTAGTTTCCAAGAGACATTACAACCTCTGAGGATGCCTGTCATAGAAGTGAGCAAAATGTCAGGAGAGAATGCTTCTGGAACATGGCCATACAATCTGGAAAACTCACAGTATCATTTTGAATTTGTTGGATGAAACAGCAGTGTGGCATTCTTGCTAGGCTTGAATCAATAGACCTGTCAGTGTCTTGTTATTTTGAATCTAAGTACCAAAAAAGCAATTTTTCCAGATAATAAAATTACATCATTTTTGATCCCTCTGCATGCACTCGAATCTTCTATAAAGCTTCAAATGTGATCAGAACAGTGGTCTGCCCTCCATATGTATGGGATCTGGGGCGGGGTTAGAAATGGATGCTGACACACTCAGTTCCCGTATTTCTAGTATACAGGACCTACACACAAGGAAATGGCTTTCCTCTTCCTCTCCTGAATTTCCAGAACCAGTCACAAAATCTGGTCTGAGTTCAGTATGAAGGGTCACATCTTAACAGCAAATTACATTATGGAGGAATGCTTTTCAGGCAACACCCAGATGAGTTAGACTAAACAGAAGGAACTGTTTAAACATTAGCTATTGATGATGTACAGACGGCAGCATGCCCAGAAATGTAAACCAGCAGCCTCCAAGGCAAATGTGCATCTGAGTCTTCATCTACCCAGAACAATTACTCATCTCTGATATCTTAGCTAATAAGTAATTAAGACCAGTTCAAAGACTGCTACTTTAACACAAATCTGAACGCTGATGTCAAGTATCGCTAAAATGACAAAAGCACATTGTCGTTTCAACCACGGTGTTAGTCATGAAGATCATTTGACACCATGACAATAGCTGTAACACATTCCAAGTGTATAAATGTTTTGAGCACAGATTCACTGTTCTGAAAGATACACTCTGGAAAGTGTTTCAGTCTGGACTTCTTCCATACTTAGAAGCATTTAGCCCACCCAGCAAGTTCATGCTATTCATCACATAGGACCCAGAAACCCTTCCCATATTAAACATGCACTAGCGCCAGGAAATGCGGGTACAGTGGATCCCTCAGCTGGGACATTAAATCCACTTCGTCTTAGGATGGATTTACACTACAATATAAAATCCAGATTAATTGCTTTGAACTGGATTATATGGCAGTGTAGACTCAGTTCAAAGCAGTCCATGTGGATTAGGGGCTGCGGTGGCACAATGGGTTAAATCATTGAACTGTTGAATTTGCTGACCTAAAGTTTGGCAGTTTGAATCCGCGGGTCGGGGTGAGCTCCCGACTGTTAGCCCTAGCTCCTGCCAACCTAGCAGTTCGAAACATACAAATATGAGTAGATCAATAGGTACCACTTCAGCAGGAAGGCAATAAAGGGTCCCATGCAGCCATGCTGTCCAGATGACCAGGACGTGTACGGACAACAGGCTCCTCGGCTTGGAAATTGAACAAGAGCACCTCCCCATGGCCAAAGCTGAGCACCACCTTCAGAAAGCATGAGATGAAAAGAGAAACCTTTCCCTTTGTTCTGTGTGTTTGTGTGTCATTGTTATTCCATTGTATTAAAGGCATCGAATGTTTGCCTATCTGTGTATGTTGTAAACAGCTCTGAGTCCCCTTGGGGAAATAGAGTGGAAAATAATAATAATAATAATAATAATAATTATTATTATTATTATTATTATCTGCTTTGATAATACATGGCAGTGTCGATCCAGCCTTAGAACACCCAGATTATCATAGAATCATGGCATTGGAAGAGACCAGATGGGCCATCTAGCTCAATTCCCTGCTATGCAAGAAAAGCACAAAGTACCCCTGACAGATGGCCATCCAGCCGCTATTTAAAAGCCCCTGAAGAAGGAGCCTCCATCACCCTCTGAGGCAGAGTTCCACTGTTGAATGGCTTTTATGGTCAGGAAGTTTCCCTAATGTTCAGATGGAATCTCCTTTTCTATTAACCCATTGCTCCGAATCCTGGGCCTCTTCTACATCTATATATATAAATTTGTTAGGGGCATCCAACGAGGAAACAAAACTCAAAAACCCCCCAACGAAACTTAACCAAAATTCCCATGCCCATAACACAACCCACAAGGTACAAACATATCTACTCAAATTGAAAAACAACACAACAACACACTCACAAAACGACAAAACAACAAAACTCAAAAATCCCCCAACGAAACTTAACCAAAATTCCCATGCCCATAACACAACCCACAAGGTACAAACATATCTACTCAAAATGAAAAACAACACAACAACACACTCACAAAACGGCAAAAGAATAAAACTCAAAAAAACCCCAACGAAACTTAACCAAAATTCCCATGCCCATAACACAACCCACAAGGTACAAACATATCTACTCAAATTGAAAAACAACACAACAACACACTCACAAAACAACAAAACAACAAAACTCAAAAATCCCCCAACGAAACTTAACCAAAATTCCCATGCCCATAACACAACCCACAAGGTACAAACATATCTACTCAAAATGAAAAACAACACAACAACACACTCACAAAACGACAAAACAACAAAACTCAAAAATCCCCCAACGAAACTTAACCAAAATTCCCATGCCCATAACACAACCCACAAGGTACAAACATATCTACTCAAAATGAAAAACAACACAACAACACACTCACAAAACGGCAAAAGAATAAAACTCAAAAAAACCCCAACGAAACTTAACCAAAATTCCCATGCCCATAACACAACCCACAAGGTACAAACATATCTACTCAAATTGAAAAACAACACAACACACTCACAAAACAACAAAACTCAAAAATCCCCCAACGAAACTTAACCAAAATTCCCATGCCCATAACACAACCCACAAGGTACAAACATATCTACTCAAAATGAAAAACAACACAACAACACACTCACAAAACGACAAAACAACAAAACTCAAAAATCCCCCAACGAAACTTAACCAAAATTCCCATGCCCATAACACAACCCACAAGGTACAAACATATCTACTCAAAATGAAAAACAACACAACACACTCACAAAACGGCAAAAGAATAAAACTCAAAAAACCCCCAACGAAACTTAACCAAAATTCCCATGCTCATAACACAACCCACAAGGTACAAACATATCTACTCAAAATGAAAAACAACACAACAACACACTCAAAACGGCAAAAAAACAAAACTCAAAAACCCCCCAACGAAACTTAACCAAAATTCCCATGCCCATAACACAACCCACAAGGTACAAACATATCTACTCAAAATGAAAGACAACACAACAACACACTCACAAAACGGCAAAAGAATAAAACTCAAAAATCCCCCAACAAAACTTTACCAAAATTCCCATGCCCATAACACAACCCACAAGGTACAAACATATCTACTCAAAATGAAAAACAACACAACAACACACTCACAAAACGGCAAAAGAATAAAACTCAAAAATCCCCCAACGAAACTTTACCAAAATTCCCATGCCCATAACACAACCCACAAGGTACAAACATATCTACTCAAAATGAAAAACAACACAACAACACACTCAAAACAGCAAAAAAACAAAACTCAAAAAACCCCCAACGAAACTTAACCAAAATTCCCATGCCCATAACACAACCCACAAGGTACAAACATATCTACTCAAAATGAAAAACAACACAACACACTCACAAAATGACAAAACAACAAAACTCAAAAATCCCCCAACGAAACTTAACCAAAATTCCCATGCCCATAACACAACCCACAAAGTACAAACATATCTACTCAAAATGAAAAACAACACAACAACACACTTACAAAACGGCAAAAGAATAAAACTCAAAAATCCCCCAACGAAACTTTACCAAAATTCCCATGCCCATAACACAACCCACAAGGTACAAACATATCTACTCAAAATGAAAAACAACACAACAACACACTCAAAACAGCAAAAAAACAAAACTCAAAAACCCCCCAACGAAACTTAACCAAAATTCCCATGCCCATAACACAACCCACAAGGTACAAACATATCTACTCAAAATGAAAAACAACACAACACACTCACAAAATGACAAAACAACAAAACTCAAAAATCCCCCAACGAAACTTAACCAAAATTCCCATGCCCATAACACAACCCACAAAGTACAAACATATCTACTCAAAATGAAAAACAACACAACAACACACTTACAAAACGGCAAAAGAATAAAACTCAAAAATCCCCCAACGAAACTTTACCAAAATTCCCATGCCCATAACACAACCCACAAGGTACAAACATATCTACTCAAAATGAAAAACAACACAACAACACACTCAAAACAGCAAAAAAACAAAACTCAAAAACCCCCCAACGAAACTTAACCAAAATTCCCATGCCCATAACACAACCCACAAGGTACAAACATATCTACTCAAAATGAAAAACAACACAACAACACACTCACAAAGGTTGTTATTTCTATTATTATTATTATTATTATTATTATTATTATTATGCTATTGTTCCTCTGAGACCCTTTTAGGGGGAATGGGAGAGGTGTCAGGTCCCGGAGGCAATGCATTGCATTATTGTTATTGTTATGATGGTGGTAAAATAAAAGGAAATAAAAAGTGAAAGAAGGAAGCAAACAGGGAGGGAAGAAAGGCAAAGGAAGAAAGGGGGAGGGAATGAAGGAAAGAGAGAAGGATGAAACCAAGTAGTGAAAGAAAGAAAGAGGTAGAGAAGGAAGAAAGGAGAGAAAGGGGGAGGAAAAGGGGGAAGGAATAGGTAGGTACCTCTCTTTCATCTATAGTCCAGATATCCACCTCAACTTTGATAAGTTTTACTATAGGCCACAGCAACGCGTGGCAGGGCACAGCTAGTTGCCATATAAAATCTAGATTATCTGCTTTGAGCTGGATTATATGGCAGTATAGACTCATATAATCCAGTTCAAAGCAGATAATGTGGATTATCTGCTTTGATAATCTTGATTATATGGCAGGGTGGAAGAAGCCTTAAATTGTGCTGCCCAGAATTGGACACAATATTACAGGTGGGGTCATCATGAACACCTCTGCTTGATGAGAAATGACTGGAAAAAAGCCACTTGGAAAGGAAGACAAATCGATGGTATGTGTGTGTGATGTATGAATAAATATGGTACATATTACAATCCCTAGGCTGACAAAACAGCCAAACGTGCATCTACACCAGGCATGGGCAAACTTTGGTCCTCCACCTAATAGCTGGTAGGCTGTTAGGAATTGTGAGAGTGAAAGTCCAAAACACCTAGAGAGCCAAAGTTTGCCCATGCCTGATCTACGATGTAGACATAATGCAGTTTGCTTCAATATTCTGGGTTTAGTATCGGGGTGGATTCCCAGGCAACATTTGATAATCGTCCTTTTAAAGTGGTGTAGAATGTATCTGAACTTGCCTTGGCCCCAGGCTACATAGCAGTTCTGATGCATCTGGGTTGGGATGCAACTGTATTTCTCAACATATCATGCATAGTTCTAGGATTAACACAACTGCCCACTCATTTCTTATCTACTTCTTAGTACAGTACAGTGTATCTGGGAAAAAATCTCTCTTTGTTCATTGCCATTGTCATGCCAAGAAAGGAAGGAAAGAAGAGGTGAACCCACAGTGTAAAATTAATGTAATTTTACACCACTTTATTTACCATGGCTCTTAGCCCAAACTAAGGCCCATGGGCAAGATGTGGCTCTCCAAGGTTATTTACCCAGCCCCCACCCTCAACTTTAGATTTAGGATTGCCGTAAGCCCAAAAGGACTTGAAGGCAAACAACAACAACAATCTGTGTTAACTTGACTCTCTCGCTTTTATAGAAATACATTTTTATATGTGTATTTGTAGTATTTTTCAAAGTGCACATGTTTTAATTATTCTGCAACCCACTTCAAGCTACAAGGAGAGGCAGGTAAGAATTATTATTATTATTATTATTATTATTATTAGCCCAAAGCAGGCTCACACTTCCCACTGAAATACTGGTACATTTCAGTTGGTTACTATTGTTCATAATTTTAAATATTGTTTTGTTCTTTCATATTTTTTTTGCACTACAAATAAGATATGTGCAATATTTGCTGATATTTTTTTCAAACTATAGTCCAGCCCCCCAATAATCTGAGGTACTTTGATCCGGCCCTTGGCTTAAAAAGTTTGAGGACCCCTGTTCTATGCTTTTAATCATTACATGTAGCCCACCCACTGTCAATGTGATTGTGTTGTTGCAGTTTTATATCATTATTTATTCACATGTTTTATTTAATTATGATGTTGTGTTTTGCTTTGTTTGCGTTTTCAGTGTGCGTTTTCGGTTGTATTTTATTGTATTTCGTTGTTTGGGCTTGGCCTTGTGTAAGCCACTCCGAGTCCCCATTGGGGAGATGGTGGCGGGGTATAAATAAAATGTATTATTATTATTATTATTATTATTATTATTATTATTAATTATGGAACCATGGGAGTTGTAATTTGGTGAGGCGTTAGCACTCTTCAGGAGAAAAGGCTAAAATCTCCCATGATTCCATAGCACTGAGCAATGGCAGTTAAAGAGATGCCAAACTGCACTCATTCTACACTATAGATCAGTTGTTCCCAACCTTTGGGCCTCCAGGTGTTTTGGACTTCAGCTCCCATAGTTCCTCATAGCTGGTAAGCTAGTTGGGATTTCTGGGAGTTTAAGTCCAAAGCACCTGGAGGCCCAAAGGTTGGGAACTACTGCTATAGATCAATGGTTCCCAAACTTTAGTCCTCCTTTTGTTCAGCACTCTATTTCCTGGACTACCAGCAGGGTCCATATCCAGTTGGCGCCAACCGAGAATAAACCGTGCTTTTACAGACCTCAGGAACTCTCTTTTGTCTCTTTTCCTCAAACCTTCTTGCTGCCATTTCAAGGGGAGCCCCTGGTGGTGCAGTGGGTTAAACCGCTAAGCTGCTGAGCTTGTTGACCGAGAGGTCACAGGTTCGAATTCAGGGAGTGGTGTGAGCTTCTGCTGTCAGCCCCAGCTTCTGCCAACCTAGCAGTTCGAAAACATGCAAATGTGTGTAGATCAATAGGTACTGCTCCGGCGAGAAGATAACGGCACTCCATGCAGTCATGATCTTGGAGGTGTCTACGGACAACACCGACTCTTTGGCTTAGAAATGGAGATGAGTACCATGCCCCAGAGTCGGACATGACTGGACTTAATGTCAAAGCAAAACCTTTACCTTTATTAGTACTTATCAGAGAATGTTAAGGATTGACACTAGTTTATGCATGTACCGTATATTATTGTTTTATGGAGTCATCATAGCTAAGGGATATCAGTTTCCTGTCCCACAGAACTACCCAGTGAAATTCCAGCAGTATGTGCAACAGAAGAGAGAGGGAGCATAAAAATAGGAAAATGTGAGGCATGGATCACAATGGTTGAATGGGAGAAAACACAATTAATTTGCTTCAGCGGAGCAAAAGGGAAAAAAGGTTTATATTATTACTAGTTTGCTTTGTTACAGACAGTCTAGAATGAAGCACTGTCCCAACATGTCCAGAAATCCCTTCCATTCCTGGGTACAACAAAGCAAAACAAAAACCAAGGGATCCTCGGCGTATGTCTTCTGTACAAGCGCTCTACTCCTACCTTTGTCTTTCAGAGAAGCATGAATAATATATCCAGGGCTGTCTCCATTCAGCTGCACTCAGCAGACTCCCAAGGGAAGGAGGGGGAAGAGAGGAAATCCTACTGGTGCCCTGGGACTGAACTGTTGGCGCATTAGAAAAAGAGAGAAATGCTCCACCGTTGTAACGATATCAGTTTATATTAGCACATGCACCATTTATTGTAACAGCGCTTGGGTGCCATTGCGAGTTCAGATAACAGTGATGACTATTTACATTGGAGGTGTTACTGAGGCAGCTGTTCCCAGGCTACCTTGCCAAATCCATCATTGCTCCAGAGTCTGAGAGTTGCGTTAATTGAAGCCACTCCCAGTTGGTGTGAAGAAATGGAAAATCATTGCAGACTTTAGGTTGCTTTTGTATGCACTGCATCTTTCATTTTAGCTTCGCTGAAAATATGCCCTCTTAGACCAAATGGATAGAAAGGCATGCACGTGTGTGAGTTTCCTTAGGCATAAAGACAGATAATTAAATATCAAAGTCAGACTCATCCGTGCCATATTTGTGATTTTGATGTGTAGTTGTGAAAGCTTGACAGTAAACACAAGTGAGCAATAGAGATCAAATCATTTAAAATGTGGTGCCAGCAGAGTGGTCTACAGATACCGCTGACTGTTAAAATGACAAATGAATGAGTTCCAAAACAAACCTGCCCCTAGAAGCCTTTGGACATATAATGAGATGTGATTCATGGAAAACATGGTAACTCTAGGTAAAGTGGATTTTTTTTTCATGCCAGGAGCAACTTGAGAAACTGCAAGTCGCTTCTGGTGTGAGAGAATTGGCTGTCTGCAAGGACATTGCCTAGGGGATGTCTGAATGTTTTACCATCCTGTGGGAGGCTTCGCTCATGTTCCTGCACGGAAAGCTGGAGCTGACAGATAGTAGCTCACCCTGCTTCCCAGATTCGAACCACTGACCTTTCAGTCAGTACCCTTGCCGGCACAAGGGTTTAACCCATTGCACCACCGGAGGCTCCTTTGGTAAAGTGGTAGGTAGTAGGAAACACTACAGGTGTATAGACTTAGGACCTCATCACATGCAAGTCCACCCTCACGCCCACATTTCCACACACTTCTAAAACAGTTCGTAGGTGAAGCAACATGGATCGCATCATATGACACAAGGGGACTTCCACCTCTCGCCCATGCTGCTTCATCTGTGAACTGTTTTAGAAGCGTGTGGGGAAAAAATCCTACATTATCTGCTTTGAACTGGAATATATGGCAGTGTGGACTCAAATAACCTAGTTCAAAGCAGATATTGTGGGATTTTCTTCTTTGATGTTCTAGGTTATATGACTGTGTGGAAGGGCCCTCAGACACTGACCCATGAAAACGAATGCCACAATTTATTTATTTATTTATCATTCAAACTTATATGCTGCCACTCCCCTAGGGCTCGGAGCGGCTTACAAGAAACAAACTCGAATCTAACACAATTTAAAACAGAGATCGAAGGCAAAAAATAAATGTGTTAATGATGACATTACGAATATATGCCTTTCTTGGTTTTTTCTTCAACTACTTCAGCCCCTGGTGGCACAGAGGGTTAAACCCTTGTGCCGGCAGGACTGCTGACTGAAAGGTTGGTGGTTTGAATTTGGGGAATGGGGTGAGCTCCCGTCTTTCAGCTCCAGCTTCTCATGCAGGAACATGAGAGAAACTTCTCACAGGATGGTAACACATCTGGACATCCCCTGGGAAATGTCCTTGCAGACAGAAGCAGCCTGCAGTTTTTCAAGTTGCTCTTGACACAGAAAAAAAACCTATTACAGTCATCCCTCTGGACTTTGATGTCCGAGGATAAAAAACATAGCAGTTAAAACAAATAAATGTGTTGCTGCTAGATCTTGCAAAACGAGCTTTTACAGCTGTCCTTTATGCTTACAATGCAAATAAAAACATGCAAGTTACTAGTTTGTTTACCTATCTTTACAAGGGACACGTTCATATCTTTACAATGCCCTGCATGAAAAACAGATGCGTAAGTTGTTTTACAGTTTATAAAATACTCCCCTTTTTCATCCATGTAAATGATGATTTAATGCTATAGGCTGAATCTTTTCTTGTCATGAGTTGAGTGTTAGTGGTAAACGTGACTGAGCCCCTTTGTAAACAAGGACCTCCTCTTAATCTTTCAAAAGTACTGGGTCCATCTTGACTTTTCAAGAACAACATACATCTGGGAAGCAATGCATCACATAGAGCGGATGATCTGGTCCAGACAAAAGGGAAAACATCCTTAGGATACCAGGGTAAGAAAATGCATTCTGGCAATGTTGGACTTTTTCCCACTGCCGTATCACGTAAACTGCACAGGGTTCCTATTCATCTTCCCCCTTTCTTTTGCACCCTACAGGAAGAATGAAAGGTACCACCTGTCTATTTACTTATTTAAAATGTTTGTTTCCTACCCTATATCTGAGGATCTCAGGGAGGCTGCTTTGGATTTTAATCCACTTTCCCCTGTGACATCCAATCATACGGATTAGTGGATTGTGTTGGCCCTAATGATCATCCAACATGGATTCAGATTGAAATCTGTTCTCTAAACAGCTTATTTGGAGCGGGAAACCATGTAATGAGACCTAGCATGCTGATTTGAGGGTTGGACTACAACTGTGGAGATCAGGGTCCAAATCCTAGCTTGGTCACGGGAACCCATAAGATGCTCTCAAGCAAACAACATGCTTTCAGCCTCAGGGGAAGATGATAGGTTTGCCTTAAGATTGTCATAAGTCAGAAACAAATTGGTCACACAAAAATAAACCAGATAATACAAGCTTTTCTAGGCTGAACAATGGAATACTAGTGCTCTTATTACTTCTCTGTAGGTCTAATGCTCTAGACCTATATAATACTTAAGCAGGAGGAAGTACCTCCAAATGAAGGGAAAGGGGATGAATCTGCCTATCAGGATGAGGTGGATTGGCTGCTCTTGAGGTGTAGGGATAATAACCTGGTTCTTAACATTAACAAGACTAAGGAGCTGATAATGGACTACAGGAAGAACAGACTAGAAATCCAGCTCTTGGTCATAAATGGAGACCAAGTAGAGCAGGTGGCAAGTTTTAAGTTTCTGGGTGTCACTGTTAAGGAGGATCTGACCTGGGGCACCCATATGGCAGTGTTGGTTAAGAGTGCTCAGCAGAGACTGTACTACCTGAGATTTCTAAGGAACCAACTGAATGAAAAACTGCTGGTGACTTTCTACCACTGTGCTATAGAGTGTGTCCTAATCTACTGCATCTGAGCATGGTTTGGTAATGGTGCAGTGGCAGATAGGAAGGTGCTCCAAAGGGTCACCACTTCTGCACAGAGAATCATTGGTTGACTTCTCCCCTCTTTGAAAAACTGTATAAGTCCCACAGCCTTAAGAAAGCTCAAAGCATTCTTAAGGATCCATCTCGCCCCACATGTATTTTTTAGAATTATTACCATCTGGCAGATGGTACAGGGTGACAAAGACGAGGACAAACAGACCAAGACATAGCTTTTATCCTAGAGCTGTAACTATATTGAATTCCATGGTTTCGCACTGGTGTGGAATTGGGGGTTGTGCAGTGGTGGATCGAATGTGGAGGGATGGGTGTGTTGGAAAGCATTTGATTTTGTTGTACAAGTTGCACAATGACAATAAAGTTATTCTATTCTATTTATGCCACTCTGTCTCCAGAAACATACTCCTAAGCACTGGAACATGTCAAGAATTGTCCTACATTAGATTGGACAGATGATCCATCTAGTTCAGCCAGTACTGAAAACTACTGGCTGAAAAGATGGGTTTAAGCATTCCCTTAAGATTCCAGGCCTTGAACCTGAGAACTTCTGCCTAGAAAGCATGCAGGCATCTTATCATGAAGCTATGGCCCTGTTCAAAGCAGCACACCTCCTAGGGAGCAAGTCTGTAAGATCATCATCATCATCATCATCATCATCATCATCATCACACAAAAGCACAGTATGTCACAGCAAACGGGAGCTATATGCTGGATTTCATATCACAAAATCACAAGTTGAACACTATTATTATTATTATTATTACTATTATTATTATTAACAGTATTCATATTCTGCCCTTCTCACCCCGCAGGGGACTCAGGGTGGATTACAATGTACATATACATGGCAAACATTCAATGCCATAGATACACAACATATATAGACAGACACACAGATCCAGTTTACTACTGTTCAGCTCCACGTCTCATCAGAAGACTAAGGCCAGACTGAAAAGTAATCTACTGTACTCTTACATACATCCAAGAAGAGGAATTCGACCTTTTTGTTGTATAGATTGTATTAATGAGTGAATGTGGGACCAATGCTGAATTTACAGTTCCACTGAGGCCGTGGGATTGGGGCAAATATAATCAAGATATTAGATGATGAAATGCAATTGTATTCTATAATGAGGTTTTGTTGGAAGTGCAGCTGTATAAGGAGAAAAAAGCTTCACAAATACTAATTTTATTGCAAATATTACATAATTGTCATCTGCTCACTCAAATCAAAAATTCAAGGCACAGTCTTTTAGCTTGAAAACAAACTGGTTTTGTTTAAAATTTATTTCTAATCTCCATGATCGGAATTCTTGTAATCTCTGAAAGCAAAAATAAAGAGACAACCTAGAATCAGGTTTGAATTGAAACACTGCTTCTAATCCTGTTAAGGTCTTCACTTCCAGTTCGAGGGAGTGACTGAACAGTATCTACTTTTTCATCATGTCTAAATGTGTGCCTTGGACTGCACAGGCATGTTTAACATTTCCAAGCATGTTGCTTGCTTGACCAAAATAAGATTGTTAAGTGGCGGTAGGAATGGTAAGCGATGGTTTTGATGAAGGACATATTCTTTACTTATACAAATACAAGGGAAAGGCCTTTGCTTGCTGGAAGACCAGTTATTTTGGTCTGGCAAAGATCTTAATCCAGAAACCACACACACACACACACACACAAACAGAGAGAGAGAGAATACTGCACTTTGATTTTTCTAACTTTGGGGAAAGAGGTATCATCACAGCAATAATGTGCGCCAGCTGTGCCTGTACCTTGGGAAGTCTGACTTGGCCATGATGGTCCATGCTCTTGTTACATCCCAAACAGATTACTGCAACGCGCTCTACATACGGTTGCCTTTGAAGACTGATCGGAAGCTTCAATTAGTCCAATGGGCGGCACCAGATTGCTCACTGGAGCGATGATCCTTTGCCACCAACTTCGCTGGACTGGCCACATTGTCTGAATGCCTGATCACCGTCTCCCAAAGCAGTTGCTCTACTCCGAAATCAAGAACAGGAAATGGAATTTTGGAGGACAGGAAAAGAGATTTAAAGATGGGCTCAAAGCCAGCCTTAAAAACTGTGGCATAGACACCGAGAACTGAGAAGCCCTGGCCCTTGAGCGGTCTAGCTGGAGGTCAGCTGTGACCAGCAGTACTGCAGAATTTGAAGAGGCACGATTGGAGGGCGAAAGGGAGAAACATGCTAACCCTGACCAGAACCGTCTTCTGTCTGGAAACCAATGTTCTCACTGCAGGAGAACACTTGGATCAAGAATAGGACTCCAGAGCTACCTATGGACCCACTGCCAAGATACTACATGTGGAAGACCATCATTCTCAAACTACAAGGGATCGCCTAAGTAAGTAGGTAAGTAAGGATTATCCAGAAAGGGAGGGAGGCATGGGGGAAAGAAAATGAAACATGGCAGCACCTTTAAAACTAACTGGCTTGGACATGAATGTTGAAATACTTATTTATAAGTACCGTGCCTGTAAACTGGCCATATTTTGTACTCCCCACCCACCCTGCTGAGTCAAGCTTGTTCTCTTATCCGTTAGATCTCGTTCAGTTCACCATACATTTACCCATCTTCAGACTCCCAGTCTGGATGAAAATGCAGAAAACATTGTTAACTAAAACATATCATATTGCTCATGTTATTTCCTTGGAGTTCTGTCAGCTGCTTCCTTCTGATAGAAATAGGAAATGAAAATCCCTCCCATTATGTCCTAGTCTTGGCCAATCCTGGGCAAGGAGATTAGCTAGATTCAGAATTTGGGAGCATTAACTTCTACTGGGGTGGGAACTACAAATTTTCAGATATTGGACTTGAAGTCCCATGGTCCAACCAAGTCAACGGGGAGAAAAGTCTGGGAAATTCAGTTCAAAAATTCCTGGAGGCGGCCTGATTCATGCTTCTGATCTGTACATCAACCATCCTAATGATGGATACTTCTCCATGTATTTGTTTCTCAGGCTCCCATAATCCTAGACTGTTATCCATACTGGTTGGGCTGGAGAGATACCGCAGACAACTGGAAGACATCATAGTCTCTCCATAGTTAGGCTCCAAACTCTAGCATGTCCGGTTTCTTAGTACAGTTGTTTCTGTATCCATGGATTATGCACCCATGCATTCAACCATTCTTGATACACAAGACATTCCCAAAAATCCAAACAGCAAACCCCGATTTTGCCATTTCATATAGCATTTATAATTTTACTATACCATCGCCTATAATGGAAATATAATGTGAGATCCTAAACTGAACACAGTAGTTTTCCTGCTTCTGTTCATTCCAACATTATTTAGAACTTCCCCATGGCCTAAGCCCCATTCACATAAGCAGGTGGCTCTCCAGGCCCCTCCCAGAAAGAATGACATTTGGGGTGTATCTGTAGAAAAGGCATAGGCAAACTTTGGTCCTCCAGATATTTTGGACTTCAACTCCAAGAAATCCCAGCCAGCTTACTGACTGTTAGAAATTGTGGAAGTTGAAGTCCAAAATATCTGGAGGTTCAAAGTTTGCCCATGCTTGCTGTAGAATTAATGCAGGTTGACACCACTTCTGTGCTATGGCCTCGTGGGAGGTTGTAGTTTTACAACGGCTTTAGCCTCGTGATGTCTAGAATCCTAGAGTTGGAAGAGCCCCAAGGGCCACCTAGTCCAACCCCATTTAGCCAGGCAGGGATTCCCAATCAAAGCATCCCTGATAGTGTGGTGCTCATCTCCATTTCTAAGTCAAAGAGTCGGCGTTGTCCGTATACACCTCCAAGGTCATATGGCCGGCATGACTGCATGGAGCACTGTTACCTTACTGCCAGAGCGGTACCTATTGATCTACGCACATTTGCATGTTTTCAAACTGCGAGGTTGGCAGAAGCTGGGGCTGACAGCCGAAGCTCACGCCGCTCCCTGAATTTGAACCAGCAACTCAGCGGTTTAACCCACTGCGCTACCAGGGGCTCCAACCATCTGTTACTATAGGGCAGTGGTTCTCAACCTGGACTCCCCAGATGTTTTTGGCCTTCAACTCCCAGAAATCCTAACAGCTGGTACACTAGCTGGGATTTCTGGGAGTTGTAGGCCAAAAACATCTGGGGAGCCCAGGTTGAGAACTACTGCACTAGGGAATACCATTGCTTTGACTATGCAGATCTTCATTGCCAGAGTGATGTCTCTACTCTTCACTATTTTGTCGAGATTGGTCATTGCTCTCTCTCCTCTCAAGAAGGAAACGCCTTCTGATTTCCTGGCTGCAGCTTGCAGTCCGGTAGGCTGTGAAGACTTGTGGGCGTTGAAGTCCAAACCCCTGGAGGGCCGAAGTTTGCCCGTGCCTGCTCGCTTTCCCCGCTGAGCCGCCCTTTCCCCCGCGGAGCCCTTCGGGGCGGGGAGAGGCTTGCCTCAGAGTGCCCTCCCTCTTTGCTGGCTGAAGGGGCGTGTCCAGGCAGGCGCGGTGACGTGTCAGGGGGGCGGGGCTTCTCCCCTCCGCTGCAGCCTCGTCCACTCACTCTCCCTCCCTCTGCCCCCGCCCCCACCCGCGGAGCCGCCCCGGAGAAAGGAAGGATGCTCGGCGGAGGTGAGGAGGAGGAGGACGGGCCCTCTTTCTCCTCTCGGGACGGGAAGGCGAGGAGGGCCTCTTCCCCTCATGGCGACTGAGCCCTTGGCCAGAGAGACGCCCGGCGTTGGCGGGCCCCCTCCCCTCCTCCCCCCTTCTCCTCCTCCTCCTCCTCCCTCGGACTGATGCGGCGGCGTTGCCATGGCCCAGACGGAGCGCCCGGAGGAGGCCGGCGGTGGTGGCGGACTCTGGCGAGAGGAGTCGGCTCTGCGCGCCAGGAAGCTGCAGCAGGAGCAGGAGGAGGCTGCTCCGGAGGAGGTGGTGGCGGCGGGGAAGTGCTCTCCGCGTCCGTCGGAGGAGGCTGCGTCCCGGCTGGCCTCTTTGGCGCTGGTGGGGCGCGGCCTGGAGGAGCTGCCGGAGGGCCTGTGCGCGGCGGTGGGCAGCGGGCTGAGCGCGCTCTCGCTTCGGCGCAACCGGCTCTCGCAGCTGCCGCCGCCGTCCACGCTCCGCCACCTTTCGCGCCTCTCCGAGCTGGACCTGAGCCACAACCGCCTGCGGGGCCTGCGCGACGAGGGCCGGGCGCTGGCCTTGCTGGGCGGGCAGCTGCGCAAGCTGAGCCTCAGCCACAACCAGCTGGGCGCCGAGGGCGGCGAGGAGGAGGGCGCGCTCCCGGCCGGCCTGGCCCACCTGCGCCGCCTCGAGGAGCTCGACCTCAGCTTCAACCGCCTCCGGCGCCTCCCCGACCAGGCCCTGGCGCCCCTCCAGCGCCTCCGCGTCCTCGACGTCGACCACAACCAGCTGGGCGCCTTCCCCCCCGCCCTGCTCGCCTTGGCCGCCCTCGAGGAGCTCGACTGCTCCGGCAACCGCCTCCTCCGCGCTTTGCCCGAAGGCATCTCCGCCTTGACCCGCCTCAAGGTGCTCTGGCTCAGCGGCACCGGCTTGGAAGCCCTCCCCGAAGGCCTCTGCCGCCTCTCCGCCCTGGAGAGCCTCATGCTGGACGGGAACCGCTTAGCCGCCCTCCCGGCTGGCTTCGGCGGCCTCCAACGACTCAAGATGCTCAACCTCTCTTCCAATGTGTTGTCCGACTTCCCCGCCGCCGTCCTGGCCCTCCCAGGTTTGGAGGAGCTCTACCTGAGCCGCAACCAGCTCTCCCTGCTGCCCAGTGGAGTCAGCCAGCTGCGGCAACTGCGCACCCTGTGGCTGGATAACAACCGCCTCCGTTTCCTGCCGGACGCTGTAGTCCAGCTGAGGCAGCTGGAGGAGCTGGTGCTGCAGGGCAACCAGATTGCCATCCTGCCCGAGGGATTTGGGCAACTAAGCCGGGTCAGCCTCTGGAAGATCAAGGACAACCCCTTGATCCAGCCACCCTATGAGGTGTGCATGAAGGGCATCCCCTACATTGCGGCCTACCAGAAGGAGCTGGCCCACTCTCGTCCGGCCCTGAAGCCCCGGCTCAAGCTGGTCCTCATGGGCCTCAAGAACGCCGGGAAAACCCTGCTCCGGAAGTGCCTCATGGAGGAAGAGGAGGGCGAGGAGCTGGGACAGCACAGGGCTTGTGCCCTCTCCGCAGCCGGGAGGGATGCTTCCGGGAAAGGCAGGGGCTGCTTCATGCCCTCTCTGAGAGACCCGCCCCAGCCTCTGCCCCCCAAAGCACAGCTGAACCACCACCCCATTGTGGAGCAGCCAGAGCCGTCACCTCTGCCCTCGTTGTCCCCTAAATGTCTTCTCTCCGCTGAGCAGTGGGATGTACTCTCTGGGCAGAGGCAGGGGGGTGGCCCTGCTGCTGAGCAGCAGGATGACGCCCCACGGTGCCCGTCCCCCAAAATGAATGGGGACATGTGCTTAGGGCGCTACCCTCTGCCACAGCCCCTCGCACCCCCAGTTCCGCATGCAGCCGGGCCGCCAAAAGGCAGCAAGGGCATCGAGGTGGCGGATTGGACAGCCGATGCTAAGCGGGGCCTGACTTTCATTGTGTACGAGCTGGCAGGAGACCCCAGCTACGACGTCATCCAGCCCTTTTTCCTCTCCCCTGGAGCCCTTTATGTGCTGGCTGTGAACCTGAGCACCTACATGCCCCAATGTTTTTATCCTTCGGTGGGCCACTTCCTGCACTGGCTGGGGGCCAAGGTGCCCCATGCGGTGGTGTGCATGGTGGGCACCCACGCGGACCTATGTGCTGAGCGGGAGGTGGAAGAAAAGTGCTTGGACATCCACCGCCAGATTGCCTGGCAGGAGAAGTGCGACTATGAGGGCCTTCAGGTTTTGGCCCAGCAAGTGGACGAAGCCCTGGGGCAAGATTTTGACTTTCGCTGCTCCAGCCCCCACGTTGCCTTCTATGGGGTGTCGGACAAGAACCTCCGGCGCAAGAAAGCTCAGTTCCAGTACCTGCTCAACCACCGGCCTCAGATCCTCTCCCCGGTGCTGCCTGTGAGCTGCTGGGATTGCTGCCAGGTCCGCCGCTTGCGAGAGAAGCTCCTCTCGGTGGCCGAGCACCGGGATATCTTTCCCAACCTGCACCGGGTGCTGCCAAGGTCCTGGCAGGTGCTGGAGGAGCTGCACTTCCAGCCGCGGGCTCAGCAGCTGTGGTTGACCTGGTGGGACTCGGCTCGGCTGGGCCTGCAGGCGGGCCTGACGGAGGACCGTCTCCAGAGTGCCCTCTCCTATTTGCACGAGAGTGGCAAGCTGTTGTACTTCGAGGAGCATCTCACCCTGCGAGAGTACGTCTTCCACAACTTGCCCCGGCTCATCGACATCCTCAATGTCTTCTGCCAACGTGATGCCACAGTCTTGCTCCAGAAGCTGCTCAGCAATACACACGTAGATGAACTGAAGGCTAACCAACTCCACCACTACGTGGAAGGATTCTTGCTCCATGGACTCCTCCCGGCCCACGTTATCCGCTTGCTTCTCAAGCCCCACATCCAGAGCAGAGAGGACCTGCAGCTCATCCTCGAACTGTTGGAAAAGATGGGACTTTGCTACTGTGTCAATAAGCCCAAGTCCAAACCCTTGAATGGAGCCACCGCGTGGTACAAGTTCCCCTGCTATGTGAAGAATGAGATGCCCCATGCAGAGGCCTGGATTAATGGGACCAACCTGGGTGGACAGTCCTTTGTGGCTGAGCAACTAGAGATTGAGTACAGCTTTCCTTTCATTTTCCCACCTGGGCTCTTTGCCCGCTACAGTGTCCAGATTAACAGCCACGTGGTCCAGCGGTCGGATGGGAAATACCAGATTTATGCCTACCGGGGAAAGGTGCCTGTGGTGGTGAGTTACAGGCCAGCCAAAGGCACCCAGCAGCCAGAAACTCTGTCGATTGCTAGTCATGCATCGCTACCAAATATATGGACAGCTTGGCAAGCCATAACCCCACTAGTGGAAGAACTGAATGTACTGCTTCAAGAGTGGCCAGGCCTGTACTATACTGTGCATGTCCTCTGTTCCAAGTGCCTTAAAAGAGGGTCACCCCGCCCGCACACCTTTCCGGGTAAGGAACCTTTATTAGTTAGCTATAGTGTGTTTGTTTGTAACTGGGTGGACAAGGAATACAGATGCATAAGGAACTGGGGTAGCTTCCCTCATGTATATGCAAGTGCCTCATAAAATGGTGGGCAGGTGAATATAGCCAACCATTTTTCTACACCACAGGTGTTGTAACATCCTATTTGGCAAAATTATTTAAACAATCTCAAGCTGACAATCGGAAAATTTACCCCAAGAAGAGCAATCTGGTCATTGGTTGTGATGGGCACTTCTGGGTTCACCAAGTTTTTGATCAGGTGTAGAGATGGGGTACAGTTCTTCTTACTACTATGCCAGGTCATTTTACGATTTCGCCTGCACTAGATATGTAGTAAAATTCTCATTTAAGTAACAATTCAAATCAGGCAGGATTTCTTGAAAGCAAAGCTTGGTCATCAGTGTTATTCTGCCAAGAGGGGCTTCTCCTGCACATTGGATGCAGGTATTGGCTAGCCTGTGCTAGAAAATGGCTGTCAATCTTTTGCCCCAGAGAACTGTGATACTCTGGGATAATTTGATCATCTTTTTGAAACAATTATCTGCAGACTGAGGGACTTTATTGCTTGTTAGTATTTAAATCATTTTTTGCTGTTCAGTAGGAAGTGTTTTGAGCTAATCTGTATCTTTTGTGCTGCTGTAGCACATATTGATGTATGAAAGAAGTAGAATGACTGGGTGTGTCTTTGTTTAGCTGTGCAGGCTCCTCTGCATGTTTCCATGCACACAGTTCATTATTATCTCTATTAGAACTGTGTGTTTGTGCTGACGAGCCTTAGATGCTTTTACAACATTTAACTCAATGTAGGTGTGCTCACAATGTTATCTCTTTCAATCTTAAGGGGCCTGCAAAAGTTGCAGTGTTATCTGCCATGTATTTTGGTCTGCCAAATGGTGGCACCTTCTCCCTCAACCCCTCTTGTTATTTCCCGAGCCTTGAAAAACAAGGATGCTTGGCATACCAAAACACAAGGCTGTCCAGCTTGGTTACTCACAAGTTGCAAAGGCCTGTTGGCTGCCATGTGAATGTACACTAGGTCCTCGGTATCCTTGGGGTGTGGTTCCAGGAACCCCTGTGGATATCAAACTCTGTGGATACGGAAATCCCATTACAAATGATGGTATAGTAAAATAGTGTCCTCCTGCCTATGAAGTGGCAAAATCAAGGCTTGATTTTTGAAATTTTGGGAAAGGGGGTATTTTCAAGCAGAGGCTGGTTGGATTTGTAGAGTACAATTTCATGAAAACAGAGAGCTGACTGTATTTGTAATGTTTTTATGTGCTCTTCAAACAAAATGTCCTAAGGGGATCTTAAAAATATATAATGGTTTTCATAAGGTACAGAAAAAGATGTACAAACATGTATGTTATCAGATTTTTCACCTTGTTGAAATCATGACCTAACAAGGAGATAATTCTACCAAGCCCAAACCTGTTTGAACTATGTTTTTCTGCCTATGGGATGTATATGTATCTCACTTCTGGTAATCAGTTTCTGTAGATTTTATGGAGGACCAGACATGGAGCTGTTTTTCTTTTCTTTCTTTAGAATATCGATGTGTGCACATTGGCACATTTCTACCCTTAAAAAAAAGTTTCTGTCCATAATTAAGCCCAAGTGTGCCTTGCACTTTCCATGGTGACCTTGAGCCCATTTAAGATTAAGTACATGTCCTCATGTGCCTTGTTCCTCCATATCATTCTACCGCACGTTTTGAATGGTTTACCTCATTTTAGGTGCCAGCATATGGCAGGATGATCATCTACCTAGGCTTCCTATCAGTGTGAATTGGCTGCTTCCCTCTAACCTATTAGTTATCATCCTGTGGGTCCCTAGATGTTTTTGGCCTACAACTTCCAGAAATCCTAACAGCTGGTAAACTGGCTGGGATTTCTGGGAGTTGTAGGCCAAAAACATCTAGGGACCCCAGGTTGAGAACTACTGCTCTAACCCATTAGTTCTCATCCTGTGGGTCCCCAGGTATTTTGGCCTACAACTCCCAGAAATCCCAGGTGGTTTACCAGCTGTCAGGATTTCTGAGAGTTGAAGGCCAAAACATCTGGGGACCCACAGGTTGAGAACCTCTGGAACTATGGTGCCATATCTACAATTACAGCACTGAATTTCCTGGAGAAGAAGGTGGCAGCCATGATGTAGCAAAAATTAAGGCAAGTAAGGAATCAGGATTTTGGGTGGTTGGGTAAATGACTGTGGCCCCTTCTACACTACCATATAATCCAGATTATCAAATCAGATAATCCACATTATATGCCTTGAACTGGATTATATGAGTCCAGTTCAAAGCTGATAATCTGGATTTTATATGGCAATATAGAAGGGCCCTGTGTCATCTGAATTGGGGTCCCTATCGCCACAATCCTGCTGTGTTTTCTCCTTGTGATGGAGCTTAAGATTCTGGCTTTAAGAATGTTGTTGTGTGACCCCCTATCATAGGATTTTCTTGGCAAGAGTTGTTCAGGGACAGGGTGGCTAGTACCTCCCCCTGAAGCTACGAGTGTGTGAATTGCCCAAGGTCATCCATCAGGTTACATGGCCAATCAGAGATTTGAACTCAGCTCTCTCCAAGTATAAACCTACTACTCACTATGCCACACTGGATCTCACCTAGAGAATGGGGAACATATTTATTTCCTTTTCAAGTGCATTAGCTTACTGGGATAATATTTTCCTAAGGTGTGAGGGCTTTGTGCAACATTGTGCCCTCCCCTCCGAGTACCACTGAAATGTGACCCCAAGTCACTATGGGAAATTGCAAATATTGCCAATTTCCAGCCAAGATTTAGTGATGGGAATAAGGAAGAGAATAAACCACCCCAAAGAGATGATGACTATTGTAGCAGACATTATTCTTGATGCAGTTTTATTTTGAATTCATTGCTTGTATGTAACTGGCTGATACTTGCATGCCTTTGTAATGCAGGGTTGAGTCAGAATGGCAGAGTGTTGTTGGCAAGCAGAGCGTACTGTTGGCATAAAATCAAGTCAAACTCCTGACCTTAATAAGCAATGGGACTTTTCTTTCAACTGTCTCAAGTAGTGTTCTGAAAAGTTGGATTGGGAGAGAGTTGAGCAGATTTCACTCCTATCCAAACTGTAGATTAGTTTTTTAACTAGTGAGGTATTTACTTAGGCTGTATTCTTTTGACCCAGCTTGATACTGCTAGTAATTCTAAAACTAGTAAGTAGGTACTTGGAAGTAAACAACGTGCAAGTACCTTCAGAGAACTCAGTGATCCTGTTCATAATAAGCATTAATGTCACAAGCTCCTCCTATTATGCAGGATTAGGTTAATACATTGAGTTTTCTCTTGCAGACATACCAAGATCAGGATCCTGGTTTGCTAATGTGCCAGACTTTATGGAAACAGACATTTTCCCTCTGGGATGTATCCCATTTAATAACTAAATATTCCCATGACTGGTTGCTGCATAAACTGGAGCACAGAGTATGAAATACAGCCATCCTATTCATGTTTACAGAAAGTGGCACCTGGGATTTTCCAGTATCCTCGAAAGCAGTTTTGTGATATGGTGCGTTTTCACATTAACATAGGATTTGTTTACTTACCTGTAATCAAATTACTGGTTGCTCTTTGTGTACATAAGTGTACAGGAGCAGCAGATAACACTGTCTCAGAGAATGTACCTAGTATCTGGTGGACTTTGTTCTTGTCTCGGTACATCTCTTGTTACTTATATAGCACCATCAGTATAGTATAGCAATTGCTTTTTAGAGTGGCCTAAGGGCAAAAAGATGATCTCTTCTACCCATAGAATGTACAGTCTATCCTTTGACCTGGAAGGATGTTGCAAAAATACTCAGAAGTTTACTGCAGAAATTAGTGACAACAAACTGAAGAACGACTGTTCTAGCCCTTCCATCCACCTATTTGTTGGTAGGCATGAAATCTTGCTGGAGAGCCAACATGATCTTTGGACAATTCTGGAGACAAGGGTTCAAATCTCTGCTCAGTCATGGGAACCCATTAGAGCCCCCGGTGGTGCAATGGGTTAAACCCTTGTGCCAGCAGGACTACTGCCCAAAAAGTTGGCGGCTCGATTCCTGGGAATGGGGTGAGCTCCCATCTGTCAGCTCCAGCTTCTCATGCAGGAACATGAGAGAAGCCTCCCACAGGATGGCAAAACATCTGGGCATCCCATGGGCAACATCCTTGCAGATTGCAAATTCTCTCACACCAGAAACAACTTGCAGTTTCTCAAGTCTCACTCCTGACATGAAAAAAGGGACCCCATTGGGTGATCATGGGTCACGTTCTCTCTGTTGCCCTTAATAGGGTTGACCTAAGACTGAAATAATTCAAAAGGCGCACAATAATGAAATCTTGCTTTTGGCCACTTGTGTCTAATAGAAGATTATTATCTTGGTTTCAGGATAGGCACACAAACACACATACGGACAACTGGACTCAAGCTGAACTCATTCAAGGACATGGCAAGCCCTCTGAGCCCAGAGGTTACTGATTAAAGGCTCTGCTATTTTCAGGCTACCTTCATCATTGGATTACCAATAGAGGGAATTTCTTCCTGGGAAGAGATTAGTGAAGTCCTAAAAAAACTAAAGTGCTGGGACATGTGGTTGAGGACAAAGTAGTTCATTTAGTGTGTGAGAGAAGGGGATATTTGCTTCCTGCAGCATGTTTACTTTTTCCTCCATAAGAAGAGGAGAAATATGTTTCAGAGTGTGGTTTAAATTTGCATTGTGCGCAGTTTGTTTATAATGAAGACTGGGAGCCTTGCAAGAGAGAAATGAAAAATAATGGCATCTTGGCAGTGAAATTTGGGGGCATTTTTAAGTGGAGCGATGCAGGTCTATTAATCCGTTCTTTCTGGTTTTGTGTTTACTATTGCAGACAGGTGCTGGGATCCTGAGGTGGGAAAATTGCAGCAGAAAAATATTCAACCCCACCCCAGCCTTATGGGGTTTTCTCCTTTCTGTCTTAAAGGCCTTGGCCTCACTTTTCAACATGTTCAGCTCTCTTTTATGTTAGTCATAAGGTTTTGCAGAGTTTAATTATTATGTTGACTTGAGGGCTGAATGGTTGGCTTGAGCCAAGCTAGAAAAATTGCCATAAGATAAAATCAAGTTAGATAACCTGTGTTGAGGCACAATGGATATAGTGTGAAAACATAACCATATGCATTTCTGGTTTTTGAGGGAACCATGATGTACATTAGTTGTGCTTTGTGCTGACGCATATAAAATATTGGACTCTAGTTAAGGCCGACAAGAGATGGAAGAAGGACAAGGCAGGTTGAGTATTCCTTATCCAAAATTCTTAGGACCAGAAGTGTTTGGGAGTATAGAGTGTTTTATATTTTGAAATACTTGTATTTGCATACGCATACCTAATGAGCTATCTTGGAGGTGGGACCCAAATCTAAGCAGAGTGATGAATCATGCATAGTTTTCAGAAAGCCACAGAAAAGTCTTCTTTGCCCTGCTGTAATAGTTCTCCAAATGCGAGCTATTTTTGTTTGTTTCATTTTAAATGCAGCTACATTTATAGAAACAGTATACAAAATAAAAGAATTTTAGCTGGCTAGGGCACATGGTATCTGCTGGAGTTTGGTTCCAGGGCATCCTATGGATACCAAAATCCATGGTTACTCATAAAATGGTATCCTTTATATAAAATGGCAAAACCAAGGTTTGTTTTTTTTACAGTTTTAGAAATATGTTCATGCCATCGATGGCTGAGTCCATGGATGCAGAATCCGTGGATATAGTGGGCCAACTGTATATCACCGGTGTCTGTAGTGATGTCTCAGAATTGGAGCTTTGTGCTCATAATCTGTTTACATGCTGAAAGCAATCAAAGAAAGACAGAAGAAGCATTTGTGAAGCTGCTTGTTTTATTTGTTGGATTTGTCTTTTTTAATGAAGAGCTGCATCTTTATGAGGAACTACATTTGTTTTCTTCTAAATGAAAAGAGTCAATGAAGTTTTGTTGTTGTTTGTTTGTACTGAATAGTTTAGCTCAGCTTCAGAAGACAGGAATCCTGTTACTGCTTTTCAGGATAGCCTAGGAAATACAGCAAGACTCATTGTCTGAAAATATTTTGCTGCCTTTCGTGCAAGGATCTTTATAGAGACTAAACAAACAAACAAAAGCAAAATCTCAATGACCAGTCCCCATAAATATAATTTTGAGCAATAGGAGAAGTGCCCAAATGGTACTGAGCGCAGAGCACATGATGCATTCAGGACCACAGTTATTTAAAACAAAACTCAGCCTGAAGTTAAGACATTAAAGACTAGCCTTTTTATTAACTGTCGTGTTAACTGAGGGATGCCTGTATTATGTATGTGTAGTAGATTATGTGAATTCTACATGGTATGCAAATTCAGGACAGCAACTATGCATAATATTCGTTAGTCAGCAAATATTTACTATATATACTCAAGTATAAGCCTAGTTTTTCATCCCTTTTTAGGGTTGAAAAAGTCATCCTCAGCTTATACTTGAGTGAGAGTCCTGGCGGGAAGGCATGGGGCTGAAAAAAGCCCCCCTTTCAGTCTCACGCCTTATCGCAAGAACCCTCACCTCTCTGCACAGCAACCCAGCGCTCTCTTCTCTTGGGCGCTTGCCTTCCTCTTCCCCTTTCTCTCACACTTGCCTCCATTCTTCTCACCCTCTCTCACATGCCTTCCTTCCTCTCCTCTTTCTCTCTCTCTCTCAGTGGCCCTGGCCCCCGAGTGGGAGAGAAAGGGGCACATCACCCTTCTCCTTTGCAAAGGTGGTTGCTCCTCAGAAGTGGCATCTCCCTATTGATTCCAAAGCACAATGTATGGAGTGTTGGTGGTAGAAGGTGAGAAAGAAGAAAGGAATGGGAGAAGGAAGGATGGAAAAGAGAGGGAGAGAAGGAGCGAGATAATTTATTTATTTTATTTATTTATTTCATTTATTGACCGCCCCTCTCAGCCCGGAGGCGACTCGGGGCGGTGAACAACACAAAAAGACAGTGTACAGCAGGTCTAGACATACAAACAGACAGACATACACTTATACTAAAAATCCGCTTCGTCAGGTCCTGGGGTCATAGCCAAAAATCGCAGTCCTAATCCATTCCAGTGTCAATTAACTATACTTAGTTGAAGGCCTGCTCAAAGAGCCATGTTTTTAGGCCCCTACGGAAGGCCATCAAGGAGGGCGCCTGTCTAACCTCAATCGGGAGAGTGTTCCATAGCCGGGGGGCCACCACCGAGAAGGCCCGCTCCCTCGTCCCCGCCAGACGTGCCTGTGAGGCAGGCGGGACCGAGAGAAGGGCCTCCCCGGATGATCTCAAGGCCCTCGTGGGCTCGTAGGCCGAGATGCGGTCTGCAAGGTATTTTGGGCCGGAACCGTTTAGGGCTTTGTAGGAAAGCACCAGCACCTTAAATTGGGCCCGGTAGCAGATCGGCAGCCAGTGGAGCTGGGACAGCAGAGGCGTTGTGTGCTCTCTGCGTCCAGCTCCCGTTAACAACATGGCTGCCGCGCGCTGGACTAGCTGAAGCTTCCGGGCCGTCTTCAAGGGCAGCCCCACGTAGAGAGCGTTGCAGTAGTCAAGGCGGGATGTGACCAAAGCGTGTACCACCGTGGCCAAGTCAGACTTCCCAAGATACGGGCGCAGCTGGCGCACGAGCCTGAGCTGTGCAAATGCTCCCCTGGTCACCGCTGAAACCTGGGGCTCCAGGCTCAGCGATGAGTCCAGGGTCACACCCAAGCTGCGAACCTGCGCCTTCAAGGGGAGTGCGACCCCGTCCAGCACAGGCTGTAACCCTATACCCTGTTCGGCCTTGTGACTGACCAGGAGTACCTCTGTCTTGTCTGGATTTAATTTCAGTTTGTTCGCCCTCATCCAGACCATTACAGCGGCCAGGCACCGGTTCAGGACTTCGACAGCCTCCTTAGTAGCAGGTGGGAAGGAGTGACAGAGTTGGACGTCATCTGCGTACAGGTGACACCGCACCCCGAAACTCCGGATGATCTCACCCAGCGGCTTCATGTAGATGTTAAACAACAAGGGGGACAAGATGGAGCCCTGAGGAACGCCACAGGTCAACGGCTGTGGCGTTGAACAGGAGTCCCCCAATAACACCTTCTGAGTACGACCCTCCAGGAATGACCGGAGCCACTGCAGAGCAGTGCCCCCAAGGCCCATCCCTGCAAGGCGCCCCAGAAGAATACCGTGGTCGACGGTATCGAAGGCCGCTGAGAGGTCCAGGAGCACCAACAGGGACACACTCCCCCTGTCTAGCTCCCGGCGCAGATCATCCACTAAGGCGACCAAGACCGTCTCGGTACCATGTCCCGGTCTGAAACCAGACTGTGCCGGATCCAGATAATCCGTGTCTCCCAAGAATACCTGGAGTTGTGAGGCCACCACGCTTTCCATGACTTTGCCCAAAAAGGGAAGATTGGAAACAGGCCGAAAGTTGTCCAATTTGGTGGGGTCAAGTGATGGTTTCTTCAACAGCGGCTTTATAATAGCCTGTTTTAGGCTCGCTGGAATCTTGCCCTCCCGAAGGGAGGCATTAACCACCACCGTTACCCACTCGGCCAATCCCCCTCTGGCCTCCTTAAGAAGCCAGGATGGGCAGGGGTCTAGGATGGACGTGGTGGGCTTCATTCCTCCAAGTATCTTGTCCACATCCTCGGGTTTCACAAACTGAAAAGAATCCAACAAAAACTGACAAGCAGGTGCTTGTGTCACATCCACAGAGACTGCATCTAATGTGGCGTCCAGCTCAGAGCGGATCAAAGCGACTTTGTCTGCAAAGAACCGAGCAAATGCTTCACAGCGCGCTGCCGAGTTGTCAGGGCTCCCACCCGTGGGAGGAGTTAAAAGACCTCTGACAACCCGGAACAACTCCGCCGGACGGTTTTTTGCAGACGCAATAGTGGCCGCAAAGAAAGTTTTCTTTGCGGCCTTTATTGCCGCGGCATATGCCCTCAGGAAGGACACAAACCGTGTTCGGTTTGACTCGTTTGGGACCGATCGCCACACGCTCTCTAGAACCCTCTTCTTTCGCTTCATCGCTGCCAGCTCCTCAGTGAACCAAGGAGCTGGTTTAGCTCGGTTACTTGAGAGGGGACGTTCCGGAGCGATCATGTCAATAGCCCTGGTCATCTCCCCATTCCAGAGAGCGACCAAGGCCTCGACATTATCACCTACCGCGGTGGCGGGAAACTCCCCAAGAGCCGTCAGGAATCCGTCCGGATCCATAAGCCTCCTGGGGCGGACCATCTTAATGGGTCCTCCACCCTTGCGGAGGGTAGGGGGCGCAGTGAGCCTAAATCTAATCAGGAAGTGGTCGGTCCATGGCAACGGAGAGATGGACAGCTCCTCCACACCGCCACCCTGCTCCCATCCCTGACAGAAAACCAAGTCCAATGTATGTCCAGCGCAGTGGGTGGGGCCAGTTATTTGTTGGGACAGCCCCATGGTTGCCATGGCAGACATGAAGTCCTGAGCCGCACCTGTGAGGGTTGCCTCGGCATGGATGTTGAAGTCCCCCAGCACAAGAAGCCGTTGGGACTCCACAGCCAGGCTCGAGACCACCCCCGCTAGCTCAGGAAGGGAGACTGTAGTGCAGCGAGGTGGACGGTACACTAGCAGAATCCCTATTCTGTCCCGGTCACCCACCCTCAGGTGGACGCATTCGAAATTTGTGGTCTGCGGGATGGGGTTCCTGGTTAGATGGATGGAATCTCTGTAGACCACTGCGACCCCGCCTCCCCGTCCTCCGGCTCTAGGTTGGTGTTGCACGGAGAAGCCTGGAGGACAAAGCTGGGAGAGATTTACGCCCCCCGCTTCATCCAGCCAGGTCTCCGTGATGCACGCCAGATCTGCCCGCTCCTCCAGGATTAAGTCCTGAATCCAAGTTGTTTTTCCGTTGACAGACCTGGCGTTCAACAACACCACCTTCAAGCCAGAGGGCCCGCTCACCTGGTTACACCAAATTCCCTTAGGAGACCTATTTGGAATAGTGAATTTGGGAAAGCGGACCGAATTAGGCCGAATTCGTGGTCTCCTTCTCCCGCATCTCCTCCTTCCCACCACGACCTCTATGGGGGCCCCTCGGCTAGTGGAACATCTCCCCCCCTCCATGCCGCAGTTCTGAGCCATAAGAGTATTTTCTCCTATGCTTGTTGTTAACCTTATTCGTTCTTGCCAGCATCCCCTCTCCCCCTCCTCCCCCCTCCCCACCACACTCTCAATCCCAGGCTCCAGGCCACCTCTTCTTCCGCCCCCACCACCACACCAGAGCAGCGTAAGCAGTATCCAAAAGGGGGCAGGGGGCCACATGAGTAGCGGCGATTCGGATGGTGGTATCGGTATAGTTAGTTCTTAAAGTGCAAGATATCGCCAGGTCTTAAAGTGCCAGTTCTTAAAGTTCTTAAAGTGCAAAAATTCCGGGAACAGTCCGTCAGTAATCAAGAATGATCGTAAGTTCTTAGCAGCAACACACACTCAACGTTCGACACACGTGATGAGTGCTAGATCTAAAGTGCTCTACTTAACGGTAAAGTGCGGCACAGAGGGATCGGGAAGGGGTGAAAGTGCTAATGCAATCTAGCAGCAGGGAGCCGGCGCCTAGATGTTCTAAATCGTTCTTATTACAATGATAGCAATGACAACAGGACTACCGGACAGTATTAGTTGATAATTATATAACTACCCGTCTGCGATAATGGTGGTAATTAACTAAAATTGCTATGACCCCAAGGGCTTAGACGGTTGGAAAATCAGCGGATACGCTTCCGGAGTTGATATCTCGGGAGTGGGCAGCATAGGTGGTTATTCACACTTGCTCAGTAGAGCCCTCGGTCTCTCCTTCCGACCAGTTAGTTGGTACTAATGCGGAGGAGGCTGGGCCCAAAAACCTACAGGGGCCAACTCGAGGTCTACGCAGTATTAGGTCTACACAATATTAGCGCAAGGACCACACAATATTAGGCCAGCGCCAGGTGTTTACATAGGTCTACACAATATTAGGGCTACACAATCTTAGCACAAAGGTCTAGGTGGTTACACAGGTCTACACAATATTAGAACTACACAATCTTCGCACAAAGGTCTGCACAATAATGAGCCACAAAGTTGTGGCAGGCGGCAAGTCAGTTGGCAATAGCCGCGATGGAGGGCGGCCGCACTGGCGAGGTCACCCCGGTCGCTGCAGGGATGGTAATAAGGCGACAGTCGCGATGGAGAGGCGAGGCGTCTGGGGAGCTGCAGCAGGTGGCTCAGTCCAGCAGCTCTGCGATGGTCCAGTTGCAGAAGGGCAATGGTGAGGGATGGCCCGGCTGCAGGAGGGCAATGGTGAGGGAGAGGCGGACGCCCAAGCCCGACAAGGCCCCAAGAGGCCTGGCAGCAGTGGCAGCCGCAACGGACCACGCCTAGGCCGAAGAGGCGACCCGGTCAAACAAGGCCGCAGCAGCAAGCCCACCAAGCCGGACACCAGGCAGCCCGGCCCGGCAGTTCAGCCGCGATTCAGCGCCTCAAACGACCAGGCGGCTGGACAACTCACCACGGGGTCAATCGCGGTGGTGGCGGCAACGGCGGCGGGCGGTGGGCGGCGAGCCGGCAGACAGCCCAGAGAGCCTCCAGCAGTGGCCGCAGTGGTGGCACGAGCCAGATGGCCGCGGCGGCGGCGGCGGCGGCGGCAACAGCGGTGGGCCCAAGGAAGGTGGTCCAAGGAAGCTGTCCTCTCCCCTGCTCCTTCTGTAAGGAAGCTGACCTCTCCTCTGCTCCACAGCAGCGGCGGTGGGCCCAAGGAAGCTATCCTGCTCCTTCTGGCGGCCTCCGCAGCGGCGGCGAGCGGCCCGACAGTGGACTCCAAGATGGCGGCCGCAGCAGCAAGGAAGGCGGCAGCGGTAAAAGCGGCGAAGCGGCAGCTCAGTCCGGAGGCAGCCGGAGGCAGCAACGGCCGAGCAACGACACTCGCCGCTCCCCAGCGGCCAGAGCTCCCAGCCAAGCTGTTGAGTTCCGCGGCTCCGCGTCTCGGGTGTTATAATGGCGGCGGCGGCGTTCACAGCGCTCGCCCGCCCGCCCCCGCCTCCGCTTCCTGGTCTGCCTTCCCTTGTGCTCCGATCTCCAGACCTCCGGTCTTCTTGGCTTAAGGATGTGCTGGCCTTCACGCTCCCCCTGTTTTGGTGGTCGTAGGGGGTGAGTACTCCAGGGATTCCCCTGGATTACTTTTCTTTGGGGCGCAGCTCCGTGTTGTTGCTGCTGCCCGCCATGACCGGAACCGGAGAAAAGGGAGAAAAGGAGGTGGGAGGGAAGTTAGGGGGAAAGGAAAGATGGGAAAGAAGGAATGGAAGATAAGGAAAGAAAGGGAGAAAAAGGAGGGAAAGAAAGAAATCCCCCGTAGACTGGGGTCTTTTCCAGTCCCCCTTTCACTCCCAACCCTTCCCAATTTCCAGCCCCCCTTTCACACCTCAGTAATTTCCCCTTCCGCAGTTGCCCCCTTCCCACCCCAATCCGTTCTACTCTTCCAGCCACCCCCTTTCACCTCTTTTTCCCACCTTTTCAACTACTCCTTCCCATTCCAACCTTTTACGTTTCCAGTCCTTTTTTCTCACTCCCTTCTGACCCCAGTCTTTCCCATTTTTCCTTATTCATATACACACAGCATTTCCCCCAAAATGTATAAATAAACTATGGTGATTATTGGAAGGATAGATAAGCATATTTACATTGAAGAAGGTTAGAATAATGATTTAATCAGAGTTGGACAGTCTTATCTTAAATTACAGTTTTATGTAAATATTCAAAAACATTAACTTACTGATGGCTCAATTAATGTAATTTTATTGGTATCTACTTTTATTGTTGAAATTTACCAGTAGCTGCTGCATTTCCCACCCTCGGCTTATATTCGAATCAATATGTTTTCCCAATTTTTGTGTGTGGTAAAATTTGTGTGTGGTGCCTCAACTTATATTCGAGTTGGCTTATACTTGAGTATATATGGTAGTTAATTGTCATGAAATAGGAACTTTGTAAGGCATTGGAGCTTTACCTTGACCCAGTCTCTGACCCTACCTCTGAAATCGCCTGTGTGTTTTCAAGTCTATCTTCTTAGTCAAAAGGGCTGAAAATTTGCTTTTTAAATAAGAGCATATCTTGTCCGGAAGAACCCTAGATATGTTCCTGTCCCTTTCTTCAGTCCTGTAGAATAGCACTTCACAAGCTACAAAGCCCTAAAGATGAACTTTACTAGAGACTAGCTTTACTAGAGACTAAGAGGCCTGCAAAAAATGGGCTTCTTTTCTTTTGTAATTCCACAATGGATGTTGAGCGGTTGGTTGGGAAGTTTCTTTTTTGCATCTCTTCAGTCCAAGGGAATCAGAAAGATAATGTTTATAATCTCATCTTACTTAGGGGCAAGAAACCTGGTAAGCTGTTTAATTTGGGAAAGCTGGAATGAGTCCCAAGTCATAAGCCCTTGGATTTGGAAGGGTAAATTACAGTATCCTGATAGGGAAAGTAGAAATAGACATAGGTGATCCCATGCTCCTTGTGGTTGTGAAAGCAGTTCAGGTGAAGAAATTTGTGAGTTTGATCCTAGATTACTCCTAGAATCCATCAATTCTGTGAAAACCCTAATCCTGCAGCATTCTGTGAGCTTGCTATGACTGTTTATCAAGTGGCGAGGCATGAATCTAGTGCAAACATTGATTCACCAGTTTTCCATGTTGTTCTATTTTGGATACTCTGAAAGGGACTAAAAATACATTTCTCCATTCTCCCGAGTCTATTATCATCATACACTGACTGGAGCAGTAAATGTTATTTGATGCATTTGAGATCTGATTGCAAGTTATTTTAAATCTGGTGATTTAAAACAAATAATTATTTGATTGCAAATTCTCCAAACAGTACAGGGCCATAATATGCTCACAAAATGTAGAGGCACGTTTCCCTTTTTTCATTGCGTAGAATGGAAACTAGTGATCAGTGTGTGCGGCGAGTCCTCGTCTGGCAGAAGCTCTCATGGTAAATAGGAGATAGTCCATGTTAATCTGGAACATATCCCTCTAACTCAGAAACCTTTTGTATTTGACACAGAAGCTTATGAGTTGCTTCCTGGCAAAAGTGCTTTAGCTCTGTGTTTACCTTTGAGTGCCTTGACTTTGATCAACTGTGAAGATGGGCTTATCCCATCGAAGCAGATCCATGCTGCAGAGCAGCCTTGCGGTGCTGGAGGAAGAAAGTCTATTTCACACAAGTATATTTGAAAATGTTGCATTGGGGCTACTTTAACACAGAACTGTGGATTACAATGTAATTCTAAATTTGGTATCCTCAACAGCAATTAACTTGTCATTATTTGAGGCATAAAAGTAATGGACGTTTTAAAAAGTAATATAATGTCTTTTAATTCTAACACACTGGCCTATTTTCCTCCATTTTTTGGTTGTTTAGATGAAAGTAAGGTCTGCCCCGGTGGCACAGTGGGTTAAAGCTCTGAGCTGCTGAACTTGCTGACCAAAATGTTGCAGGTTTGAATCCAGGGAGCGGCATGAGCTCCCACTGCTAGCCCCAGCTTCTGCCAACCTAAAAGTTCAAAAACATGCAAATGTGAGAAGATCAATAGGTACAACTCCGGCGGGAAGGTAACAGCTCTCCATGCAGTTATGCTGGCCATATGATCTTGGAAGTATCTATGGACAATGCCAGCTCTTCGGCTTAGAAATGGAGATGAGTACCAACCCCAGAGTCGGACATGACTGGACTTAATGTCAGGGGAAAACCTTTACCTCTATCTTAAGGTCTTTCTGGTGACTTATTGGAGAAATGCTGAAAAAATATCCTGCAACATTGATTACAGAAATGCTGTTTCACGTTGAGAGTTGAACTCAAAAATTGAGAAGTGATGGGTATTGCTGTCTAGAGGCCTGTGCTTTACCAACGCTTTCTGTAGGTCAGTCTAAGCTTTAGTTAACATCCCATAAATATGTCATTATTGCAGTTTCCAAAGGAGGCTGGATCTGAGCATGTCATGTGATACCACTTTCCATCATCTGCATTATTTGAAGGGAATGCAGTTAAGAGATGAGAGATCATGTTAACTTGCCTCTGAATTGTTTTCTGTATTGCTGTGGCTGTGCTTGTGTAATGCATGACATCATTAATCCATTTGCCATTACCTGTAGATTGAAGACTGGCTTAATGAGTACTCAATTTGAAAGAAATTTGATTTGTTTGATGCATTTCTCTTTTCGGCATTTTGCAAGCAGAACATCACAGCTTAGTGATGGCACAGGGATGACCTGGGAAGGGTGATGGTGAAGTACAGACCTAAAAATTGCTTGCTCTTCTGTTTGAAAGCAAGAGTAAGTGGCAGGCAACCTATGTGCAATTGCAGCAGTCTGGATTAGAATTTGAACTGTAATTTATGACTGAAAATACAAATAAATTCAATGCAAGGTTTTTGTGAGGATAATATGTTATCTCTGTGATTTTTAATGAATGATTTTTTAAGATACATGGCTCAGAAAAAACATGGTGAGATTTCTTGGCAAGAAAAAATTATTTATTTTATTTATTTACGTCATTTTTATCCCACCCATTTCAGCCCAAAGGCGACTCAGGGTGGCGCACAAATCAGCAACAATTAGATGCCATATATGAATACATATCAGTTAAAAGCAATCAAAACACATCATAATACATAAAATCTATAAAAACTGTAAAAATTAATTTTAAAACCCCAATGTCTTCCAGTCCAAATTCCTCATCCGTTTACATAGTCTTAGCCGTTCTGTGTTTGTATTACAATTTTGTGTTTAACGGATCATGCTGAAGCTCCAAATGACTGCTCAAAGAGCCAGGTCTTCACTTTTTTTCGAAAGGTCAGGAGGGAGGGGGCCAATATAATGTCCCTGGGGCGGGAGTTCCACAGCCGAGGGGACTCCACCAAGAAGACCCTGTCTCTCGTCCCCACCAGACGTGCCTGTGACGCAGGCAGGATCGAGAGCAAGGCCTCCTCAAGATGATCTTAAATTCTTAGAAGGTTCATAGGGAGAGGTGCGTTCGAATAGATAAGCTGGACCAGAACCACTTAGGGCAGTGGTTCTCAACCTGTGGGTCCCCAGATGTTTTGGCCTTCAACTCCCATAAATCGTAATAGCTGGTAAACTGGCTGGGATTTTTGGGAGTTGTAGGCCAAAACACCTGGGGACCCACAGGTTGAGAACCACTGATTTAGGGCTTTATAGGCCAGAGCCAGCGCTTTGAATTGTGCCCGGTAGCAAACTGGCATCCAGTGGAGCTGGCGCAACAGTGGAGTAGTATGTTCCCTGAGCACAGCTCCCATTAGTAACTTGGCTGCTGCACACGGGACCATTTGAAGTTTCTGGACAGTCTTCAAAGGCAACCCCACGTAGAGTGCATTGCAGTAGTCTATACAGGATGTAACCAGAGTGTGAAGCACCATGGCGAAGTCAGACTTCCCAAGGTACGGGCGCAGCTGGCACACAAGTTTAAACTGTGCAAATGCTCCCCTCCCGCCAACACCTGGGATTCCAAGGTCAGCGATGAGTCCAGGATCACTCCAAGCTCCGATCTGCATCTTCCGGGCGGGGGGGGGGGGGGGTGTAACCCCTTCCAACGTAGGCTGTAACCCTATGCCCTGTTCGGCCTTGCAACTGACCAGGAGTACCTCTGTCTTGTCTGGACACAGTTTCCCTACCCCTGCTGTTGGTGCTGTCATTTTTAAAAAACCTGAATGGGCAACCCCTCACCTTCAGCCTATTTATAAACATTGTATAGAAATCAAACATTCAGATCGCTAGTGAGAAAGAGATGCTCTATCCCGAGGAGATCTTCATCTGGGATGGGAAAACAAAGGGTCTTTAGAAAGAGAGTAAAATGGGAGAGAGACATTCTGCTCATTGTAATGTTTGGCTTTAAACTCTGGCAGCAAGCATTCAACCAGAAATTACCTTGGAGGGATGTGGCCCTTCACACCGAAAGGTTCCTCAGCCCTAGTGTATGCTGAAGAAACCTCTTCTTTTTCTGTTGCAAGCAGACTGCCAAGGGCACCTTTCAGAAAAGTGCCTTTCAGTTCAAAAATCCCAAAGGTACGTATGTTCCTCAGTAGCTGTTACCTCGTTCTCAAGTGATCTTCTCTGGAGGTTATCCAAGTTCTGATCTTGGCTTTTTCTGGAAATGACATAACCTGTTTTAATTTTAGCATGCTTGCTTGGATGACAGAAGGACAGGTATAAATTGCAGCCATGGTATATAATATTATTATAAAATAATAATATTTTGTGTGTGTGTGTCAGGAGTGACTTGAGAAACTGAAAGTCGCTTCTGGTGTGACAGAATTGGCCGTCTGAAAGGACGTTGTCCAGGGGACACCCAGATCTTTATTTATGTTTTTACTATCCTTGTGGGAGGCTTCTCTCATGTCCCTGCATGGGAAGCTGGAGCTGACAGAAGGAGCTCATCCACACTTTCCCCGGATTCAAACCTGCAACCTGTCAGCACAAGGGTTTAACTCATAAGTAGATGAATGGATCAGTAAAAGTTTAAAATATAATTGGTAGCCTTTTTAGGAAGTAATAATTGACATTTGAATATGTATTTAGCATTCAAAACACTTCACATACCATATTTCAATATATTCTATTACAAAAACAGCCAAGGGTTGAATCCGAGAAATAATGACTTACGGAAGTCATCTTAGTGAGGTAATGCTGATGAATTAGATTTGAATTTAATTGAATGTAAAATCCTACATTATGGGGAAGCCTGATTTGTATAAAATTTGTATATTGTATATATGCATGTATAAGTAGACCTCATGTATAACCCACAGATAAACTGAAAGTTAATTAACATATCTGGACTTGGGCATTCATATATAGGATAGATCTTCAGTTGAATGCCTATATGCCCCCCTCATTCATTTTACTCTTTCTGGAAATGTGTGAACAGGGCACTGACATCATATGGCATTACTAAGTAATGGGTTGCTGTGAGTTTTTCGGGCTGCATGGCCATGTTCAGAAGCATCCTCTCCTGACATTTCACCCACATCTATGGCAGGTATCTTCAGAGGTTGTGAGGTCTTTTGGAAATTAGGCAAATCAGGTTTATATATCTGTGGAATGTCCAGGGTGGGAGAAAGAATCCTTGTCTGCTTGAGGCAAGTGTGAATGTTGCAATTGCTCAGCTTGATTAGCATTGAATGGCCTTTCAGCTTCAAAGCCTGGCTGATTGCTGCCTGGGGGAATCCTTTGTTGGGAGGTGTTAATTGGCCCAGATTGATTCTTGTCTGGAATTCCCCTGTGCTTTTATTTTAGTGTTGCTCTTTATTTACTGTCCTGATTTTAGAGTTATTTTTTAAATACTGGTAACCATATTTTTTTCATTTTCATGGCTTCCTCCTTTCTGTTGAAATTGCCCACATGCACTATTCACACTTGCCTCAAGCAGACAAGAGTTCTTTCTCCCACCCCGGACATTCCAAAGATATATAAACCTCACTTGCCTCTGAGGAGGTCTGCCATAGATGTGGGCGAAAGAATGCTTCTGGAACATGGCCGTACAGCCCGGAAAACCCACAGCAACCCATTGATTCCGGCCATGAAAGCCTTTGACAACACATTACTAAGTAGTTTTATGGTTACGGCTGGCCACTCCTCATTCCTTAGTAAGTAGAATTAATGGCTTTGATTTGGCTATAGAATTAGCTGTAGCATGTTTCTTATGATTGTAGTTTTTTTAGTTCTATAACCTAATTTATAGTGTACAGGAACCAGAGAATACTTTTTTCTCCTCCCTTTGTTACACAAAAACAACTTTGTGCAGCTGCCTTTCAGCGTTCCCCAATGTGGGCTCCTTCAGATATTTGAGACATCAATCCCAGGTTGGTAAATGCTAATATAGGTTCTGGCCCAACTTACCTGTCCAAACATGTCTCTCCTTATGAACCTTCCAGGACTTTAAGATCATCTGGGGAGGCCCTGCTCTCTGTCCTGCCTTCATCACAAGCACGGCTGGTGGGGACGAGAGACAGGGCCTTCTCAGTGGTGGCCGCTTGGCTATGGAACACCCTCCCTAAGGACATCAGATCGGCCCCCTCTCTTTTAACATTTCGGAAGAGAGCTAAAACTTGGCTTTTTGAGCAGGCATTTGCAAATACAGTGTATCAGACATAGGAAAATGGAATGGTTTGATGATGTGATTGGACAATTTTTTTTAACGAGGAGACCCTAATGATACATGTTTTTATTGATTTTATTGATTCTGTTGTGGTTTTATTATTTGATTGTTTTATTATATTGAAATTGTATTTTATGGTATTGGTACCAACTGTAAACTGTCCCGAGTTGCCTGTGGGCTGAGAGGGACGGTATATAAATGAAGTAAATAAATAAATAAATAAATGAAGATCATTGCTGAATTTAGTATGTGTGGGTGAAGCACTTATCAACATAATTAAATTTAAGGGATAAGATAACCTCTACGAAGAGTATGTTAAGAATCTCAGCTGGAAAAATATGAAGAAGAGTAATTGATACTTTGAGAAGCCCTCATAGTGCAGAAAGGTTCCTATATTGCATGGAGTATGTGTGGAATACCTGTAAAGCTAAAATAGTGGTGTGTACTATATTAGTTTTATATAGCATGTTCCCATGGTTTGAGCATTGGACTATGCATCTGGATTTTATTTATTTATCGTGTCAGAAGCGAATTGAGAATACAGTTATAATGTATAGAAAAACCACAAACAAAGTTTAAGACTTGGCATTATACTAAATGTTCTTTGACCGGAAGCTGGCCACTTGGAGTGCCTCTGGTGTGTCTGTGAGAAGGTCCTCCATTGTGTAAGTGGTAGGGCTCAGACCGCATTGTAGTAAGAGGCCTGTGGTTTGTTCTTCTCCATACTCGAATATCATGGACTCCACTTTGTGGCCCCATTTCTTAAGGTTAGCTCTGCATCTCGTGGTGCCAACACACACAGTCTGTTCAGTGCCTTCCAAGTCGTCCAGTTTTCTGTGTGCCTAGAGGGGAGTTTCTCATCTGGTATCATGCGACTTGCAGCATGAATCTGGATAATAGGCTGTTATTCCTCGCTTGGCTGTGAAAACCCACTGGGTCACCTTGAGCGAGTCACATTTCCTTAGCCTCAGAGAAAAGCAGAGACAAACCCCCTCTAAACAAATCTTGCAAAGAAAATGCCATAACTTGGAAATGACCTGAAGGCACTCAACAATTATAGTTTTATGGAATTCCACTCCTACTCATTTCTTTGCCAGTATAAATAAACCTAATTTTTTAAATTGCTCTTAAGCGTCAATGTTTCTAGTCATTTTGCTTCTCTTGATGGACTTTCTACATCACCTGTTTTCATTTGAGAGAGGTGTATTGACTAAAAACCAAATGCTCAAGCCAAATGATGTGTTTGATCAGAGAGACTGGAGGCCCTTCCAAACAGGTTCTATATCCCAGGTTCTAATCCCAGGTTTTCTGTTATATCCCAGATTATCTGCAGTGTATAATCCAGTTTAAAGCAGAAAAACTGGGATCAGACCTGAGATATAGGGCCTGCCTGGAAGGGCCCTTCCACGTATATTGTGAAACTATAATTCTATAGTCTTCTCTCCACCTTTGAATTTTATTTATTCCACCTAACCATGCTAGATTTGACTATATCCTTTTGTTTAACCTAAGTCAGTGAGGAGCCCCCGGTGGCGCAGTGGGTTAAACCCCTGTGCTGGCAGGACTGAAGACCGACAGGTCACAAGTTCGAATCCGGGGAAGAGGCGGATGAGCTCCCTCTATGAGCTCCAGCTCCTCATGCAGGGACATGAAGTCTCCCACAAGGATGATAAAAACATCAAATCATCCGGACTTCCCCTGGGCAACGTCCTTGCAGACGGCCAATGTTCGTTTGTGGTATTCACAGAACTCAAAAACCACTGGGGGTATTGACACCAAATTTGGACACAAGACACCTATCAGGCCAACAAGTGACCATCAGTCATAAAAACAGTGAAAAACACAGCAGAAGAGACTTAAAAAGCCTCCCCCCCCCCAAAGAAATACATTACAATGCATGTGCAAAACCATATATATATATATATATATACACACACACACACACATACACACACACACATATACATACATATATATACTAGCCATCCCCTGCTACGTGTTGCTTTGTATATGTGTTTTGTGTGTGTATATATGTGTATATGTTTGTGTATGTATATCTGTATATATGCATATATATATGTGGTTTTGTGCATATGTTGTAATGTGATTTTTATTTTTTAGCCTTTTAAGTCTCTTCTGCTGTGTTTTTCAGTGTTTTTATGAATGATGGTCACTTGTTGGCCTGATAGATGTATTGTGTCCAAATTTGGTGACAATTTGTCCAGTGGTTTTTGAGTTATGTTAATCCCACAAACAAACATTACATTTTTACTTATATAGATATATACACACACAAAACTCATCTACACAGACTGGGCCACAGCAACACATGGCAGAGGACAGCTAGTAAAATATATATAAATGAAAGCTTTTCATGAGATATAATGTACCCTCATACATTTCATTTCTCACCCTTAGATTAAGCAAATTATAAATCAAAATGACACATTAGTCAATCAAAACATGGGATCCTAGCATGTCTCTTTTAACAATTAACTTGTTTGTAAGCAAGAAACAAGGATCATCATATGCTTTCTATTATTTCTGGGACACTTTCTCTTTCTGCTAGCCAGCAGGAGGAATAATACATCTGGAGAGAACATTAAGTCATTTTTTGTCAGGATCCTGGCTTACTGTTGTGTGTGAATGCTGCCAGTCAGTCATTTTAAAAGATAATGTGGGAATTGTGTCTCTTACTGCTCTCAAGGCAGCATATGCTGTTTAGAAGCAGTGTGATGAATTTCTGAAATAAGTGGGTGATGTTTCTGGACCAAAAATTATATGACTCTAGTTTTTAATTGGATTCAAATTGAAAGTTAATTGAAATTTACCTTGGAGGATCCTATTTGAACTGAAATTCATTAAAAAAATATATGAAGGAAGTGGCATATGAAGGAACCCTTTTTCGAAATGTCCTTTAGCTTTCAGTGATTGACAGCAAAAACCCTATTGGTTGTTTTTTTCTTCTTTTCCAGTCAAGGTTGAATAAAAATATCCTAGACAGGAGAAAATATATTTAGAAGCAGGTTTTTTTAAAATTGTCTTTTGCACCACATTTTGATATAATTACTGCATCCTGTGCATTTATTTGAAGCTACTCATTTGTTATTCTGTTAACATGTTATTTTTGAAACATGCTAATTCAATGTTTTACTGTCTTGACGATCTTTATCCTATTTATGTTTGAAGGGGTGCATGTGACTCATGGATCCCACTTTGCGTGTTTTGAAAACACTAAAAAATACCCGCACACCATGCCCACAAGCATTTCAGAATCGTTTACTGCCCCTGCACACACACACCCTCCATTTCCCCTGTTGTGTCTCTCAAAATGGTGACAGGAATTGACCAATGAGAAGAAAATTAGTTTATGTGAAATTGGACCCAACCTCCACACTGTTGCCCACCCCTGATTTAAATCAAGTACATAGAACTGAAGGAGGTTGCTCTACTAGAGTCCTTTGAACTCTCCTACACTTGCATTTTCCCATATGGACAGAACACCCAAGAAGTGTCTGGCATGCAAGTCTCTCTGTGTTGCAGAGAACCCTGGGTGGGTGTGTCTTTCGGTACATCATACGAGAGTTGAATGAAAAGTAACGCCTCCACCTTTGTAACTCCTCAACAGATGCCAGTACTGGTATGCGGCAAGTACTGGCTCTCCTCTACAGTTCCATTTTGTCGGGAAGCCTCAGCATTGAACGATTGTGTTGTTAAAGTGTGAAGTATGGAACCCTGCGCAGACGTTTGGTCAGTGCAACTTAATTGATTCAGGACAATTGTCATACCACTCAGAGAGAAATTTCAAGCATAATTGGCAATTTGCAAGAACGTGTGGGTCACATTATTGCTTTGCTTGGCTGTCAGAAGATCTGTGCACAATGGGTACCCAAGATGCTGACGCCTGAAATGAAAGCACACAGACTTCTTCCATCATGGCTTCAGAAAACTTGTTCATCGTTGGCAGAAATGTATCTAATTGTCTTGTGATTATGTGGAAAAATGAAAAGTGGTAGTTAAAGAGCACATTCTAAGGGTTATTTCTGTGTTCAATTTATTAAAATATTCCCATCCAAACACAAGTAATGAAGGTCGAGGCATTACTTTTCATTCAACCCCTGTAGGAGGATGGACTGCACAAATTGGGAATGTTCTCTAAAATGCATTCAGAACTATCTGCAAGGGCCTAGAAATGCTGGCTAGCCCTGAGAACCAGCTAAAATGTGTGGTTAGATCAGGCATTTCCCCCTGGTCAAAGTTTCTCCCCATCACTTGGCTGTGTTTCAAAGGTGCTTGTAGCAAACCTGTGGTGTAATTCTGTCTGCTTCTGTTCAAGGCTGTCTTTTTTTGTCTCTTCTTCGTGTCATGTGGAAACACAGTTCTTGAATCCTTCTTCCTTGACATTGGGAGTTGGAAGAAGGGCAGCTGTGCTCTGCCTTACCTTCTGGACCTACAATCTATCTCTTCCCTTGTTGTTGTGTGCCTTCAAGTCATTTCAGACTTATGGTTTCCTTAAGATGGTGGTTCTCAACCTGTGGGTCCCCAGATGTTTTGGCTCTCAACTCCCAGCAATCCTAACAGCTGGTAAACTGACTGGGATTTCTGGGAGTTGTAGGCCAAAACACCTGGGGACCCACAAGTTGAGAACCACTGCCTTAAGGTATCTTCCTAACCTAGTGGTTCTCAACCTGAGGTCCCCAGATGTTTTTGGCCTTCAACTCCCAGAAATCCTAACAGCTGGTAAACTAGCTGGGATTTCTGGGAGTTGTAGGCCAAACCCCCTCGATGGACTGTCACCTTGTCGTGGTGAGGGGGCTTGCGTGTTCCGATGAACCTGTAGGCACAACAACTGGAGTCGTGCACTCCCAGGAGTGGCTGCGGGGGAGGTTCCAGACCAAGCACAGTCTGAAGACCCAAAGACCTCAACGGCGGAGCAGGCGGAGGATAACATGGTACATGTTACAACGGCTGCGAAGGCGGAAGAAGGCTGCAACAGACTGAGAAGCCACGGTCATTGTGTTAAACTACATCACCAGTGGAACCTCACTCTGTGAAGTCTGTGTGTTGATCAGTTGTGCACTGACCTCCACACATTAAAAAAATCCACGCACAGGCGTCTTCCAAAGAAAATAAAAACCAACCAACCAAAGTCCCATGGCGATCAGCGAGTGGCGACGGGGGCAGGACTGTGAAATCTGGAAGCCCCTAGTCACAGACTGGCACATGGGCGGTGGGTACGGACTCAGTCGTTCTACCTCAAGGTCCGAGGCAGTTGAGTAGTTCGGCAGCTGTATCCGCGACTGAGCAGCCCTATTGAGGACCCACTCTGCTCACCCCACATGGGGAGGGGGCTAGAAAAGGTGCCCCAAACATAGTCTGCCTCACTCATCCCTGACTGGACTGCCGCGTCCAGTGGGGTCACCACCCTGCGGCCAAAAAAGAAAAATGAACTTCGGTACGTGGAACGTACGGACTCTGATGGACAACAGTGGCAGTGAACGCCCCGAACGCAGAACTGCCATCATTGCAAGGGAGCTGGGACGCTTCAACATCGACATAGCAGCCCTTCAGGAGACCCGGAGAGCAGGAGAGGGACAGCTGAAGGAAGAAAAAGGAGGCTACACCTTCTTCTGGAAGGGACTGCCCGAAAAAGACCAAAGAATGCACGGAGTTGGCTTCGCCATCAGAAATGATCTGGTGAAACATCTGTCCGAAGCACCCACTGGCATCAACGAACGTCTCTCAACCCTCCGAATCGATCTTGCCAAAAACCAACGGGCAACCATCATAAGTGCCTATGCACCAACACTAGATGCTGACGAAGACATCAAGGAGAAATTCTACTGTCAGCTGGACACCGTCCTATCGGGGATACCTAAGGAGGACAAAATCATCCTCCTGGGGGACTTCAATGCAAGAGTCGGGCGAGACTTCGACCTGTGGCCAGGGACCATAGGAAAAGACGGGGTTGGAAACAGCAACTCAAATGGCATCCTGCTTCTCACCAAATGTGCGGAGCACAACCTGGTCATCACCAACACGCTCTTCCGCCAGAAAAACAAGTTCAAGACATCATGGAAGCACCCCCGGTCAAAGCATTGGCACCTCTTAGACTATGTAATCACACGCGCCAGAGACCACCGTGACGTGCTCCTCACAAGAGCCATGATAGGTGCTGACGACTGCTGGACTGACCACAGGCTAATTCGATCCTCGATGGCTATCAAGATCGCCCCCAAGCGCAGACTCCAAGGAAGGAAGACAAGGCGCAAAATAAACACCCAAGCCCTTCAGGAGCCCTCCAGACGAGCCCATCTCCAAACAGCACTCAAGGACCATCTACCCATAGAACACCCCGAAAATGTTGAGGAACATTGGAACAAACTGAAGACCTCCATCATCCAAGCCTGCGAAGAAACTATTGGATACCAAGCCAAGAAACATCAAGACTGGTTTGATGAAAATGACATCGAGATCCAACAGCTAATTGACAAGAAAAGGAAAGCCTTCCAAGCATGGCAGAGAGACATCAACTGTGCTGCTAAGAAAAAGATCTATGCTAGTGCAAAAGCTGAGGTCCAAAGAAGGACAAGAGAACTCAAGAACATCTGGTGGACAAAGAAGGCCGAAGAAATCCAACACCTGGCAGATACCCATAATGCTCAGGGATTCTTCAAAGCCACAAAGGTAATCTATGGACCAAGAAACCATGGCATACAGCCTCTACGCTCATCAGATGGAACCAAACTCCTGAAGGACCAAAACTCAATTGCACTACGTTGGAAAGAACACTACCAAAGCCTCCTGAACCGCAGCTCCAATGTGGCCGAAGAAGTCCTCTCACAAATCCCACAACAACAAACCAGGGACGAGCTTGCAGCACTGCCTAGTTTGGAAGAAGTCAGCAATGCCATCAGCCAACAGAAGAATAACAAAGCCAGTGGACCAGATGGGATCCCTGCTGAAATCTTTAAAGAGGGAGGATCTGAGCTAACACACCAACTCCACCAGCTCATAGAAAAAGTGTGGGTGACCGAGAAAATCCCAGCAGATTTCAAGGACGCCACCATCATCACCCTCTTCAAAAAAGGGGAAAGAACAGACTGCGGAAACTATCGAGGTATCTCCCTTCTAACCTCCGCTGGGAAAATCCTCGCAAGAATCCTTGCAAACCGCCTCCTGCCCCTCTCAGAAGACACCCTCCCAGAATCCCAGAACGGCTTCCGCCCCTCCAGAGGAACCGTGGACATGATCTTCACTGCACGACAACTCCAAGAAAAATGCAGGGAACAAAACCAACCCCTGTACATGGCATTCATCGACCTTGCAAAGGCATTTGACACAGTGAATCGCAGCGCTCTCTGGACCATCCTCCACAAAATCGGGTGCCCTAACAAATTTGTGAACATCCTGCGGCTCCTCCATGATGACATGATGGCAACAGTTTTGGACAGCAGTGGCTCCCAAAGTGACCCATTTAAGGTGGAATCCGGTGTCAAACAGGGATGTGTTATCGCCCCAACTCTATTCTCCATCTTCATCTCTATGATACTTCACCTTGTTGATGGGAAGCTTCCCACCGGAGTGGAAATAATCTATCGGACAGATGGCAAGCTATTCAACCTCAGCAGACTGAAAGCCAAAACCAAGGTTACAACAACATCTGTTATAGAACTCCAGTATGCTGATGACAATGTCGTCTGTGCGCATTCAGAAGAAGATCTACAAGCCACTCTCAACACCTTCGCAGAAGCATACGAGAAGCTCGGCCTGTCACTGAACATTGAGAAAACCAAGGTGCTGTTCCAGCAGTCGCCAGCCAATCCCTCTCCAATGCCAGTAATACAGCTTAATGGCGTAACATTAGAAAATGTGGACCATTTCCGCTACCTTGGCAGCCACCTCTCCACCAAAGTCAACATCGACGCCGAAATACAACACCGCCTGAGCTCTGCAAGTGCAGCATTTTCCAGAATGAAGCAGAGAGTGTTTGAGGACCGGGACATCCGTAGGGAGACCAAGGTGCTTGTCTATAAAGCCATTGTCCTCCCAACCCTGCTATATGCCTGTGAGACGTGGACAGTCTACAGACGTCATATGCAACTCCTGGAACGATTCCATCAGCGCTGCCTCCGGAAAATCCTGCAAATCTCCTGGGAAGACAAGCGGACAAACGTCAGTGTGCTGGAAGAAGCAAAGACCACCAGCATTGAAGCAATGGTCCTCCAACATCAACTCCGCTGGGCCGGCCACGTTGTCCGGATGCCTGACCACCGTCTCCCAAAGCAGTTGCTCTACTCCGAACTTAAGAACGGAAAACGGAACGTTGGTGGACAGGAAAAGAGATTTAAAGATGGGCTGAAAGCCAACCTTAAAAACTCTGGCATAGACACTGAGAACTGGGAAGCCCTGGCCCTTGAGCGCTCCAGCTGGAGGACAGCTGTGACCAGCAGTGCTGCAGAATTCGAGGAGGCACGAGTGGAGGGTGAAAGAGAGAAACGTGCCAGGAGGAAGGCGCGTCAAGCCAACCCCGACCGGGAACGCCTTCCACCTGGAAACCAATGCCCTCACTGCGGAAGAAGATGCAGATGAAGAATAGGGCTCCACAGCCACATACGGACCCACAGGGAAATCCATAATGGAAGACCATCTTACTCGTCCAACGAGGGATCGCCTAAGTAAGTAAGTAAGGCCAAAAACATCTGGGGACCCCAGGTTGAGAACCACTGTCCTAATCAAATTTGTTCGGAGGGAGTTTGCCTTTGCCTTCTCAGGCTGAAAGAGTGTAGCTTGCCCAAGGTTACCCAGTGGATTTCCATGGCGGGGGGGGGGGGGGGGGGTTTCAAACTTTGGTCTCCCAGTGTCCTGGCTCAACACTCAAGCTACTACACCCTGCTTTTCTATGTTAATAGTCACTGCAAATGAGAACAAGGACATCTTATTAACTAGCTGCTTCATGAGGAAAAGGTGAAATGCTGTAAGTGACAGCAGGTATTATTTTACCAGTCCTTAAATAACAGTTCCATTAAAATTTAAAGATGTGTTTAGTGTGAGAATTCATGAGCTGTTACTGAATACTGTGCTAGTTTCTGTCAGTTCCAAAGCATCCTTATCTCCTAGCCATCTCTTCTCTCCTGTTGCTAAATTATGCTCTTTGATCAGCTCCTTTTCTTCTGACCTTTAGGAAAAAAGTGAAGACATGGTTGTGGGATCAAGACTTTACACAGTGATTCCCAGTGCAACAATGATCTCTCAGTGTACTAATGAATAATGCAAGTGACAATGGCAATGGCTCCTGGAATATGCTTTTGGACTGTGTGATTTTAAGTAATTGTTCTAAGTGATTTGTTTTAATTATGTGATTTTAAAGTATATGTTGTTTTATTTTTATATGTACTCAAGGCATCGAAATGTGCCTTTGTTGTGAGCCGCCCTGAGTCCCCTTAGGGGTGAGAAGGGTGGGATATAAATGCAGTAAATAAATAATAAATAAATGTGTACCAGTTTTTTTAAAATATTTTTATTTATCGTGTCAGGGGCAACCAGACCATTGTATTACATTTCTAACAGAACAGAACAAACAAACAGATAAAAAAACACAAAGTTTGCAAGTTTGGTAGTTGATTAAATGTCCTTTGACCAGTATCTGGCCGCTTGGAGTGCCTCTGGTGTTGCCGCAAGAAGGTCCTCCATTGTGCATGTGGCAGGGCTCAGATTACATTGCAGCAGGTGGTCAGTGGTTTGCTCTTTTCCACACTCGCTTGTCATGGATTCCACTTTGTAGCCCCATTTCTTGAGGTTGGCTCTGCATCTCGTGGTGCCAGAATGCAGTCTGTTCAGCGCCTTCCAAGTCGCCCAGTTTTCTGTGTGCCCAGGGGGGAGTTTCTCATTTGGTATCAGTCATTGGTTGAGGTTCTGAGTTTGAGCCTGCCACTTTTGGACTCTCACTTGCTGAGGCGTTCCAGCGAGTGTCTCTGTAGATCTTAGAAAACAATTTCTTGATTTAAGTCGTTGACATGCTGGCTGATACCCAAACAGGGGGTGAGCTGGAGATGTCACTACCTTGGTCCTTTCACTATTGGCTGCTACTTGTGGTGCAATACCAGCTAAACAGTGTAATTTCTCCAGTGGTGTAGGGCGTGTATACCAGTGATATTGCAACACTCTCCCTCTACTTAACCTTTCACAGCCTAGCATGTTACTATATAGTTTATTGGCACTTGAGAGCCAATCTAACATGAGAGACAATCTAACAACTATGCTTCCCTAAGAATGTATCACACCAGTCTAAAAGTGAGAAATATGAAACACCCTGGAAAATCTGCTTGAGACCTTTCACAGAAGTTAGAAGTACAGCTGCCCATGTAAAGTGGGAAAACTCCAAATATTTCCAGGGGGATATATGGTTGGTTCCTGGGGAAGGTACCAACCATGGCCCATGGACAAAAGGACGAGGAGCCAGCCTACAGCACACCTTGCGTATCCAGCTCCTCTTCCTATTCCTGAGTCCTGTGTTTTTCTATTCCTCCAATAATTCCCCTTCCTTTGTCTGGACAAAATAGATATATATAACACGAAAAGAGGAGCCAGATGAAGTGGTGTGTGGGGCCGGTTCTTCCTCTTCCCTGCAGGCAAGGAAAAGAAGGTAGTCCAACAAGTGGCAGCCAGATTACTCACTGGAGCAACATACAGGAAGCACACATCCCCCCCCCCCCCCCCCCGGCGGTTGTGCCAGCTCTACTGGCTGCTGGTCTACTTCCGAGCACAATTCAAAGTGTTGGCCTTGGCCTGTAAAGCCCTATATGGTTCCGGCCCAGCTTACTTGTCTGAACGTATCTCCCTCTACATCCTGCCTCGGCGTTTAATATCATCCTGGGAAGGATCTGCTCTTGATCCTGCCTTCTTCGCAAACGTGTTTGGTGGGGACAAGAGACAGGGCCTTCTCGGTGGTGCCCCTTCTCCTGTGGAACACGCTTCCCAGCGAAATTAGGTCTGCTCCATTTCTCCTTTCCTTTAGGAAGAAGCCCAAAATATGAGTTTGGGACCAGGCATTTGGGTAACAGGCTTGACAGCAATCACAATGTTTTAGAACGGACTGTGGACAGGCTTTGGACTGGGTCATTGGTCGCTGAATCGGTCTGAGATATGGCAATATGGTTGATAATAATTAAAGGGATTTCAGCCTAATGTTTTTTTCTACTCTGTTATATCATGTTGTATTGTGTTTTTGTATGTATTAGCATCAAAATGTTGCCATTGTAAGCCGCCCTAAGTTCCCGCTCAGGGGTTGAGAAGGACAGGTGCTTTAAGTAAGTAAGTAAATAAATGCTTTAAGTAAGTAAATAAATAAATAAGGAAGTAGGGAAAACAGAACAAGCAGCATGGTCACTTCATGAACAACCTCTTGAGGAGAGGGCTGCTATGGGAATGTTCTCATGGCATCCTCAACTTCGGAAAGTGTGGTGGTGGTTCAAGCTTGCAAATAATCCAAAACACAAGTGTGGAACCTGCAAAAGCAGCAGGATGACTGCACACAATGATTGCGCTATGGCATTAGTTTGATTGTCATGACAAATCCTATGGAATCCTGGCATTTATGGTTGGGAAAAACATTACAACTCTTCAGGTGACACTTTTAAACACTCCTCGTTGAACTGCAACTTTGCAGTTCATTGTTTATTCCAAAGAACAAACTAGAACACTACATACAGTTAAAATGGAATCGCAGCACTATCGTTGTATACCATTAAAAGGGTCTGCATTCATTCCCTGACCCTTCCTAGTCTTCTGTGTCTTATGGCAGAATACTCAAGCAAAAGCCCATAAGAAATGTTGCCTATCAACTAGGGCTGATTTGCTTTTGGAGAACCTTTGCAGTCCGGACCACTCACAATTCCACTTATAAATTACTTTGGACCTATAGAAGCTTCTAAGTAACATCAGCATAAAGTGAGGCCATTCTGTCCCAGAAATAGGCCACATTACACTGCTCCATTAGCTTTGTAGGCCAAGCCAAATGTGTATGATAATACTGTGGTGCCACTTAAAGGCTTTCCACATTTTCCCATGAGTTAAGTGCTCTTCCCCATTACTCGTACAAAAGGGATAATCGACCAGCTTGGAAATCATAGTAATCACTTTCCATTCCACCCAAATACAGCTTTATGGTTTGACAACCACAGGCTAGAAGCTGGTATGATAAAGCTATTACTGAAAGTGGAAACTCTGTAGCTTTCTGAGGAACCTATGGTTATTATTTTTAAAAAACTGAGACATAGAAATATCTGAAAGCCTAGCAGGCTCCCACTGAGGGAGTAAACTAGTTTCTGTCTGAAAACTTCAGGCAGATTCATATTTACAGCTTCTCCATCCCCAACGCCATCTCAGAAACAGATGGACATCCACTGTGAAAATCAGGGTCCATATATCATCCCACACATTTGAACAAGCGAATTATGGTAAAATATTGAACAGTTTCCATATCTAGTCCTGCCTCTATAACTATAGTTTCCAAAATCTTTATTGATGTGAGCATGTCCTTGCAAGACCTACCTCTGTTTGAAGCCATATGAAAGCGCAGTTTAGGATTTGTAATGCTGTTCTTAGTGACTATATAGAAAGCATAAAATTGAGTCTTTGCTAAATTGATCTTAAAATGTATTATGACACTCCCTTTTTGCACAGATAAGATATCCATGGTTTCATTTACCCACAATCCAAAGAAATATTTTTCCTCTGGAAGTGTTTGTGGGTCTCTCTAGGTCCTCAAGTAAGATTCCGTGGCATGCTTCTGACCCATGTTTAGGCAAAATATAAGATTTTCTATTATCTATGGTTATAGGTATCTGCAGGGGGTCTTGGAACATAATGTATATGTATATGGTGGCAGAACCATAGCTTCAAAATAGCCTTCTGTTAATATAGTTTGTATATATGTGCCCATAATCCTGATGCTGACAGATATTTTTACTCCTTGCATGTGTCTGAGTAATTATGGTCAACTACAAGTCACCAATCATCATTGCATTTGACGGCTGCCACTGCTTAAGAACCAGAAGTTCTGCCAGTTTTATTTAGCATCATCGTTCTCTCTATCATTGTGCCTTTTCAGTTTACCTACGGTGATAACAAGATAGCTGGGTGGTGAGACTTAAGTCATAAATGATGTCCTTCTGATGATACTTGCCTCAACTGACCAAAGCTGAAAGGGACAGCTGTGTCTCTGGGCATCAAAGGCCTTTCTGACACTTTGATTTACTTTTCAGATGATACTTGTTTCAATGATGTTGGTGCTAGAGATAACAGCACTGATTTGTCTCTCCTGCTAATGTGCTCAGGATTACAGAGGGATCACATTCACAAGCCTCCACCTTTAAAAAACCACATCATAACAGAGGCATTTTCATCCTCTCCCTCTTGTCTCCATTGTTCAACTATTCATAGCCACCTGTGCCATGAGGCACAGTAAGGAGGGACCTGCCACAAGTCACAAATTTGGGGGGGGGGGTGCCCTTTAAAGAAGAGAACATTGTATATGTGTTTTGCTATTGTGAACAAGTGCTGCTTTCCTTTCTCTACCTCAGATGCCAGAATATATTTGAATTGCCTTTGCATAAACAGCAGCACAATTAATTAATTAATCAATTAATGGCATTGGGTTATTGTAGGTTTTTTCAGGCTATATGGCCATGGTCTAGAGGCATTCTCTCCTTGCGTTCCGCCTGCATCTATGGCAAGCATCCTCAGAGGTAGTGAGGATGCTTGCCATAGATGCAGGCGAAACGCCAGGAGAGAATGCCTCTAGACCATGGCCATATAGCCATGGTCTGAGGATGCTTGCCATAGATGCAGGCGAAATGCCAGGAGAGAATGCCTCTAGACCATGGCCATATAGCCCGAAAAAACCTACAACAACTCAGTGATTCCGGCCATGAAAGCCTTCGACAATACAATTAACGGCATTAATTTCCCATCTTTCTTCCAGCACAGAATCCAAATTGATATACAGCACAATTTCCTGCCACCTCAGTTTTCTGCAGCTTCTATGTATTCCCAACCTTTTTTTTTTTTTTGACCAGGGACCACTTTGACTAGGGACCACTCTCCTACATTAGTACCCAAAGGGTTACAAATCAGTGTTTGGTCAACTTTAGATTCGGTTTGGTTATTTGGAGTGCTGATTCAGTGATTTGCACTGGATAGACCACATCAGCTCTAGTTTCTGATACAGAACATATGCCATCCAGTAGTCACCATCTGCTCACCCACAAAAAAACCATATTTAATAATCTAGAACTGATGTGGTAGTAGCGATCTTTCATGGGTAGTTAGCCTCTCCCCTCCTGACATTCCCGTTACCTCGGCACTGTAAGAGGGTTTTGCAAGACCAGTTGCTCTTGTTGCTGCGTGGTTTCGAGGCAACAGTATAATGGTGAAGCCATGGACCATATTTTCATTCTTGCAGACCACTGGTGGCCCATGGATCACAGGTTGGGAACCACTGGTATAGACCATCACAAGACAAAAAGTTGAATTCTTTAGTTTCTAAAAAAAAAATGGCAAATTTGTATGATGTCTTACATAGTGTAAAATTCGCAAATGGCAAAAATTCTAGGATAAATTATTCTGATAAATAGGAGGAGGAGAAAGGTAGTGAGCAAAACTAGTGATGCTCTCTTTTCCCCAAATCACTTATCTTATTCAGTCACCAGGTTGAACTTATGATTTTGAATAGTCTTTGCTCATGTATTTTGAAGGATATGCTTTAGAAACATAAGGGTTTGGATCTTCCTTTTTTCTTAAAAAAGAAAAAGGTAAAATTGTAATATAAAAATGAATTCTACTCTCTCTTATACCATATTCTAAGTGATTCCTGTTCTTTCCTGTGGTATAATTTACACACCTCTCTGGGTGATAGCGACATAATTTTAAAATGCAGCTATGAGCTGATTTTGCAGAAACTTTCTTGACTTCCCCAACTTCTTGTTGCGGATACTTTTTTCACGGTTGTAAAGTCAGATTTGGAGCCATGAGCCATTTTCCATGGAATTGGGAGAAATGTAGCAATTGTGTCTCTAGCTTCAGTAATAACCACTTGGTTTGTTGGCGTACATGCTTTCATAAGAATTTAGGTTTGGTGAAATAATTTTGAATAGCACTGATCTAGAACTCATATTCTGTCTTTTATGTTCTATCTAGCCAGGCTCAGAGAAGGTGTAGAGAAATTCTGCCTGTCCTGAAGGCCTTGTGATCTGAGAACAGTTGCAGAAAATGGAATTGAATTGAAAAATAAGGCAAAGAGGCACGGTGGACAATTATACTGTAATTTGGCATTTTTCCAGAAGCTATTAACCTTTGTAGATTGATATGTACCATTGGATCTTACAGCTTTTAGTTAGTTATCCCGAAAAGTAGGCTGGGATTACCATGTATAAATAAACAAAGGACAAAGAAGGAGTGTCATGAGATAAACACAGGAAGATGGCAATTACAACCTCTCTTCTGTTTCATGACAAATCAGGGCCAGCTAACACCTTCCAACAAAGGATTCTCGCAGGCAGGAAGCAGCCAGGCTTTGAAGCCACAAGGCAATTCAGTGCTAATCAAGCAGGCCAATGCAACATTCACACTTGCCTCCAACAGACAAGAGTTCTTTCTCTCACCATGGACATTCCACAGATATATTAACCCCACTTGCCTTCTTTTCCAACAGACCTCACAACCTCTGAGGATGCCTGCCATAGATGTGGGCAAAACATCAGGAGCGAATGCTTCAGGAACATGGCCATGCAGCCCAGAAAACTCACAACAACCCAGTGACTCCAGCCATGAAAGCCTTTGACCAACACATTATAACTAGTTAAAATACAAGCTTTGCCTTGCTTAGTCATTTATTAGTATCCATCCTGGTGTCTTTACTCGTACATACACTCTCTTAATTTTCACTGGCCTTTCTCTACATTACTTGAAGCTTTGTCACATGATGAATCATGGTTTCAGATTAGGAAATACATAGTCATGCCTCTAGGGCCCCTTCCACACAGCTGTATAAAATCCACATTGAACTGGGTATGTGGCAGTGTGGACTCAGACAATCTAGTTCAAAACAGATATTGTGGATTATCTACCTTGATATTCTGGGTTATATGGCTGTGTGGAAGGGCCCTAACAAACTTCACTAACCTCGGTTTGGATTCAGATGCACCTTAATCAGAATAATATTGCAAAGAAGAAAATTCTTACTGAATAAATTATCTTGGATGAAGACTGCAATAATAAAGCAAGCTACCAACTGCAGATCAGGCAATATGAAACGAGAATCTCTATATAATATCAGCTTCCTTAAGGAAGGAGCATATCTTCAACACTGCACCATTTTCAATAACCAAATTTATTTAAAATATTCAAATTCATCATTTTTATGTTAAACCACAGTGGCTTCAAATTGAAAAAAACTTAGGATAAAGACATAGCATGTACATTTTATATATTATTAAATATGTAAAAAGAATGCCAAATGACAGTGATAATTTATTGTAATTTAAGAAACAAGAATACTGTTAACTTGTGATTAAATAATAATAAATAATAATAAAACTTTATTTATATACTGCTCTATCTCCCCAAGGGGACTCAGAGCGGTTTCCAAGTATCACCAAAACATACAGAGTAAACAACACAAACATAAAATTAACAACAACAACATAAAAATTACCACAATAATTATATGTGTATATATATAAAAAATAATCCTGCCTGTTCAAAGCAATTAAAAGGCTGGACTGTCTCTGAAAGGCATGCAAGGACAAGAAGAACTGAACTTCTCTAGAAGCATAGGTCCCAAGTCCTGCAACCACCACACTAAAGACATACTACTTAGATAGCAGCCTGGCTGTCAGAACATGAAACAGAAATGCATTTCTTTTTAATTAAGCCCCCTTCCACACAGATGAATAAAACCCCACATTTTCTGCTTTGGACTGGAATATTTATTTATTCTTTATTTGAAACATTTATATTCTGCCCTTCTCACCCTGCAGGGGACTCAGAGCAGAGCACAACATATATACGGCAAATATTCAATGCCAGGACATAAAACTATAAATATACAGACACATTAAAATCACTTATATACACTTTAAAATCAGTTGCTTAAAGGCCATCTCAGGACACCATTCTATTATTACCTCATTGCATTGCCCCAAAGACTTGGTCCCAAAGGCAGGTCTTCACCATCCTTCTGAAGGACAGGAGGGAGGGGGCTCCAAGAAAAGAGTTCCATAGCCGGGGGGCAATCACTGAGAAGGCCTTATCTCTCGTTCCCACTAAACACGCCTGTAACAGTGGCGGGACCGAGAGCAGGGCTTCCCCAGAAGATCTGGGTCTTTCCAGTGGTTCATAAAAGGAGATGCGTTCGGAACGGGAAAACTGGACTGGTCACCTAGGGCTTTATAGGCCAAAGCCAGCACTTTGAATTGTGCCCGGTAGCAAACAGGCAGCCAGTGGAGCTGACATAACATGGGAGTTGTGTGCTCCCTGTGTGCCACTCCAATTATTAACCTGGCTGCCTCTCGTTGGACTATTTGAAGCTTCTGAACAGTCTTCAAAGGCAACCACACGAATATATGGCAGTGTGGACTCAGATAACCCAGTTCAAAGCAGATATTGTGGGATTTTCCACCTTGATATTCTGGGTTATTTGACTGCATGGAAGGGCTCTCAGTCAGATCCATGATTCACCAACCTGACTTCCTGATTGTACCCAGCGTGGCAAAGGCCAAATTCCATTCATTCTTCATCAGCTTCCCTTTCAAGGGGGTTGGGAAGACTTGCCAACAGAGGAAACCATAAGGAAATCTTTTGGCTGTGAAGCTGCATAACAATATCAGGAATAAATCTGTATTATTTAGTTAACTTGCTGGCTTGCACTTCCTCATTGACAAGTATTTCTTTGCTCAGCACCTGCTGGTTTATGCATGTCCTTCAAGTATGTCTCAATCAAATATTACTAAAATTTTGTTTGTGGTTTTCGTGTGTGTCCCAGAGATGTCTACTTATGTAGTGCCCCCATGTTAATCCATTAGCAGTTTTGGCTGAGATTTAGACATAGGAATAAAAGATTGAACGAATTTGTATGTATGTAGCTGTTGGAGTTCAGACTGTGATTGTGTCTAATGATCAGGGTACTTTGGATGTTGGGGGTGACAATGCAATTCATGTGTCTAATGATGAGGTTGCTCTAGATGCAGAGAACGACTTCCTGTTCAAAGTGGCTTTTCTGATGGGAATGTTCCTGAAGGGTTTGGGGATGATGGTCTGTTTCCTGGGCCTGAATTGCTATCAGAGAATTCCCAAGGCTTTGAGCCTGAGAAAGACTCGACACCTGGGCCAGCTGCAAAAATTAATGAGCCAGTAGATAGTTTCCTGGCCTGGAGTGCAATAGTAGCACACGAGTAGGCAAAATACATCTATGGGCCCTTCCAGACACGCCCTATATCCCAGGATCCGATTCCAGGTTTTCTGCTTTAAACTGTATTGTATGAGTCTGCACTGCCAGATAATCTAGCATAAATAGAAAACCTGGGATCTGATCCTGGAATATCAGGCCTGTCTGGAAGGGCCCTAAGTTTCAATAAAAGACACTAGGAAAGGCTTCCTGATTATGTAGCTTTCCCAAATCATCTGGAAATACTGCTGTTTTCAGTGGTTTTATCTTTCATAAGGTTCCTTTCTGTTCAATGTATTGTCGAAGTCACTGGAATGTTGTGTGGTTTCCGGGCTGTATGACCATGTTCCAGCAGCATTTTCTCCTGCTGTTTCACCTACATCTGTGGCTGGCCTCTTCAGAGGATGATCATGAAATCAGAACAACACAAAGAAAAAATCAGACAAACAGGACCCAACCAACAAAATCACCAGAAAAAACAATACTCTGATTAAGAAGTTAATTAATCCTAACATACACCAACAACTATGCAAATCTTAAGCTCTCCCTGTTTTTTTTTTTTTTTCTCTGTTTGGAAATTACAACAGAACAGAGGTATCTGTGAGTGGAAGATTTCTGGTGGATGTTCTCAGGCGCTGGCATTAAGTGTCACAGTACTCTTTTAAAGCACTTACATAGCACATTGTTAATTCTAGTAATTGTGTGCCCTGGCAATTATCTCTATGTCCAATCTAGAGCTTTTCTGGCAGTGCTAGATGAGAGAAGGCACTTTGAACATGCTGGGCTAAGCCAGAAGGATTTGAGGCTGCAGGATTGCCCCTGGTGTGCTCTGTCTGTGTTTACTTGTTGTGAAATGCGGTTGTGTGTAGGTGTGCATGTGTGTTGTTTATTACTGCATTAATAAGTTATACGAGGGTTCTCCAAAAAGTTTCTGTACTTTTAAAAATTATTCATTAGGCAAGGAATCTTCAGAGATGGTTTTGCCAGTTCTTCCCTCTGAAATGTAGCCCAACTCACCTAGCTAACTGGAGCTGACCCTGATTAGCTTCCAAGATCAGATGATATCTGGTGCCTTTGAGGTTTTGTAAACAGTTCCACACTTTAAAGCTGTAGAACCATATGCTCTTAGCACTGGAAGAACAATATTTGCTTGCAGGCAGTGCTTCTGTGTTGTTCAAAATAAATATTTTCCGGGAATAAAGCACAACTAACTTATTATCTCTTATTTTTATGAAATGGCTTGAGGCCTAGAGGAGGATTTTCTCATGACATGTGACCTGGCGCAGAAAGAATGCTTTATCCAAACATGTCCTGGTTGAAAGAGGTCTAACTAGCAGTGAGTCAGCTAAAGGATTTTGAAATCTCCCTCTCCATTTCCCCTCTTTTTGCTTTGAGAGGAAGAAGAGCTGGGGGTTTGCTCTGGCATTGCGACCTTCCTGACTGTGATCTGCAAGGCATGACTAATTCCACAGGAACTCTGCTGGGATTTAATTTGGATGGATAGGGAAAATGACCCACCCCCCTCCCCGTTCTGATTTTCAGACTGAGCTTATATAATGCTTGGCACTGATTACTTGGGCATGTGGTAGATTTGATACTGTCATGGGAAGGTGGGGGGAGAGAAACAAATGAGGTTGCAGAAAGCTATTCGGAAATGTAATCACTGATCAGTTGATCATCCCAGGCCACGCTGCTGTCCTGGCATTTCTCAGAGTCTTGGCCAGAGATATCCTGTAAGGTTACTGGGGGAAGTGAAGCAGGTAAACAGAGATGTGTGATGATGGTGAGATAGATTGTAGTAATTTCAGGGACAGATTCACATTGAGCATTCTTCAGTGCACCCAAACCTGCTTCATACTCAACATTATTCAAAATACTGTGTATAAAATTACTGTATACACTCAAGTATAAGCCTAGTGTTTCAGCCCCTTTTTTAGGGTGAAAAAGTCCCCCTCGGCTTATACTCGGGTGAGGGTCCTGACAGGAAAGAATGGGGCTGAAAGAATAATAATAATAATAATAATAATAATAATTTATTTATACCCCACCACCATCTCCCCAAAGGGACTCAGGGCGGCTTACATGAGGCCAAGCCCAACGAATACATCAGTACAACAACAAAGCAAGTAAGCAAATAAAACAATACAAATAATATAACTAGCATATAAGCAGTAACACACAAGAGATTTAAAACACTATGGCCGGGCCAGATGTAATAGATTAAAAATTTTAAAAACACTGGGCATGCACAGAGTAGGGTAAGTCTAGACAGGGGGTTTAAGAGAATGATGTAGGGAGATCAATCCAACAAGTAAAAGAAAGTGCTTCAGAGGACATATAGTAGAAAATTGGTCAGATCAGGGCCATTATTTCCTTTATTCAGGGAAAGTACACTGGAACAGCCACATTTTCAAGCTCCTGTCAAAGTGGGGGCTTGTCTGATATCCTTAGGGAGTAAGTTCCAGAAGGCCCTCTCCCTTGTCCCCTCCAATTGCACCTGTGAGGGGGGCAGGAGCGAGAGCAGAGCTTCTTTCATCCCCACGCCTTTGTGCCAGGACCCTCACCTCTCCGCACAGCAACCCAGCTCTTCTTCCTCTCCTCCTTTCTCGCACAGGATGTGCCTTCCTCTTCTCCTCCTCTCTCGGTGCAGCGTGGACCTTTCTCTCCTCCTCTCTCAGCACCAGTCTTTCCCAATTTTCCTTATTCATGTACGCACAGCATTTTCCCCAAAATGTATAGTTAAAATAAACTATGATTATTGGAAGGATATGTAGGCACATTTACACTGAAGAAGGTTAGAATAATGATTTAATTAGAGTTGGGACAGTCTTATCGTAAATTACAGTTTTATGTAAATATTCAAAACATTTCACCTACTGATGCCTCAATCAATGTAATTTTATTGGTATCTATTTTTTATTTTGAAATTTACCATCAACTTTTACTCGAGCCAGTTCATTTCCCCAGTTTTTGTAGTAAAATTAGGTGCCTCGGCTTGTATTCGGGTCGGCTTATACTAAATATATGCAATATCTTCAGGCAATGTGCATATGGTTTATATGAAGCAATGTGTATATTGTATATATGGGGTCCGCCAACTGCACTTGTGAAACAGGTGGGACTAAGAGCAGGGCCTCCCCAGAAGATCTTAACCTCCTTGATGGTTCATAGAGTGAGATACGTTTGGACAGGTAAACTGAGCTGGAACCTTTTAGGGGTTTGTAGGCTAAAGCCTGCACTTTGAATTGTGCTCAGAGGCAGACTGGCAGCCAGTGGAGCTGGCTTAACAGTGAAGTTGTGTGCTCCCGGTATGCCGCTCCAGTGAGAAATCTAGCTGCTGCCTGTTGGACTATTTGAAGCTTCCGAACAGTCTTCAAAAGCAACCTCTTGTAGAGCGCATTGTAGTAACTTGACACTGACTAGGAAACCCAGGCCTGACTTTTTGCTTGAAAGCCAACGTTTCCTGAACTGAACTTGGGTTCACACAAACTGACCATAAACAGATATGAAGTCATTGCGTCTGCCACGAACTTTCCCTATCTGTTTCCCACGAAGCCTTGTTGATCTTCGAAGCTGACTATCTGTCCTAATCTGCAACGTAATTCTTTGCTTTGTTCTGTATTGCCAGGAGTTGTCCTGTGAGAGTTTTCTGCCAATTCGTCTTCACTGAGCCCTTATCCAGGGATGTTGTTTCTCTCTCTTGTGATTGACCTTGGAGCCCAGAGGGAATTGCATTCTCTCGTTCTAGGCCTGTATCGCTATCTGAGGCAATCACATTTTCTTGGCCTGTATCACTTTGAATCCCAGGAAAGCACACAATCCCTTCTGAGTGAAACTCATCATTGAACCCATCAGCCCCTAGCTGTTGTGACTGCTGAGTTACAACAGTATGATTCATTCCAAGCGTCAAAATGCAAATAAATAAAATAAATAAAATAAATAAAACTACATAATTACTGTGACTCAAAATGAAAACCTATGGAAAACCTGGACAAATTAACATTTACCTTCTAGGGAAAAATAGATAGGTGTTGTCAATGTTCCATCCTTTGAAATCCTTAAAATGGCTGTTCAGTGTTTTCTTAACTGGTTCAGCCAGGAAGTTGTGGGCTAGATGCAAGATTTATGGAGGACGCCTGTCTAATGTGTATAGACCATCAGATAAAACTGTCTGGCAATTTCTGTTTTTAATATTCAAGACTCGGGTGACATCACTCTTCATTCAGGGCAATGCTGCCATCGTTGTCGTTGTGGTCTATACAGAAGAAGAAAGGTTTCTGTTTTAAAAACAAGTCTGTTTAATACAGTTTTATCCCAGTATTCCTCTAAAGAGCTCAGGAGAGCATTTTGAGTGTGGTCTCACCCTTCTTACCTTTCCTCTCTCACTTCAGTTTTCTCCTATGGGATCATTTGTGAGGAAGGTTGAACTGAGAGACATTGACAAACCCAAGTGAGATTGTGATTTTCAAGGGTGGAGACCAAGACTGGATTAAGGAAATTGACAATCTGTTCCGCTTTGTGCATGAGAGAGCTATTTTAGCATAGAAATTAAATGAATGAATAGGATTTAAATTTCAAAATAGAGTGAAGCAGGAAAATCTTCAAGTGAGAACTCGTTTTTAGCCCTGTACCTCATTTGATACAGTCTGGTATGTCAACATAAAAATAAATAATAGGAACTCTGGAAAGCACAGGAAGTGACTGGGGAAGATTTACAGCATACTATGCTTTCCGCCCACTGAATTAGGTACCCCGGTCTGAGCAGGACTGAGCTAAATTGTGCCAATTGAACTACTGATATCGAGAATCTATCCTTGGTGACCACTGTGATCTCACCTTGAAGTCCTCCACCTCAGTTACAATTCACTGCCCTACACCTGTTATTCTAATGTAAAATGGTCAAGGGTGTGAGTAATATGCATGCATTTATTTATTGAATGTGTACCCCTGCTTTCTCCCAAGATGGGATTCAAGGGGGCTTGGAACTGTGGCTTTTGAACCCAGGAACCCTAGGACGTCTTGGAAGCTTCTCTGAGGACGAAAGAAATGGTAGAAAGAGTACGCTTCTCCACTCCCCTCTACAACTAACCATAGGTCTTTTCCTGCAGTCTACAGATTTAGGAAGGAGGCTAGATATGTACGCTCTTTGAATGTGCATAATAAAGGTGCTTTGTTGAGTTAAGGCAGCCCCATTAATTTCATAAGGTTTTCTTTGGCAAGGAATACTTAGAGCTGGTTTTGCCCATTTCTTAGATTCCTGACATGTTGCCCACAACACCTGAAAACTCTTTGGTTGTCTCCCAACCAGAGCTGACTCCTCTTGCTTTCCAAAATGAGACAGGATCTGGTGCCTTTAGGAAATTTAGGCACTCATTTTATAGCCCCCCTGGTGGTGTAGCAGGTTAAACCACTGAGCTTCTGAACTTGCTGACCGAAATGTCGCAGGTTCAAATCAGGTTGAGCTCCCACTGTTAGGCCCAGCTTCTGCCAACCTAGCAGTTCAGAAACATGCAAATGTGAATAGATCAATAGGTACTGCTTCTACAGGAAGGTAACGGTGCTCATGCAGTCATGCTGGCCACATGACCGTGGAGGTGTCTACGGACAACGCTGGCTTAGAAATGGAGATGAGCACCACATTCCTGAGTCAGAAACGACGGGACTTAAAATCAGGGGAAAACCTTTACTTTTACTTTACCTCTATAGTCACTCGTTCGATGTGCCTTTAGGATATAGGCACCTTTAGGATATGTAGACAGTTGTTCTATAGGCATTTGTTCTATGACTCATTTTATGATAGTTTCACTAAGGAGATGCTGTGTCCCATCAGACCTGACTGTGCACCAAGGTGAACACAAGTCATTTAATTACATTCCCCCCCCCCCAAAAAAAAACCCCATAACTGGTGGTCATTTTTAGAGACTGGATGGGTTACTGGTCCGATTGGTGTAAGTGACTTCTGTGTTTTATGTGTTCAAATAGTGCTTCTATATTTATGATGTTCTTGGTGACTGCTTCAGTGGAACTGGAAAAAAATGCACAACAATCTCTGAACTCCTGATTTCAGACTTGGGGCTCCTTCCACAAAGCTGAATAAAATCTCATAATTTCTGCTTTGCACTGGAATATTACGGTAGTGTGGACTCAGACAACCCAGTTCAAAGCAGATATTGTGGGATTTTCTGCTTTGATATTCTGGATTATATGGCTGTATGGAAGGGCCCTCAGGCTTTGTTCTAAGATGGCAACTGATGCTTTGAGCATCATATAAGCATCACATAAGTTAGCAAACACGTGCCAGTTACTGTGTAAAATGAGAGAGTTCCAGCCTGGGACAACAATATCCCAGAATATACCATTTTTAATTATGCTAGAAAGTGCCCACATCTAGGGGCCTTTCCAAACAGCCCTATATCCCAGAATAACAAGGCAGACAATCCCACAATATCTGCTTTGAACTGGGTTATCTGAGTCCACACTCAGATAATGTAGGATTTTCTGCCTTGATATTCTGGGATATAGGGCTGTATGGAAGGGTCCTAGATAAATTAAAAAGTGGGGCTTGTTTCATGCCTCCCATTAGATTTTCATTGACCCCTTTCACAATGTGACAGTTACTCTGTATGCTCCCCCCCCCCCCCCCCAGGCATTTTCTACATGATGAAACTGACATCATAATTCAAATAGCGTGGGCTATCATTGACAGGCTGAACATTTGCTTGGATTTGCAAAGAAAGCTGTACTGTATCCTGATAAGTGTTCTTGGTATGATCTAACAGGATGCCAACATTGTTAAGCAAAGGTGCAATCAAATGTATGCCTTAAGTATTAAACAATCCTAAGTTTGCCTCTAGACAGACCTAAAAAATATGTGTATGTTGCCTGCTACTCTTTCCAGCTCTGTTATTGACAGCTGCAGTTAAACCTATTTATACGAGCCTTTGTTGAAAGGCTTCTATGATAAACCTCCAGGCCCATCTGCCCTGACTCTTGATTGCAATCTCCTTCTGCCCCGCTAGCCATTTTTTCATTAGACTCCGGGATCACACATATTTCGTATTTAGGAAAAAATGTATCTGTCCATCTGCCTGTCTGTGTCTGAAAGGTGCATATGATGGGAAGAAGAAAACAAATGACATGTTTATAATCTTCCCAACATGCTTCTGGTGACATTTTTGTATGTACTTTATATCCCAGTGGCGCAATGGGTTAGACCCTTATGCCATCAGAACTGAAGACTGACAGGTCAGAGGTTCGAATCCGGGGAAAGCATGGATGAGCTCCCTCTGTCAGCTCCAGCTCCCCACACAGCGACATGAGAGAAACCTTCCACAAGGATGATAAAACATCAAAACATCCAGGCATCCCCTGGGCAACGTCCTTGCAGACAGCCAATTCTCTCACACCAGAACTTGGAGTTTCTCAAGTTGATCCTGACAAGAAAAAAAAGAGTTAACAGCATCTTCAGTTGTGGTTTCTCCCTATGAACAGGGAACGTATTTTCCATGCAAATAAAGACCCATTGCAAGTGCAACTTGTGGGGACGAGGGAGAGGGTCTTCTCCATGGTGGCCCCTCAACTCTGGAACTCGCTCCCCAGAGAAATTAGGCCAGCCTCCACCCTGGGAGTCTTTAGGAAGAGCCTGAAAACTTGGCTATTCCAGTGTGCCTTTAATGAATGAACAATAATCCCTGACTTTGACCAAGCCCTGCATAAAATGCCCTCAGAAGCACTTTATCCCATCTTCTAGTGCAATTAAACCTCATTTTCGTCCCTCTAATCCTCTGTCTAGATTAATTACATGGCCTGCTCACCCAGTGTTTTTAAATTTTTAATCTTTGCAGTTTGCCCTGCCCACTGCCCACTGTGTTTTGTTTTGTGTGTGTGTGATTCAATTATATTGTTTGGTGTGTTCATTTGTATTGTTTTCTGTATTTTTTTTTAAATTTTCATTATATTTTATGTTGTATATTTGCTTGGCTGTACTATTGGGCTTGGCCTCACTTAAGCCGCCCAAGTCCCCTTGGGGAGATGGTGGTGGGGTATAAATAAAGTATTATTATTATTATTATTGAAGCTGAATGTGCCATTACCATTTTAACATCTTCTCTCTGTGTTTCTCCTGTTTCTTGCAGGAGAGTTGCTGAGTCAGCCGAGGCCAGAAGGAGTGACAGAGATCATTTGCCCAAGGAATGGGAACGAGCGAGTGAATGTGGCTTTAGTTTACCCCCCTTCGCCAACAGTGATCAGCCCTTGTTCCAAGTGACCTCTGGAGGACTCCTGCCTTCGCCCTTCCACAAGGACACACCAAACACCCCTTAATCAAATAAGCCCTTGCGCAGCGTTTTTGGAGATGTGCAGCCCAGAGATGGTTGTGATGATTTGTGGCACCGGGACATCACAGCTTGGGAAAGAAAGGTACGGTAAGGCTGTTTCCCTTGTGAATGGTGAATATTTGCAATGGGGTATTGTTATACAGAGTGTTTCAAAAAGATGGACCCGACTGGAAATCACTATATCTTCACAAGCACAACTGACCGTGAATGAAACCCTTCCCCCTTGAAAAAGTGGGGCATAGAACTTCAAAGGAATTCAGCAGATACCTCTCCTAGCCCCCAGCCCCCCCCCACCACAACCATTTGCAAGATAAGGCCTAATGTGATACAGGCAGTCCCTGAGAAGGGGGCCGGCGTGAGACAACAGAAATTGGAATAAATCGACCCCTTCAGAAGGAAAATTCACCCCTGAAAAGGTGTCTCCACTGAAGCTTTACCACCAAGCCGCCTTTCCACAACAAGTCAAATATTTCAAACTCCAATTCTCACAGGGGCAGAAAGTGAGGTGAAGTCTTCTGAAAAGGGACAAAGACAGCAAAACAAACACCACAGGTGTGTTAACCCTTTCCTATGCTATCCAAAGCTAAAAGATATACCATATATACTCGAGTATAAGCCGACCCGAATATAAGCCAAGGCACCTAATTTTCCCACAAAAAACTGGGAAAACTTATCGACCAGAGAATAAGCCAAGGGTGGGAAATGCAGCAGCTAATGGTAAATTTCAAAATAAAAATAGATACCAATACAATTACATCAATTGAGGCATCAGTAGTTTAAATGTTTTTGAATATTTACCACATTTCAAATAAAAACAGCAAACTAGCTCTGTAAGTGGAAAAGTAGGGTTGACAAAAATAATATGCTATCAACAATAACTTAATAATAATAATAACAACAACATCTTCATTTGTACCCCGCCCTATCTCTCCATGGGACTCAGGCTAGCTTCCAACATAGTAACAGGCAAACATTCGATGCCTATATAAACAATGCAGAGCTAGATATAGACCTATAATTATATAAACTATTTTCACATAATGCATTTCCCACTGAAACATTTGCAAATCCTCTATATATGTGTGTGTGCATTTCTCTCTTGCATTATTTGCAAGCCCTATATATCTATATTTATATCTTTCTAGATGTGTGTGTGTGTGCGCGCGCATTTCCCCTGCAATATTTGCAAGCTCTATATATCACATAATATATTTAGATACACACAAAAAAGGCCAAGAAATTGGGTGGGTTTGAAAGAGAGCCATACAAACAAGGAGGACATGAAATAAATCTCCTTTCCCTCCGTCCCTCCCTTTTGACTGGAAAAGAAAACACACTGTTAAGGGAAATAAGAGGAGAGAGATATAGATATTGTAAGCAATGGCCTCCAGTCTCTGTTGCCTGGCCTTTGTGTAATTGTAACTTGCTGCCATCGTGAAATACACTGCTTTGAATTTTTGAAACACCCTGTATTATGCTAGATTCTATGATGGAGCTAAATTGAGGGTCAGTATTTTATATTGTGTCATCTTTGATGGAATTTACACCATAAAAGCACAACATGTAAATAGACTACTTTAATGTAGCATTTAGTGTAGTCCTGCAATGATATGTGCATGTTTAGCAGATTTGAATATGGTTTGAAATTCCACCTGCATATCATATTCGATGCAAATTGTAGGTGCCAGAAGAGGATGTACCTAAGTGGTGAATGATTCATTGTTCCTAACATGGTTCTGTTTTGCACACATTCCTTAAATTCCATAGGAAGTATATCCCAATGCGCACAAAGAAACCATGAGCAAACTGTGGCATCCCACTAAAATGTACCTAGTGGCGCAATGGGTTAAACCCTTGTGCCGGCAGGACTGAAGACCGACAGGTCGCAGGTACGAATCCAGGGAAAGTGCAGGTGAGCTCCCTCTGTCAGCTCCGGCTTCCCATGCGGGGACATGAGAGAAGCCTCCCACAAGGATGGTAACACATCAAAACATCCAGGCATCCCTTGGGCAACGTCCTTGCAGACGGCTAATTCTCTCACACCAGAAGCGACTTGCAATTTCGCTCCAAACACACACACACACACACAACCCTAAATTACCATATTTACTCAAATCTGATGCTTACCTTTTTTGGTTAAATATTCTTGCCAAAATTGGGTTGCGCATTGGATTCGTGTCATACAGTAATCCTAATTCTGAGCCAGAGCAAAGGGGGAAGATGCTTCAGGAGTTGCACCTGGAGCTCCTCTTTGAGGGATGTTATCTTTAACCAAATGGCCAGGACTCAGTGCTATGCAATCGTGAGATTTGTAGTTTGGTGAGGCATCTGCATTCTTTGGCAGAGAAGACTCAAGGCCTTCTCAATCTACAGCCCCTAGGATTCCACAACATTAAACCAAGGCAATTAAAGTGGATTCATTCTACAGCATAGATGCACCCCAAAGTTTTCTTTTCTGTCATTGGAAGCTTTGGTATCCTAACACTTTTGTTTTTAAAGAAAGAAACCTATGTAGGCAGCAACTGTAAAGTGCACCTTTGTGGCCAAATTGCATTACATTCAGCAACAAATTCTTTGCTCTCTCTCTCTTTGGTTTCAGAGTTTTGAAAATTGTGATGCACATTCGTTTCGATGGTGCATTAGACTTGAGTAAATGTAAGTGGTACTAAGAAACAGTAACACTGAGCATATATATATTAAAGCATATTCATTTATGATTAAAGACTTTTGAGTCCAAAGCATTGACTCATGAAATCAAACATTTCTCACCAGTCATTTGCTAAAATCATCAGAGTTCATACTAATGATTACTGTTTTGGGGGCACCAGCCCCTAAAACTATTTTAATAAAATTATCAGTGAATGAATAAGCAATACCATTTATTCATTCTTAATGGTCACAGTGGCCAAGCAGTGAGGAATGTTCCTAACTGCATTTTGAGTTTTTGATAGATACAATCAAAATCGGTTTGTTGTTTTGTAGACACTCCTGAGTGAGATTCATGGGAGAATAGTCTCAGTGAGTGCATTTACCATGATAGATGCTGGGTATTTGTGAGATTTGGAAGATGACCATCACCACCCATACAAATTTCCCCAGGTTAAATGGTTAGTCGCTTCTGGTAGTGCTCTGACCTACCAGAAGCACTGCTGGAATATCAAGCAAAATGTAAGTGCTAGAAACAATATCTGACTAGCACAACCTGGGGATCACAACCAGATACAATGAAGACATCTGCCCTCGTGCTTTGTTACTCTGCTGCTGAGTATGCATGCCCAGTGTGGAATACATCTCACCATGCTAAAACAGTGGATGTTGCTCTTAATGAGGCATGCTGCATTATCACAGGATATCTATGTCTTACACCACTGGAGAAATTACACTGTTAGGCCAGTATTGCACCACCTGACATCTGCCGGGAAGTAGCAGCCAATAATGAAAGGGCCAAGGCAGTGACATCTTCACCCCATTCACTGTTCAGATATTAGCCAGAATGCTAACACCTTAAATCAAGAAACAGTTTTCTAAGATCTACAGAGATACTTGCAGGATCACCTCAGCAAGTGAGAGTCCAAAAGCAGCAGGCTAAAACCCAGAACCTCAACCGATGGCTGATACTGAATGAGACTCCCCCGTGGGCACACAGAAGACTGTGCAACTTGGAAGACGCTGAACAGGTTGCGCTCTGGCACCACGAGATGCAGAGCCCACCTTAAGAAATGGGGCCACAAAGTGGAGTCCACGACGTGCGAGTGTGGAGAAGAGCAAACCACAGACCACCTATTACAATGAATATAATTACAAGTTTTTAAACTTTGTGTTTTTTAAAAATATATTGCAACTGTACCATTGGTTTGCTTCTGATACAATAAATCAAATAAATAAATACATGGTTAGCCACTGTTTGAAACCAAATGTTTAGTCTAATCATGAATGCTGGTTAGTTTTGTATTCCTATGGCAAATAAAATGCTTCATCTACCAACTTAATGTTTCTATATTTTTTTCTTCTGGGGTTTAATAAGATAATGTATATTTGGAATTGTAACCATTGTGATCTTAGAGGCTTCTGTTCTGTGTTCTTTTAACATGCAGATTAATGGAAGCAGATGTGTCGAAAGCTGAGCACAAGTCTGCAGTCTGCCCAAATTGATCCTGACCACGGCTGGGACTGAGCATTTGTTCCTCAGAACTCTCTGCATTGGCTCGTTGAAGCAGGAAACACAGTAACCCCATTTCGATCTACTTTTGAACTTGGACACACTACGATCTGAAAGCTCTGGATGTTTTAAAGTGCTTCACAAGTACCCAAACAAGAGCGTTGCTGGTTCACAGCAGTGCACTGAGTCTGAGAACTCTCTGGACCTGTCTTGTGTACTTGTTTGGACCCTTTCATGAATGTAAGATTTTTTTTCCCACCACGGTTACCATTCAGATGTACCTGAAGAAATAGCTGATGGAAAGAAACTGTTAATTCTGTGGGAAGTTCCCATGCAGGTATGTTTTGAATCCATCACTATATTTAGGTATACTTTAGGACTTCTTGGAGCACTGTAGTTGGCTTCCTCTGCAGACAAGAGACCTACCCAACATGTTCCCTTTGTTGATTCTTAGAGCCCTTCCACACAGCCATGCAACCCAGAATATCCAGGCAGAAATCCCACAATATCTGCTTTGAACTGGGTTATCTGAGTCCACACTCAGATAATGTGAGATTTTCTGCCTGGATATTCTGGGATGTAGGGCTGTGTGGAAGGGCCCTCAGTCTCTCAGTCAATCCCTGGAACTTCAGGAGAGCCATGGGAACAGCTGTTTAAAGGTTGCGCTGTATCTTATGGGCTCCAGCCCAAGTGCACCACTCTTGATGGGTACTGATATAAACTATAGTGTGTTTACCATAGTAGCAAATGTTCTATGGGTTCCAGTCCAAGTGCGCAACCCTTGTTGGATACTGATATAGGTGTGTTTACCATAGTTGCAAATGATGTACAGAAAGTATGCGTGCAATTGGTTTAGACATGTATGTCCACCGCTATGAGATGGTCTTGCCTGCATGAAAGAGCTGGCATCAGTTAGCAGAACCACAGGTAGAACTTTACATGTTGCCCAAAGTCAATCTAAACAGTACTGTTTGGGTCCATTTGTGATTATAGTGGAAATATCAAGACATTGATTTTCAAATTAGCATCATCAGAAAAAGAGAATATGTAGAGGAAGGAGCTCACATGAAACACAATTGTAGGGCAGCTACTTCTGTGATGGTTTTGTGTTCCCTTGCTGATGTTCAGAGTCTTATCTGGTAGTTTTGTGCTAGCTTCATTTTTTGTGAACATAAATCTCGGTTTTGTTCAGGATTGGGGATTAGAAACATTTGCTAAGTGCAGTCATACATTAATATCTTTTTGTCCTGGAGAACAATTTAAATGTCATTTTTAAATCACAGTTAATAGGAAGTGTGTCTGTGTGTGGGAACGGTAGTGTGGGAAAAAATCTTACTTAATAAAATGACGCTTGCCATCTGTTCAGTAGACTACAGTAAATATAGGATGTCATTGTCAGTGGAAGAACATTCATCTGATTATTATGATTGCATACTTGCACAAAATGAATAAAACAGTATATATTCAGGCTGCGCTTCTTCCACTTTTTAAAGATGTGACACCCATGTCTTATAAAAATACAGAAGGACAGTTAGCTAAATTAAATTCAGTGCAAAGCCAGCACACTTATCACCCAGCAAGGAGCCATGGTGGTGCAGTGGGTTAAACCCTTGTGCTGGCTGAACTGATGACCTGGAGGTTGGCAGTTCAAATCCGTGATATGGGGTGAGCTCCCATCTTTCAGCCCCAGCTTCCCATGTGGAGACATGAGAGAAGCCTCCCACAGGATGGTAACACATCTGGGTGTCCCCTGGGCAATGTCTCAGTAGACAGCTGATTCATTCACACCAGAAACGACTTGCAGTATATTCTCAATTAGCTTCTAACATGATAAAAAAATCACCCCATAGCAAAATTAAAAGCAAAATAAAATATTACCAAGTATAGAATAGCTGGTAGGACTTGTGCAGGAGATAATTTTGTAATAAATTCACCAAGGAGAGTCCAACTCCTGGGGGAAACTGGCTTCATTGCTGAAGGCTGTAATATTCAAAATGGAGCTTCTCCAAATGAGTGAAGAAGAAGAAATAATGATATTTATAATCTACTTTTTCTCCCAGAAATGGGCTTTGAACATTAAAATACACATACATCAGACTGTAATAACATTACATTAAACCAATTTAAAACATACTTTAAAATAAAAGTATTTTCTTTTGAAAGTCAACACTCTCTTTAGGACTAAACTTGAAAAACAATCGGTTCCCAAAAGTCTGTTGACATTTTTAAAGTCTTTATCTGCGAATGAAAGGACAGCAAGGAAAACACCATTCAATGCTCCTAGAGCTTTGAAGAAGGCACCAAGAAGGCCTTGTCCGACTTTCCCATCAGATGTTTCCTGGAAATGGTGGAAACAGAATGAACAGACAAGCTTCTGGGAGAATGCAGACCTACATTCCTCATCTTTTCCATGCTTTTCTATGATTCAAAACATTTAGTGCTTTGGCTTTAGGCAGCGAAGAGGGAGAAATTTTTGTGTCTCTAGACATTGAAATAGTAAGGTCTGCATAGGTTATTGTGAAGGGGGACATAATACCAGACTCTACAATTATCAAAATACACATGCAAGTGCATGTCATTAGCAAGGTGCCAGCCAACTCTTTTCCCAAACATATTCAATAAATAGTAACTTGCTCCAGAGAAGGGAGCAGCATCACAAAATGTTGTTCATAGTTTATGAGATTCAGAGTTCTTCTTACCCAGGCATCTTGAATTTTGAGTACATTCTGACCCCTTTACCTAATAAACCATGTTCTTATTTATTCATTTGTCTTGAAAAGGGGTGGCAATTTTGTAGATTTGCTTTGACATCAAGTTGAAGTTTGACTCCAGCTCAGTTTGCTTCAGTAGACTGGAAATGGGTTGGTGGGGTAGAGGAGCTGGATAAATCCTGGCATACCAGAGTTATAACACCACAAAATCTGACTAAGAAAGCCTGGATTAGAGATCAGCTGGATATTGATTATAAGCTCGTAAAAGCTCCTTGAGCTCCTTTTGGGAAAGGAAAACACTTGCTCTGTTTTTTTGCCTAAGAAGCAAGAAAAATGCTTCCCCGGCAATCCTTTCTCTCCTCTTCTTAATAATAATAATAATAATAATAATAATAATAATAATAATAATAATAACAACCCTTTTTCCTAGTTCCAACAGACTTCACTACCTCTGAGGATGCTTGGCATAGATGCAGGCGAAACGTCAGGAGTGAATACCTCTAGACCATGGCCATATAGCCCGAAAAAACCTACAACAACCCAACAATAATAACTTTATTTGTTTTCTGCCCTGTCTCCCCAATGGGACGCAGGGCAGATTCCAGCATCATCATCATAATATAATATAATAAACTTTATTTATACCCCGCCACCATCTCCCCAAAGGGGACTCGGGGCAGCTAACACGAGGCCAAGCCCAAAAATACAATACAGCAAAATAAAATACAGAATGCAGACAATAAAAAAATTACATCAGAATAAAATACGTGCAGTAGCAAAATAAAATAAATAAAGCAAATTAACACATTATAAAATCAAACAGAATGTGCAGGCCAAATGGACAAGGTAAAATGATAAAATCCTGGATGAGGTAGGAAAGAAAATATATAATTGAGGGGAGCCAAAAAGAATAAACAGTATGGCTTTTAGTATAGGACGGGGTAATGGCAAACATTCAATGCCTACATAAAACACATGATGTTGTTGTTGTTCATTCGTTCAGTTGTTTCCGACTCTTTGTGACTTCATGGACCAGCCCACGCCAGAGCTCCCTGTCGGTCGTCACCACCCCCAGCTCCTTCAAGGTCAACCCAGTCACTTCTAGGATGCCATCCATCCATCCATCTTGCCCTTGGTCGGCCCCTCTTCCTTTTTCCTTCCATTTTCCCCAGCATCATTGTCTTCTCTAAGCTTTCCTTTCTTCTCATTATGTGTCCAAAGTACTTCATCTTGGCCTCTACTATTCTTCCCTCCAATGAGCAGTCAGGCTTTATTTCTTGAAAACACATGATACTAACATAAAATCTCAGAAAAACCCCACATATAAAATAACATTAAAGCCTAACATCAAAGTAAGACCTAACATCAGTAAATTAAACCTGACATCAATAAATTAAAATACACGTAATCAGACAAAATTCTATAATAACATAAATCTAAACAAAACAACCACATTATGTACAACAGCCACCAAGGGTTCACAAAACAGTATGGGTTGGTTATGTAGTCAAATGAGAACATTGGACTGGCGTGGACCAGGAAAGCCCAAATACAAATTGTTCTCAACCAGAGGCCCTGCAGTGATCTCTCAACCATCTATTTATTCCTCCTCCTCTCCATACGCTAGTGAGCAAAAGTAGGTCCAGTTGTTTTTTGAAGGAGAGGAGGGAGGGGGGCAGCTTTATTTCTTTAGAGAGTTCCTTCTCTTGCAATTCCTTTCTCACTTTTTGTAACACTTCATGATGAAGCCCCAGAAAGATAATCAAGGATGTCGCAGCACTGGCTCCTTTATATTGGCAATCTTTTGGAAAAGTCTAGGCAACAATGGGTAGGCCACTCTCCCCTCTCCTATTTTTACTGTTGGTTTGTTTAGTTCTTAAGGCTTCCATTATTGGTGTCTGTAGGAGCATGCGTGAATTAATTGCAGTAATGGCTTGACTCTAATGAGGCTGCTGAACTGTGGAAATCCAGAAAATGTTGGTCACCAAGATAGCATTATGGGCAAGAAGAGAAACTTGGCTAGATGCTGTCTGCTCTTTCCAGTCAATTAAGGGCATGGCGATTCCAGGCCTGCAAGACAATACAGTGCTAGTTGCTAGCAGCATGCAAAACTACCATCCCAATGGATAGATACCCAGTTATACATGGGGAAAGAATGCATGAAGGCGGTGGCCAGCATGAAAACTGAGCATAGCCAATTCTAGTTTCACTCAATGTTAGGTTAGTGGTTGTGAGTGTCAGTGGAAGGATAGGGAAGCTATACTGAGAAAGTTCTGGATAGTTCTCCCCTTCTCATATCCAGATTTCATACCTGTTTTCTCAATATCTGATTGAGTATTTGTTTTGATATTCCAGAACCTTTTGGAAAACCACCTGTTAATAGGGTAATAGAACTTTTTTGGGGGAAATTGCATTTATAACCTTTTTGAAAAGAAAAAAAACATGTCATGTCCTTTTGACAAATGTGGATCTCCATCAACATCTGGAGAGCACCTTTTGAAAACCACATTGTTGGAAGTCAACCCTTTGAAAAAGTAATGTTCACAATCATTTGTGTAATGGCACACAGGTAACTCAGCTGTTAAACTGCTTTGAACTGCCAGGGACAAAGACATGCTACTGATACAAAAAAATATACGTAGCTAGGAGAGTTTTGAAAAGTTTATTTCAAGTTGAAATTGCAGTTGTCTGAAACATATACTGTCCTTTGAAACTTCTTAGTTTAAAAATACGCACTCATAGACAAAAAAACAAAGTCTTCTTTAAAAAGTAACATAATTTGTTCACTCATAAACATCTTGTGTTAATTCAGCATGCAGGCACATTTATAAATAGGATGTAGTTTCTCTGTGTTGAGAATACAGGACATTGTTTTGAATAAGTAGTCCACTTAAATTCTTTAAGTATGTGTGTGTGTGTGTGTGTATGTATATGTGTATGTGTGTGTGCATTATTTTTACTTTATTTGTATACTGCCTTTCTCAGCCCATAGGCAACTCAAGGCGGTTAACAGGGCAAAATTCAATGCTTACAATGCCATAAATACAATTAAAAACATAACATATAATACAAACTAAACAAATCAATAAAATATAAATTCATAGTGTCCTCTTGTTAAAAATATTCGCCGGACTCATTGTCTAGTCGCTCCGTTTTCCTATGTCAGTTACTCTGCATATCTTATGAAAGTCCAAACTGTATAACTGTACTCACTGCTTGTCAAAGCAAACGTATAGTAAACTATCCCTGCATAAGTCCAAAATGCAATCTGCTTCCACTGAAGTCCAAAAGCATACTGATAACAAAATGGAGTCTTGAGTTTGAACATGCTCAGTATAATCACATGCCTGTAGCCCCTCCCACACCAAAAAGCTCAGTCAAACTGGCAAATCAATATATAGGTTAGCAAATATATATATATGATATGAATAAACAAAGCAGTTTAAATAATGTATCAGTAAGGCCTTCTCGCGGACCACCATAAGAATTGGGGGGGGGGTGTGAAGCCCCTCAAGCCCCCCCCCCCCCCGGGCTACATGCCTGGGTATGGTTAACTTTATTGGAAATAGCAACCTTCCAGGCCTTCACTCACTCTCTCTCTCTCTCTCTCTCTCTCTATATATATATATATATATAGTGAAGGCTTGGAAGGTTGCTATTTCCAATAAAGTTAACCATCCCCAGGCATGTAGCCGGGGGGGGGGGGGGGGGACTTCAGGGGCTTCACCCCCCCCCCCCCCATTCTTATGGTGGTCCGCAAGAAGGCCTTACTGATACATTATTTAAACTGCTTTGTTTTCAGATACTTCATTTTATGCTCACCTGGACTCTCTCAATCTCTCAGAACAGAACCAGTGAAATATCACACTCTTCACAAGTGGCACTTCACTTATGATAATGTTGGTTGGGACGTGTTTGTGGTTTACTCCTTGTATGTAAACAACTTTTTGTTCTTCTTTTTAGTTTCCTCAAGAAATGGAAAATTCTGTGGCTGTGATGTGCTGTGGAAAAGGAAGCAGAAACAAAACTGGAAAATACCTCTTCTGAAGGACACTTTTCCCAGGGACTGAAATATAACTTAAACTCCAAACTGACCTGGTTTAAAAAGTAATATATTAACTTGCGGATGAAAGAGGGACTAAAGGATTCATTGCTTGACCCTTCAGCCTCAGGATCATTCTCTCGCAAAGAGCTGCTTGCCAACAGAATGGGCTGAAAAGCTTCTCAGGGATTATGTTTAGTGTGCAGTTTCAAAGCCACAGCTGCAGTTCAACGACAGCAATATCGGGGGCACTCCGTTTCCAAGTCTGTCAAATGTGAAAAGAGAGATCACTGCTGAAGTTCACTGCTGTTCAGTAATTTGTGTTTTTTTTAAAAAAAGAAAAAAATGTTTATATTTATTTTTGTAAGTTTTTAATTATCTATGCAGTTTAGACTTAAGTTGACACTGGGTGCAAAGTTCTGCATGGGTCCAGCTGGTTTGATGGTTTTGTCATCAATATAATGCATGTTTGTATCCTCACTCGTAAAACGTTTGTCACATGTACACACCAAATATATACTTCAGTTTCACGGTGCAGTTCCATAGTATAATAAACCCACCTAAAATTCTAGCATAGATTCTTCTTGGAATTCCTTTGCAGTGGAGGAATATTTGGGGGATGAGAGAAGGTAGTTTCAAATTTTTAAAAACGTGTTGGATGGCAGAAAATCAAGCTAGGGATTCTTTATTCATAAACAATGGTAAGTCAGGGAAAGTGGCAGGAAACCAATCAAGCAAGGAAGTGCACAAGGAAAGATACATATCAATACTTTGAAAGCAGCAGAGCTCATTATGGTAAAACCTTGGAGTCTAAGGCCCCGTCTGTACTGTCATATAATCCAGGTTGTGAATCCAGATGATCTGGGTTATACAGCAGTGTAGACTCATATAATTCAGTTCAAAACAGATCATCTGGATTCAGAAACTGCATTATATGTCAGTGTAGATCCAACCCAAGAGTGTGTTTCAACTGTTGGTGGAAACATATCACAGCAATTGGCCTTTATTGGTAGAGAAGTCTTGTTCCTTTCATCTCTTTGGTCACTTTTAATGCCATGGCTGCAGCTGGTAAACTCCTGGGTTTTATAGTCTGTTGAGGCACAACATCCCTTGGACATCATTCTAGATGTTCCTCCCTAAACGGAAGTTCCAGGATTACATAGGAAGGAATCACTGCAGTAAAAGTGGGATCATAGTGCTATAATTGTGTGACGTAAAAGCAGCACTGGTTTACGTTCAGTGTGCTAACATTAAATGCTAAGAACAATGCAATCTTGCAATGGATTTTTTAACCTTCTCAGTTCCATATAGGTTTTTTCCTCCTGTAATTATTAACTTCTGAATAAACCTCAATCAAACTTGGGAAGATGATAGGTGCAAGCTTTGCAGTATACTGCAGCTTGGAAAACAAAGGAATAGATTTAGTTGGAGCCCAGTTTATTTTAACACAGGCAGCATAATTACTCCCATTTAGTGGTTGCTGCTTTATTACCCTGATGTTAATAAATTCTGCTCAGCAGGTTAAAACAGATCGTATGCTGGATACATACCACAACTGCCAGGCTGGGCAGGTGTAATTAATTATGTGTCATTCTTTGCAATACAATCTGCCCTAAACCGTACCAATAGTAGCTCAAAACAGATCATATGCTGGATACATACTACAACTGCCAGGCTGGGCAGGTGTAAATTGCACGTTATTCTTTGCAGTACTATCTGCCCTAAACTGTATCAATAGTCCAGTAGTTTTGCTGGAATACCTTGGGAACAGTAACCACTTGGAGGCAGCTAGTGTCCCTTGCTCAGAAAAAAATCCCATAGTTTTGGAGCTTCCACTATTACGTTTAACATCATATGCAAAATTCTGCCTGAATTCTAAAATGTAATTTTGAGATATGAGGTTCAGAGGAAAACTTACACAATGATTACGTTTTGTATTTATACATCACAAAGAGTATGGAAAGCGGGGATATGTGTCAGCCGGTGTTGTGTCTGGTGTCATGCGTGAATTTCTAATGCCAGTGACTTCTGTATGTGCAGGTGTGCATGTTTATTTTGAAGGCTATGGTGTTTTCTCTAGAGTAGTCCAATGGACAGCTCTCTGTACAAAACATTTAGTTGGGGACATTGCAGGAATTCTCTGTATGATGGATCTTGCTGGCACTCTCTGGTCTAGGGTTGATTTAATTGGAGTAAACCTAGTGCCGGATTAACACTCCAGATGGCTAAGAAAAGTTCACAAGTCGATTTTGACATTACTTAAAAGTAAAATAGATTAACATTCAGAACTGTAGTGTTTAAGTTTGCCTTAAACGGTTTCCGGTAAACAGGATCATACTGTGGTAAAGTGCCAAAACAGCAGTGCTAACAAGTGTGGTTACAGGATTTGAATACTGGCAGATAGTGACTAAAGATGAGATGTCTAATTGCATCCCATCTTTGATGTAACTTTCCATGGAGCACTGGATTTTGTAGAAAATGCTTCTATGGTTTGAGTTTCCCTTTGAAAAGTTGGTGTAATCAATGGGAGTGGAAAAGTAATTGGACATTGAACCTTTCCTGCTATTAGCCCACAAACAAATGGGCTTTTGGGCTGCTGTGAGTTTTCTGGGCTGTATGGCTATGTTCCAGAAGCATTCTCTCCTGACGTTTCACCTACATCTATGGCAAGCATCCTCAGAGATTGACTCTGGAGATGACCACTTAATTGCTAAGTTATATAAATTCTTGTTAAAATACGAAATGGAGGAATAACAGGTGAAATAAGGACCTCGCAACCTCTGAGGATGCCTACCATAGATGCAGGCAAAACATCAGGAGAGAATGCTTCTGGAACATGGCCATACAGCCCGGAAAACAATGATTCCAGCCGTGAAAGCCTTCGACAATAGATGGACTTCTGTTATTGGGAAAGTAACTAAGAATGCTCAGTATCATTGTATGTACAGACTGAACACAAATAATTGTTTTACTTGTGTTGTGAATTTTAAGAGCAAGTACATTTTTCCAAGAAAGTTCTCATTTGCTATGCATCAGGCAGACATGCAGATTTGGGCTGGCAGTGCATCTTGGCAAGACCCGGTTGTGAGAGAATCAATGAAGGATTTCTATCTGTTCTTCCAGGAAGAGAGGGTGAGATTTTGCTGAGTGAAGCGTCATTCCAGGCATTCCTCTTAACTGCTGGAGACTTGCCCTTGGAAGCAGTCACATTTCCTGAGCCTAGCTACTATGACAGGAAAAGCTGTTTTCTAGAATTGTATCACAGTGCTGCCAAACTAAACATGTGTCATTATCGGTTTTTATTTCTCAAAAAGTTCCACTATGACCCACCTTGGTGATTCACTCCTGGGAGGACAGAAAAATGGAGGAGGATGTTGGTCTGCAGTGGGCAGCGGGGGCACTATATTTAACAGCGGTCTGTTACCGTATGACAGCACAGGCATTTTTTTACAAAAAGAAAAATGATCAACCCAAACAATACACTGAGAATAAAAAAATATCTTAAATCTGAGTCATTTCTGTCCATTCATTTACTCACAATTGTGTGTGTCATTTTTTTAAGGATCAATTTTGGCTTTGGTTTCTAAAACACAAAGGTTTAGGGGAAAAATACATCTGATCTTCACTGTCTTTGGACCCATCTACACTGACCTTTTAATGCAGCTTCAAAATGCAAAGGAAAGACTACACACACTGCAAAAGCACGCTGCAACGTATTTTAGGCACAGAAATCCGACACAAGCAAAGTCAGGGGAAGTTAAAAATGAAGCCCTTGATGTGCATCAGCACGCTGTAGTATAAACCACATCACACGGCAAAATTGGCAGAGCACTACACTGATGCATATATGTGCATACTGGAGGGGAAAAATTAAAATAATGGTTCCAGTATACTGTGGATCCTGGAACCAGTTCAAAGCCAGCCTTTGCATTGCCTGCACCACCAAGGCCCCTAGTAGCACAGCAGGTTAAACTGCTGAGCTGTTGAACTTGCTGACCGAAGGTGGTTCAAATCTGGGGAGCAGAGTCAGCTCCTGCTGTTAGGCCAGCTTCCGCCATCCTAGCAGTTCAAAAACATGCAAATGTGAGTGAATCAATAAGTACTGCTTCTGTGGGAAGGTAACGGCACTCCATGCAGTCATGCTGGCGACATGACTTTGGAGGCAGCTATCTGGGTCTTTCAAAATGCAAATTGCCTCTTCAAGTTCTACAGCACTGCTGGTCGCAACTGACCTCCAGCTAGAGCGTTCAAGGGCCAGGGCTTCACAGTTCTTGGTGATGGAATCATTCCAGGAGTTGCATGTGACGTCTGTAGACAGTCCACATTTCACAGGCATATAGCAAGGTTGAAAGGACAATAACTTTATAAACAAGCACCTTGGTATGCTTACGAATGTCCTGGTCCTCAAGCATTCTGTGTTTCATTCAGAAGAAAGCTGCACTCGCAGAGCTCAGTGTTGTATTTCAATGTCAATGTTGACTTTTTTTAGAGAAATGGCTGCCAAGATAGCAGAAATGGTCAACATTTTCTAACGTTACACCATTAAGCTGTATTTCTGGCATTGGAGAGGGATTGGCTGGTGACTGCTGGAAGAGCAGCCAGGGTATGAATATTTCATGGATTGTTTGTATTTCTTTTTGGAAGATCTAGTTCTAGACATATATGGAAATAAATTGAGTACAAGTAGATAGTTGATTGTTATTCACAAATTAGCTAGATGTTTACCTTTCTAAATTTTCTCTAAGTTGCTTCCACATCAGAAAGGCATAACTTTGTGCACTTTTCTCCAAAGGAAACAAGTATTTTTATGTTGAGCCCCAATTTAATTTTAATCTAACATGTTAAATTCTCTAGTCAATAGATTATGAGACACAGCTATTATGCTTACAAGCAGCAATCTTTCAGAAAATAATAATTCTTTTGCATTATATATTATATACACACACAAAACCATTCCAAGTGATTCCTTCTATTTTTATTTTTATTTTTTAATAAACTGGTTTTCTCTATTTGTCTCACAAGTAGGATCTGTTTTGGCACTAGGCAGTAAATGCTATAAAATTATCAGATCTTTGTGAGGTTGTTTTAGCAAATGATAACGGCATTCTTCGTTGCCTAGGTAAAGAAAAACAAGTTGCTAGGGAAACCATGAATTTCATTGTTATCTTTTCAGAACCGCAGTTTCAACCATTCAAAGTAGTTAATGCTCTGAGTGCATCTATACTGTAGAATTAATATAGTTTGACTCCACAGCAACTGCCATGACTCAAAACTATGGAATCCTGAGGTTTGTAGTTTGGTGAACTCGTTGGCAGAGGAGGCCAATAGCAATATCTTTTGCTAAGTGAATGCAGGCCCTTGTGCCGTATTTCCTGGTTCAGCCTCTCTTAACCAGATGGCCTTTTTTGCTTTCGATAGAGAGCTGCAGATCTGCTGTTGACTATCAACTCCTGCATTGTTCAGGGAAATGATAGACAAGGCAATAAGGCAGCTTCATCCATGCCCATATCCCAGCTGGTCTGCATATGTCTATGCTGTCACTCATACAATTTTTCATCACATACATAATAATTATGTAGGTTAATCCTGCATCTGATTTGTCTATTTAGAATGAGCTGAGCTTACTGGAAGCTTAGCTTAAAAGAGGCCAGATTTAAGGTAACCGTGTAATAAAGAACACTGTAATAATTATCACAAAAATGAACTTTATAAAACAGTTTCCAAATCAAATAAAGATACATGGTTCTCATAGTTCTCATAGAAACAAGAATCAAACATGCCCATTAAATCTGAAAAAAAAATCTGTTCCTGGTTCAAAAGTGTTATTTCCTGTTTAATTGTGCAGAACTTAATTTGAAAGTAATTGTTACACTCCCGAAACTTTGTGGCCACAAACTTATGTTGAATTGGTTGAGACTCAGTGAGAGATTCATTGAAAAATCATAACAAAATGTGCTGCTGGATGTTCCACAAAACAAAAATTTTGCAGTTTTAAAAAGTTTTTCCCTGATTTTATGATAGAACCTTAATTACCATCCTTTCCACTTTGTGTATAATAGATTGAGATTGTTTTCCAATTTTCCTGCTTTAGGGAAACCTTGTCATGGCTTTCTTCCTCTCTTAGAACACTCTGGGCACCTAATGATGAGGCACCGAATAGTCAAAAGTACCTCTCACAAATAGCAACATAATTCACTATCAGAGTATGTGATCCAAAATAGGACCTTTATAGTCCGCATCAAGAAAATAGATGAGTTAGATGGCAGCTCTTCCCCTATTCCCTCTCTGCCTGCATGCCTCTTTATACTCTCCTCCTATACCTTGTTTGTTAGACTGACACTTCTTAGGGACTCTTTGTATACAGATATCTGAGCGCATGGCAAGCCTCAGAGTCCTCCGTTTTGTTCCTGAATATGGAGAGAGACAAGATGCCTCCAGAGAGTAGTTAGATAGAGCCTTTACTTTCCTATCTTGGAATGTAGTTGTTTGAATAAGTTATTTCATAACTTTAAAAGCTTGACTCTGCTTCTGTATTGCTGAAGCTCATTTGCTCTACTGCTGGCTCAAGAAGTTTCTGATCTGCTAAACTGCCACTACTGCTGTTGCTGCTGCTTTACTTTAGAAATGCTTTATCCTTTTTGAAATTACCCCAACAAAAATTTGAATAATGCGACGGAATGGAAATCATGCATAGTTCATGTCTTTACCACTCCACATACTGTCTTGCTAGAGAAAAGATATGCCACGCTGATGATCAGTAAACAATAAGGTGTTTACTCTTTGTTATGCAGACCAACATACATACCAGGCATCCTCAAACTGTAGCCTTCCAGCTGTTTGGGCATCCAACTCCCAAAAGCCCTAATGAGCTTGTTCAATTGTCAGGAATTCTGGGACTTGAAGGCCCAAACAGCTGGAGGGCCGCCGTTTGAGGATGCCTAATATATACAATCATGTGAACAGTTGCATTGACTCACACAATATCCTTTGAGAGAGATTCAAATGATCCTTAGGTGTCCATGTGAACGATCTTCCAGCAGCCAAGAAGCAAAAATACAAACTGTTTTGGTAAGCTACTGCAAAGAAAACCTAAAAATCTAACTGTTGCCTAAACTCCCAGGCTCAGCTAGCTTCTCGGGTTTAGCCCAACCAATCAGCTTTGTGCTTTGCATTTTTCAGTTAACACACTCACCAACTGATTTTTACATGCTCCAACAAATAACACGTTGAAACAGAATACTATAGTATGACCTTGCCTATACAGTAGCGGTTGCTAAGGATACAGTGATCATCTTACACCTATAATATGAAGAATGTATTTTGTTTTGTGTTCCCATTTCATAATTGAATGCAGATGTTCTGACAGAGCAGTTAGTCCAAATAAATTTATTCTCTTCCTGGGGAGCTGCCACCAGATTCACTCTGATCACCAAACAGAAGTCCAAATAACTCTGGCTTTTGTAGAGTGGTTTTTTTTTTCTTGAAGCTTACAGCTTATAAATAAAACCCCAGCTTTCCTTCCAAATAGTGGAATTTTGAAGATTAATATGATTTTCAGTTCCTTGGTAGCCAAATCTTTTTCAAATGAAATATGAGTCACTCAGGCATTGCCTCCATAGCTACCACAACAAACAACTCTACAATAGTACTTCAGTGGGACTGGAAGAAAGTGAATGTCTACTCTGTAATTCGATGGCAGAATACTGTCTGGTACATCCACTAAGAACAAAAACTGAATAGCCCCAAAATGTTTGGAATGGACAAATGTGGTTGATACGCTCCTGTGCAGCATTCTCTAATTGAGGAAGTGATGCCAATTTCTTCAGGAGGTCAAGGGCGTGTTGAATATGGAGTGGACACATCTATACGATGGCTCCCTAAAGGAGGGCAGAAACTTTACTTACCTCTGCCTTTGACGGTGAATTCCTATTTCCAGAGGTAAGTGCTTTTATGTTGGAAACACATAGCTCCAAACATAAATTAGACCTGCCTAAACCGTGTCTTTAAATTGCTTTTCTTCCTAACAGAGTCTGCCCCCTTCTACACTGTATCATAGCACTTTCCTACCTTTTTGACTGTCGAGGCTGTATCCTATGGAATCCCGGGGTTTATAATTTTGTCAGCAGCAGAAAGTGTATAAAAGGGCTTAGTTGCAAAGGTTATTCAATCCCTTACAAAAGACGTAGTTTTCTGAACACTATCAAAGATATGACGGTGCTTCTCTCTAGGCTCAAGATCTATAAGACATTATATAAAATTAAGAAGAAAAGTAGGGGGACAGTGAAAGTAAGTAAATTCAGGCATGTACTCATCTTAAAATCTTATCAGCCAGCACACCAATGTCTTAAATCAAGAAATTGCTTCCTAAGATCTACAGAGATACTCACAAGAACACCTCAGCAAGCAAGAGTCCAAAAGTGGCAGGCTAAAACCCAGAATCTCAATCAGCAGCTGAGACCAGATGAGAAACTCCCGCCTGGGGACACTGAAGACTGGACGACTTGGAAGGTGCTGAACAGACTGAGCTCTGGCACCACAAGATGCTGAGCCAACCTTAAGAAATGGGGCTACAAAGTGGAGTCCACAACATGTGAGTGTGGAGAAGAGCAAATCGTAGCCCACTTACTACAATGTAGTCTGAGCCCTGCCACATGCACAATGGAGAAACTTCTCACAGTGACACCAGAGCCATTCCAAGTGGCCAGCTTCTGGAATTTGGTAGAATGCCAAGTTTTCACCTTGTTTGTAGTTTAATACATTATAACTGTATACTCAATTCGCTTCTGACATGATAGATAAATAAATAAATAATCAAAGCTCTGTCGAATAGCAAAGACCAAATTGCACTTTCCACCATTTCTGAAATCAGCACAAGAATGTGTAGACCGTTGCTGGGAAAATGGGTTATTAATCGCTGTAAAGGGCTAACTGTATAATTTGTATTTCTTTTTATGCAGATATCTATACTGCCATCCTGATGCTAAAAACAGATTATTTGATAAACACTCAGAAGTAAGTGCCATTCTTTGCAAAGAAAAAAATGTTATTTTATAAAACTTATTTTTTATTATAAATGCACTAAGGAGGTACTGGATTGAAAAATGTAAGACAGGATGTACTGCAACTTTTCAAAACCCACTAAATATCCCAAAGGAACCAGATCCCACCTCACCTTGGAAACTAAGAAAGTTCAGTTCTGGTTAGCACTTGGATGGGAGATTGCCAATAAATATCCTCTGTAATAGGATTTTTTTTTCAAAGACAGAACTTACAAAATCACATTTAAATATTTCTTGCTTTAAAAAAAAACCCTACGAAATTAATGGGATTGCTGTAAATTGACACGTGGGTTGAAGGCACATGCAGTGGTCCCTTGGTATCTGTTGGGTTTTGGTTCCAGCACCTTCTATTACCAAAATCCATGGATGCTCAAGTCCCATTATATACAAAGGCATAACAAAATGAGTTTCTTATATAAAGTTGCTTTTTGAATTATTTTGGAGAGGAGAGGGATATTTTCAAGCCGGAGTGCAGAATCTATGAATCCTGATGTCTGATTGTATATACACCAGTGTGTTGCTTGTCCCCTGGTGGCAATAAGGAGAACAACAGAAAATGTCCTGGGAGATGCTTTCTTTCAGATTTGCACATTGTAAGAGTGTACATTTTGCATGTCACAGCCATTTTGGGCCATCTAAACATTTTATCCTTGCTTAATACATATAAACCTGTAAACAGGGCACAACATTTCATGAATCCAAGGAAGTGATGTGAACACACTGCCAACTGCATTTAAACATGGGTAACACCCCCAGTGGCGCAGTGGGTTGAACTGCTGAGCTGCTGAACTTGCTGATCGAAAGGTCACAGGTTCGAATCTGGGGAGCACTCCCACTGTTAGCCCCAGCTTCTGTCAACCTAGCAGTTCGAAAACATGCAAATGTGAGGAGATCAATAGTTACTGCTTCTGCGGGAAGGTAACTGCACTCCATGCAGTCATGCCAGCCACATGACTTTGGAGGTGTCTATGGAGTACGCCAGCTCTTTGGCTTAGAAATGGAGATGACCACCACCCCCAGAATCCGAAACAATCCAACAGTACTGTTCTGCTTGGCATTCCTGTTTTATGTGTTTCAAACCTAGATTCTAGGATTCTTTTAGGCTGCTTTTGGGAGTTTCTAAACAATATTTTAATGTGTTTTAAATATGCTTTTCTCTTTGTACTGTTTTCATTGCTTATTTATCATCATCATCATCATCATCATCATCATCATATAGAGAACTGCAGAAATGACATCTGTGAAGATAAATAAGCAATGCACTTTTGCTTATTGTGTTGTCTGAATCTGACTCCCCATCAAAAATCCAAAGAAAGAACCTGCAAACAAATCAGGGTTCTCCCTCTGGCTTGTTTAGAGGAAAGTTTGTTTATCTCCAAACAAACCAGAGTGCTGATCACTATCAGGTTTGGGTGACAAGATAATTCATACGTTTCGTGGCTTATTTAGCTATTCCTATTGCTTATAGGACCAAATGGGCATTATTGAAGCCTTTCATGATTGTTAAGCCAGGGTTCCCACACCTATCCAGTTAACTATTATGTACAAATGAAGTCACTATAAATATGGGACGGGTTTTGCTCTAAACAAGTTGTCCATTACAGTGTTTTCTGTGCATATAGTGAACCTGCTACAAAATAGCCATGGACAGAATATTAAAACTGGTTGAAATGCATTTCAAGTGATGAGAAGCCTTAATGAGAAGAATCCTGGATTGATAAAAATCTTCACAGTTTATAGACACATTCTGTGCAAATTTCATATATTGCTGTTTTGCACAGAATGTGTCTGTCAACTGCACTATCATCTGTGCAGAATATGCTGTTTCTACATAGAATGTGCAATAATTGGCGAGCTATTTTGCACAATATCCACACGTCCTGTTTCCACAAGGAACAAAATCTTCCATACTTAAAAATAACATCTCTCTGTCCCACAATCTCATAGATACACCTGGTAGGAACAAAGGAGAGGGCTGTCTCAATGGTTGCTCCCGGTCTCTGGAGCCTCCCTTCCCAGAAGATTGGACTGTTACCATCCTTGCTATATTTCCATAAGCAGAACAATACCCTCTGCAAGCCTTTCAGAATGTGCTATTCTCTTTGTTGTTTTCTTCTTAAGCACTTATGCTTTTGATCTCTTTTTAATGTTATTCTTATTTTACAGTTTTGACTTTTGCATGCTATTTTTTAGCCTTTGTAAGCCACTTTAGTCTTGCATTGTGAAAAAGGCATGATATAAGTAACATAATATAAATAAACATAAAAGTATTTGCTACTACTTCTTTGATGTTTTATTTAAGGTTTTCCACCACAAAACTACAAAGCCAAGTCTTGTCTATGATGAATCACTTTCCCCAAAGAAAATATTTAAAACAGGTGAGCATTTTTAACATAGAAAGCAAAATACCACACACAAAATACTATCCATTTTTTGGAAATCACTGCAAAACAGCTGATAGACATTAATGCTGAGTAACTCAAGTAGTAGGCCCCTTTCAACTCATAGGAATGATTGGGTTTTTAATCTAATGTTTTATCAATTTTACTGTTAATTTTGTTTACTTGTTTGTGCTGTATCTTGTTTGTTTTTATATGGGTTGGATGTGTTATTAATTATTTTATTTTATTTTTTTATTTTATTTATTTATGTTGGGAGCCATCCCAATAAACTAAACCTGGAGTGGAAATGTAGTCTATCCTTGATAAAGTATCAGATTACCCTGTGTAGGGTGCTCTCAGATCCAGCATTGCTCTCGAAAGGTTACGTGGCTTTGGGAAGCAAGCCTGCCTTTAGCTCCCATTCCCATTCCATCCCTTTCTGGAGAAGTGACATCTGACCACAGTGATCCATGTCTTAAGCATTTATAGGAACCCCTGGTGGCGTAATGGGTTAAACCCTTGTATCAGCAGGACTGAAGACCGACAGATCAGAGATTCGAATCTGGGGAGAGCACAGATGAGCTCCCTCTGTCAGCTCCAACTCCCCATGCAGGGACATAAGAGAAGCCTCCCACAAGCATAGTAAAACATCAAATATCCACATTTCCCCTGAGCAATGTCCTTGCAGACAGCCAATTCTCTCACACCAGAAGCGACTTGCAGTTTCTCAAGTAGCTCCTGACACAAAAAAAGCACTTCTTGTTATAATCAGATAACAGGTTGCCTTGAAAAGTATATGAGAACTATAGCTGGAATCGAATGCCATGATTAGGCTTCTGTGCATTTCACAAATTGTATAATACTAGTCTTGAACCGAATTCACTTGACCTCAATTTCTTTTTCAGCCCAATTAAAGATGCTTAAATGGTTTTTGTGGGAGTAGGAATGACATAAACGATTGTGTCCTTTTGCATGTTGCTAATATTTTAGAACTATTTCCAAAGTTATATATACCCCACACTCCAGAGAAGTTAGGCTGGTGGTTCACATATAGGCACTTTTTATGAAATTCTTTTAGTAGGGAGGCCAAATACTTATCAGATTTTCAATGGCTGAACTGATTTGTCAAACTTGCCCTGGCTTTTGGCAGAGTTTATTAATAAACATTATAATAAACAAACAAACAATTATGAAAAACCCAATCATTTCATTAAACAGGTAATGCAACTTCTGAGTTTTTAATTTCTATGTTTTTTCAGTGTCTTAAAAAGGGCAGTTTTAAAAAAATAAAGGATAGATAACTAGTCAGTGGAGACTATAAAACCAAGTAAACCATAACAAATTATTTTATTTATTTGGCAGATGGAAAACCAGTGCTGAACAATCAGCAAGAAGATTCCCTATCCCAAAGTGGAAATGGATCAACTGTTCCAGCTATAGACAATGCACTACTTACTAATATAAAGACAACAGACAAAAATAGCAGAAACAAACCTGATGCTTCTAGATCATCTCTATGCATTGTTCTATAAGTATCTCTATGGAAAACTGGAGGATATATTAGAACTTCATAACCAGTCAAGAAAAATGCATTTAAAAGTTTTCCCAATGAAAGTTAGCCAAAGAGGTGCCAATGGTGAACATCAACCATTGGTAAATTTTCCTGTGACTTGACCTGACATCAAAGCATCTGTAGACACCTTCCTAGGAACTCATCAGTTGAAAACATTTTCAGCCTCCTGATACTCTGTCTTTGGCTTTTCTGTTTTCAGCAGCTTAAAAAAATAGGTTAGACTTCTGCTGGATTCCAGCTATAGACCAAAATTTGGGAGTCAGGAGAAAGAGGGGGGAAAGCGGCTATCATGGTTGCCTGGAAAGAGGTCTGGATCACTGGGGTAGTGATTGCACTCCAAGGCTTGGGCCCCATCCCCACTGCCATGATAATGCAGATTGAACTCATATAAGCTTCAGCCTACAAAGGAGCTATCCAAGGTGCTGAACCTGGCTTGGAGATAAAGCTGAACATCTTGGAGAGCTTCTTTAAAAGTTAGAGTAAGGTTCTATCTACCCTGCCCTATAATGCAGTTTGAACTCATATAATGCATTGAACTGGATTATACGAGTTTACACTGCCACATAATCCAGTTCAATCTGCTTTATCATTAGCTCTGGGCAGCTAAACCAGGAAATCCCAATTGGATGGCCCCCCACGAGGGTCTTCCTCCAGGAGCAAACCAAGAATGGGCAACTTGGAAGTCCCTGAACAGACTTAGAAGCGGGGTGGGCAGATCAAAAGACAACCTGGCAAAATGGCACTACCTAAAAGAATCCCACACCTTGTATGACTGTGGAGCACAACAGACAACTCCGCATCTGTTTGTCCACTATGCCCTGCCTCATGTACAGAGGAAGAATTGTTGGAGGCTACAGACAATGCCATTGCTGTTGCCTGTTTTTGGTCAAAAGATATTTAGCCGCCTGCGCTCCTTCTATTTTTATCAGTTTTATTCTAATTTATGCAATGCTTTTGATATGAAATAATAATAATGTCAATGGAGATGGGACCCAAGCCTGGGAGTGCTATCACTGCCCCAATGATCCAGAAGACCTCTTTCCAGGCAACTGAGTCTCGATCGTGTTGGCATAAGTGGAAAGTGACTTGAGACAGTTAGCTACAGGGGTTGAAGGATGGGAATAAAAACTCTTGTATTATTACCCCACATCACTACCTTCACTACCAACATACCTTCACTTATTTAGGGCAAGTACGGTATATTGTCCCACAATAGTAAAAACCTAGGCCTTAATCCTTTTCTTTGAAAGACACCTAAGGCTGCGTCAACACTGTAGAATTAATGCAGTTTTGACACTACTTTGACAGCTTGCCTCAATGCTATGGAATCATGGGAGTTGTAGTTTTATTGGGTCTTTTACATTTCTCTGCCAAAGTGTGCTGGCGCCTCACTAAACTAAAACTCCCAGGACTCCACAGCATTGAACAGAAGGATTAGAATTGCATTAATTAGACAGTGTAGAGCAGGTATCCTCAATAATATATTATAATTATATATTTATATTACATGTAATACTACTAATATATTACAATACAATGGTATAATACAATATAGTAATATTTAATACTGATATTGCACTATGCTAATAATATTATATATATGTATGTATATATGTGTGTGTGTGTGTGTATGTATATATATATATATATATATATATATATATATATATCTTGTAAGCTGCTCTGAGTCCCCTTTGGGGTGAGAACGGTGGCATATAAATGTCGTAAATAAATAAATAAATTTGGGGCCTTCCAGCTGTTTGGGCCTCCAACTCCCAGAAGTCCTAGCCAGGTTGTTGAATGGCCAGGAATATTGGGAGTTGGAGACCTAAAGTGGTTGGAATGCTGCAGGTTGAGTCTTAGATAAGAAAGCCTCAGGCCCCTTCCATAAAACTAAATAAAATCCCACATTCTCTGCTATATGGCAGTGTGGACTCAGATAACCCAGTTCAAAGCAGATATTCTGGGTTATATGGCTGTGTGGAAGGGCCTTGAGAATGCATTGTTTTCTTCCTGAGAGAATTTGTGTGTCAGGAGATTGACAGGACGATAGGCAAAGTGGGCGGGGCCGCAGAAGGAATGGCGCCCAGCGAACGGGCGCGCGCTTCCAACGGTCCCAAAAGGCAGGCTTAAACTTGAAAGGGAAAGGATTGGAGAGAGAGCAAGCAAGAAGGAGAGCAACCTTGCGCATGCGCTCTTCCCTCCTGTTTCCATTCAAGGCCCCGCCCACCGCCGCTGCGGGTGAGTGAGTGTGTGAGAGAGAGAGAGGGAACCCGGAAGTCGTGGGGGAGTGCGCGCGCTCAGTTTTCCGCCCGGAAGAAAAGGATGGAGGAGCAGAAGGAAAACGTTGAGTTTCCCGGAGAAACGAAGGAGTCCGAAGGAGGCGCTGGCTCGGGCGCGTCGCCGGTGAGTCAGGCGCCCTTCCAAACGATAGGCCTTCCCTCCTGGCCCCTTGTCTGCTGGGCGGCCGCATTTTGGTGCCTTCACTTTTGTTCCCAACCCAAGGCGAACCTATCGCGAGATTTACGCAGGAAAGGTTTGCTTTTGCCGCCCTTCAGAGGAGAAGGTTCCCTCAGTGGAAGAGCCAGCCGTCGGTTAGCCTTGGCTTATGTATAAGCCTTATTTATTTACTGTATTGTCGAAGGATTTCATGGCCGGAATCACTGGGTGGTTGTAGGTTTTTCGGGCTGTATGGCCATGTTCTAGAAGCATTCTCTCCTGACGTTTCGCCTGCATCTATGGCAAGCATCCTCAGAGGTTGTAGTACAACGCCCACAATTCCTAACAGCCGACTGGGTCCAGAAACTGAGCGTTATGCTGTTTCTGCTTCGCTCCTTCGGGAGCGCTGTTTGTGCAGCGCAGAACGGAACACAGATATTATAGATGGAATGTAAGAGTTCTTTAATGGTAAAACCCTTATCCTAACCCAAACCCTAAACTTTTCCCTAACCCTAAGCTCTCACCACCGTCTCAGGCATAGTTGGTGGGGACAAGAGAGAGGGCATTCTCAGTGGTGGCCCCTAATCTCTGGTACTCCCTCTCCAGGGAGATTAGGCTGGTACCCTCCCTACCCACATTCTGCAAGGAATTAAGAACATGAATGTTCCTTTGTGCATTTGATTGAGTCATGATCTGAACCCGTCCTTGAATTCCTATATCACATTATTATGTACATTTTCCAAGTTTTAAGTTGAAATTTAAGTTTTAAATTGCTCTGTTCCATGCTATTTCCTATTCTGTTACATGTTTCTATCCACCTTATTGAACCACTTATCTTTGAATTAGTTCACACAGTGGCCTTCTCTCTTCTCCCCTCCCCCCCCCCATAATTAGCTTGTTGTTGCTTGATACTTGTTTATTAATGTCTGCTGTTTTAAATTGTTATTGTTTTTGCTTTTGGTTTGTTTTTAATTGTACTTTGCCTGGGCTTGGCTCCATGTAAGCCGCCCCGAGTCCCTTCAGGGAGATGGAGACAGGGTAGAAAAATAAAATAATCCTCCTCCACCTAACCTCTAATCCTAACCCTAATCGTAATCCTAACCCTTACCCTAAACCGTATCCTAACCCTTCCCTCCTTTCTATTCTTCCACCAAATGCAACTACCGAGTATATTCCCACCCTGAGTATGCCGCTCTCCCCTTCTCTTATTCACAACCGCCGTTGCAGAATGTGCGTAACACTCGGAGCTTCCGGACCCAGCTATCATACTTTCACCTCAGTTAGTTCCATACATGTCTATAGTATCATCAGAGACATAAGAATAAGAGCATCAGCCCTGGCCTTGTCTTACTCAGCTGAGTATTCATGCCCTGTCTGGCATAAATCTGCCCACGTGAAGCAGGTGAAGATAGCACTGAATGAAACATGTAGAATAATCACAGGATGCCTTAAACCTACACTTGCTGATAGACTTTATAAGCTAGTTGGCATTGGCCTCCTGATGTGCGATGGGAAGCTGCTACCAATTGTGAGAGAAATAAGGTTGAACACTGTGAAAGCCACCCACTATCGCTATCAGCCTCCTCCCAGTAGACTTAAATCAAGGAAAAGTTTCATGAGAACCACCACTCCTCTAAATGTTCTCCCAGCAATAGGAGGAGTATCCCTGTAGCAGCAAAATCATGCAATCCCAGCTGCTTGTCCCTCCCCTTTCATGATGGTCTGCCTCCAGGGGTAATGCAACTTGGAAGTCTCTCAACAGTATATTGTGACATATACATTTAAAAAAATTAAAATCAGAATGTACAGGGTACTCAGCAGGTGACAATGGAGGAGGAAGCCACTCATAGAAAGGAAGAAGTGGTGAGAGCATAGAATTAAGGAAAGAGTGCATGAGCACTACTTTCATTCCAAACCCTTCATTCCTCAGTGTTTTTTTTAAACATTATGGGCTATACAAAATATATAACAATGTCTTCTTGTTCTGCATATGAATGTAGCAAGAAATCTGTGAAAAACCCAATTATTAATTGCATAGGTAAGCCAATATTTTTGTATGCAATTTTTTGCAAAAAAATATTATCTGCCGCAAAAAAAGAATGTCATTCCTTCATATTCTTTCCAAATATACACAATGAAGTTGAACACTTAAGCTACCCTGAATTGGATTTAAATGACTCAAATAAATTTGTTCTTTTATTTTTCTCTTTCACGGATGTCATGTTCTATGGAAGCTTATTTAGACCAAGTTAATAGCCTTTTAGGCTTCCTTCACATGAATACTTCACTTTTTGAATAATAAGATTTATATGTCATGGGGGATGAAAGGGCATCAGGATTTTAGAGATGCTTAGGTGAGGTAGGGCCAAGAAAGGGTTAGGAACCACTTAAACTCACCAGCAGCATCCACCCCCCCCCCCACCCCCCAAAGCCCTAGCACCCACACACCTCCCTACACCATTTTTTTGTCTGGAAAATATCACTTGTCATCCCAATAACTAGGAAATTACTTTGAAAAACATTTTGTTGAGCTCTCCATCCCCAGGTAACCAAAAATCTACCAAAGCATTCTGAAATCTGACATAAGGCAATGTGTCATTCCTTCCAGTCATCTAAAAACACACTCTAGAAAAGTCAGGATCATTTATATGACCCTCTGGAATTGGGAACCTGCATATTCTTGGTTTACTGTATTTATTTTTGTATCAACACATCAGTATGTGATTTCAGTAAAATTATTTTAAGCTTTTGAAGGCAAGAAACATACCCATTTTGATCATTTTTTGTGGGTTTTTTCTCTCTCCAAATCCTATCGCCTAGCCTTTTTACCAACGTAAGCAGCGATGTAGATTGGATTGCCAAGACGATAATCACAAGAAATCCATGTCGAGTTCAAGTGACTTCAGTGACCCAGTTTACAAAGAGATTTCTCTGACAAATGGTCACATCAATAGAATGAGCAGACCTGAACTTAGAGCTAAACTTGCTGAATTCAAGCTTGACACTAGGTGAGTATTTCTCAGGTGTCCCTTTTTTGAGAACATAAATTTATTTACATATGTAAAGCTGAGACCAGTATTGTTATCTTCTGTGTGGGGCTAATTCAAAAAAGCATTTCCAATTTGGAGTAGAAGTTAGGAATTACCATGAATACAGTATGATTAGAATAACACTAAAAGCTTTATGGACATAAAGAATTTGAGATTGTCTTTCTCAGAGATAAAGAATTTGAATTATCTGACAGCTATGGGTAATGTGGTCTCTCCTTCTTACATGTTTCCTACACAAGGGATGTGTTCTGGGATCCTTAGCATAATACAATATTCACATAATCTATTATTCCTTGACTACGCTGTATATGGGTTGCACAGTTAGAAACGGGTTGCCCAAACTGGGGGACGGCCATGCAGCAGGAGATGGCATGTAGCAAGCGATGGCTCACGTGCCAGGAGAGGGCACTGCATGCCCATTCTGGCATGTGTGCCATCTGTTCACCACCACTGGTCTGATGAAAAGGCCCTCTGGTTGACATGCCAGTCGGGTTCTGAATAGAATGTCAGCCTGCCAAGGTATATTATTAATGTTATTTCTATTACTTCTGTAATTTATATTGTGTACTCTCTGCCCTTAGACCTCATCAGATTTATTTGGATCAAATGGTTGTTTTCAGTGTTCTTTGAAGACTAATTTCTTTCCCAGGAGAAATTTTATATTAGGGACAACTTACGAGCTTTTACATCCAAGAAGTTTATGGTAATTCTCTCTAGGTAAATGTATCAAAACCACAATAAAGTTTTCAAGGGACACACAGTACTGGCAGTCCCCAAGTTACAAACATCTGACTTACAAACGGCTCATACAAATGGGGGCAAGACAACAGGAAATGAGAGAAATATAGGCTTTGAAAGGGAAATTTACTCCTGAAAAAGTTGCTATGAGGAAAAGATGTCTCCACTGAAGCTTTATCATCATTCCTTGTTTCCACAAATCAAATTTTACAAAATCCAATTGTCCCAGGGACAGAAAGTGAAGTGAAATCTTTTGAACAGGGAACACCACAAAGGTGTTAACCCTTTCCAATGCTAACCCCCCCCCCCCTCTATATATCAACTTACAAACAAATTCAACCTAATAACAAACACACAGAACCTATCTTGTTTGTAGCTTGGGGACTGTCTGTATATGAAATGGTAAATAGTATTTTCCTTCATTAACTCAGTACTGTCAAGTTAACTTTATCTCAGTTTCTTAAATAGCATGCAGACATAAGCACTGATATTTTTGTTTCCTTTGACAGAGGAGAAAAGGATGTATTGAAAAAGAGATTGAAAAACCACTATAAGAAAGAAAAATTAATGCAGAAGCAACCTTCAAATGCAGAGAATTATTATGATTACATTTGTGTTATTGACTTTGAAGCAACGTGCGAAGAAGGAAATCAGCTTGACTTTACACATGAAATAATTGAATTTCCTATCGTCTTAATAAACACCCGGACATTAGAAATAGTAAGTGATCCTGTTCCTTTGCTTTTAGGTATCAAGAACCAAGAGTAACATATGAGCAGCATGTACCTTTTTCAAAATGTAATTACATTCAAAGGAAAACAATGTTTAATTTGTATTCATTTTCAGTTGAAAATAATTTTGTCTAGCTGATAACAACAGTGTTATTCTTGCTTCAGCCACAAGAGTAAATTTGCAGGGGGTTTCTGGAACACCACTGGAAGAAAATAGTTTACAAAAGGGAAACATTTTTGTGTTGAAAAGAAGATAGCGAAGCGTTAACTACCCCATTCTGCCACTCATCTGTTCAAACTGTTCATCTTGAGGATTTGCCTAATTTTTTCCAAAAAGGTTTAGCTTCATGATGTATAGTTTGTGTACATTGTATAGCTTGCTCTGGACAGTGGACAGGAAACATGTATTTGGATATGCAAGCACACAGGGGTCATGAGAAAGTAAAGATCAGGCATAGACAAACTTTGACCCTCCAGCTATTTTGGCCTTCAACTCTCACAATTCCTAACATCCGGTAGGCTGTTAAGAATTGTGGGAGTTGGAGCCCAAAACACCTGGAGGGCTGGAGTTTGCCCATGCCTGGTATAGATGGTCCCCTGAGGACTGCAGTACAATCAAGATCTTGAGACTGCATTTGAACCAGCTAAGATAACTAAGGTGTAAGCTTTAAGAATTTCTTCTCCATAAAACAGGTATGTAAGGACTTCTCTATTCTAAAAGTTGCATGGAAATTGCAACATTGTGTTATGTAAGGGATACATGTTACATGTTGCTTCTGCAGGGCTGTCAAGTGATGCTTTCTTATTTAACTTGTAGGAAGATACATTTCAGCAATATGTGAAACCAGTGATTAATCCACAGCTTTCAGATTTCTGCATTAATCTGACAGGAATTTCTCAGGTAACATTATCCACGTTTGACTACTGTCCTGAGTATAAAGGACACATGTTTATAAAACTAGGAAAGGAAACTGCAGCAGAGTGTACTTCCTCCCTGCCCAAGATAGCTAGGAAACCACCAATCCTGATACTATGTGGGTCCACTTTGTCATCAGGTGTTGCCCGCCAGCTTTATTTTCCCCCTCCAAAAATAAGAACTAGACTTAGGGAAAAATAGGAATGCTTACACATCTGAGATTATTTCCTTTTAAGGTGGGTTGTAGAGGAGAAGCTGCAGGGAGAATGTGGGAGAGATGGTTCTCATTGACAGAGGTATAGGTCCCCTTCTGGCTCAACAAATACTCGATAATGCACGCAGATCTTTCTTGAAGAATTAGTCTGTCACAATACAGAGGGTCTTTGAAAATACATATTGCCCACTGAATGTAATAAAGGAATGGAGATTATTTGTTTTTGGAAATGTATCTGAAATGTATTACTTTCATCTAAGTATTTTTCTCTCAATCTTTTTTTAAATGGTTCTGAGTCTATAATATCTGCATTTTCATTTACCAGCTGTATTAAATATTTACAGGAACGTGTAGACAAAGCTGATGAATTCCCAAAGGTTCTGCAGTCAGTCATAGATTGGATGAAACAGAAAGAACTAGGAAGCAGATATAGCTATGCCATATTAACTGATGGGTATGTAATGAAAACATTATACACATGTTCAGTGATGATACCTTGTTTATTTATTTATTTTTAAAAAATATTACAAAATTGCATTACAAAATTTCTCGCAGACAGTTTCTTCAGTTTTGGAGTATATAAGATTCTGTAAGTGATACTTAAGTAAAAGGAATCCCAAAATTTTGCTGTATGCTATCAACCCACCCATCCATACAGTCCTTGCTATGCAGTGCTTCTCTTGAACAGAACATATTGTATCTGAGTTGCTGTGAGTTTTCCAGGCTGTATGGCTATGTTCCAGAAATATTATCTCCTGACATTTCACCTACATCTATGGCAGGCATCCTCAGAGATTGAGAGGTATATTTGAAACTAGACAAGGGATGTCCAGGGTAGGAGAAGGAACTCTTGTCCATTGGAAGCAAATGTGAATGTTGCAATTAGCCACCTTGATTAGCATTGAATGGCCTTACAGCTTCAAAGCTTGGCTGCTTCCTGCCTGGGGGAATCCTTTGTTGAGAGGTGTTAGCTGGCCCTGATTATTTCTTGTCTGGAATTTCCCTGTTTTCTCAGTGTTCCTCTTTATTTACTGTCCTGATTTTAGAGTTTTTTAATATTGGTGGCCAGGTTTTGTTCATTTTCATGGTTTCCTCCTTTCTGTTGAAATTATCCACATGCTTGTGGATTTCAAGATTGCAGCATGCTAAATCACACTTACTAGTTAATTAGACATAAAATTATTGTACAAAAGAAGTATGATGATTAAAATAGCAGAAATACAACAAAGTGGAAGAATGTCTCATTATCAAGTGAAGTTCTTTGAATACAAGTAAATTTTAAAATTTCCATTGTTTTAAATATCTAAAATATCCCTTTTTCTTTTGAAAGGTCTTGGGATATGAGTAAATTTTTAAATATCCAGTGTCGTGTAAACCGTCTGAGATATCCTGCGTTTGCTAAGAAGTGGATTAATATTCGCAAATCCTATGGGAATTTCTACAAGGTTTGTGTCGTGGTCACTTATTTTTCATTCAATATATGCAAAATGTCAAAGTCCACTAAGTTTCTTTTCCTTGTTAGGCAGAGCAAAGAGCCTAACTGCAAGTTTATAGATTGGTTGCCCTTGTAAATGTTTTAGCCTGTTAATTTCCAGCATTCTTTTTTTGCCATGCAGGCTGGAGATTGTAGAAGTTTAAGACATACGGAGGATGAATTTTGTGCATTCCTAACTTATTAGGCATATCATAGTTTGATGTTTAATTGTTGATGATGCTATTGTTTTAACTGTCCCATAATCGTTTTATGATGTTTTGCATTGAATTTTGCTGTTGTTAATCGCTTTGAGTCACCTGAGGGCTGACAAAAGCGGTATATAAATAAAGTAAATAAATAAATAAATAGTTCAGTTCTGATTATACTCTTTATTTCCAGAGTAGTAGTCACTAGATATGAAACAGAAAACTCTTACTTAAGAGTGCACAGAAGTAAAAAAAGTCGTGCCCCTGACCTTATTTCAAATTGTTTTGTGTATTATCCACAATTGGTATTGTTCATATAGAGAGCTCCCATTTGACAGATGGCATGTCTTGGGAAGGAAGTGGAATGATGTTTTTTCTTTCTTTCTGAACCTGTGCCTTACTGTACTCTCTTCCCCTTAATTTTCTTGTGGAATAACTGCTAATTGGAAGGAGAGACATTTCTTATGAACCTTTCTGAATAAGAAACAAAATGAAATGGCAGCGTTTAAAACATTGTTTTAGATGTTCTATAATTTTACTTGTCTCATATAGTTTCTAATAATTATATAAGACAAGTAATTTCAGCATTGCCATAGTGGTTCCCTGATCATTGAGCATGCTGTCTGAGACTTCAGGGGGCCCCTACTGGCTCAGTGGGTTAAACCACTGAGCTGCTGAACTTGCTGAACAAAAGGTTGGTGGATTGAATCTGGGGAGCAGGGTGAGCTCCCACTCTTAGCCCCAGCTTCTCCCAACCTAGCAGTTGAAAAACATTCCAATGTGAGTAAATCAATGCAGTAGGTACCACTTCAGTGGGAAAGTAACGGTGCTCCATTAAGCCATGCTGGCCAGATGACCTTGGAGACATCTCAGGACAATGCCGGCTTTTTGGCTTGGAGATGAGCACACACACACCCCGAGACAGACACGGCTAGACTTAATGTCAAGGGGAAACCTTTACCTTTTGTCTAAGACTACAGGCATTTGAGAACAAGACACCTGGTAGAACAAGGTTTCAGTACTAGCATGATAATAAACACATGATTTGTTGTTCAAAGAGTTTGAAACAGTTGGGAAGATTAAACATTTCTTGTAGTATGTACAGTTATCCCATTGTCATATTACTGATGATGCAGATCTTTTGAATTTTATCTGTTACTACATAGTGCTGGCAGTAGAAACACACTTTGTTTACAACATTGTGGATGATTTCTATTTCCAATCTTATCCCCATCTATTTTTCCAGTTGGCTTAAAACAATATGTCTTTGACACAAGTAGCTTGTTCCTCTCTGCAGTCCAGGATATATTTCTAATTACTGTTTCAAAAGGAAGCACTTATATTTTTAATTTATTAATCATAACAAACAATTTTATGTCGTGAGTTTCACATAATGCATTTTGTGAAGTAGTAAAATAAGTTAAGACATAACCAGAATTTTCTCTCACACTGTGCCTTCTAAATGTATGAAAGCTTTACATATCTGCTCAATGATGGTAAAACTTAGTGTGGTCGGGAGCTCTGCCTGAGAATGAAAACCTTTTAGACCAGTCTTTCAGAAGTAGGCACCAGAGCTTATAAGTAATGTCTGCCTGTCTACTTGCAGCTCTGTTAATGTAGTTTACTAGAAGCATTACCTCTATTCCAGTGCCTGCTGCCCAAAGAAGCTTTTGGTTCACCTACAAGCAGTACCTTGCAACAGACCAAGTTCAGGTCAAAGTGGGGGAAGCACAAGAAAACACACCTCAACCTATGCACAGAAGCAAGGTCATAAAGAGAATAAGAGGAGGCTTTCAAGTCTTGCCTGATGCCAAGGCAATACAATCTTAGATAGTCCATCTGGGAGCAAGCACAAGCTTATGTTTGTTGCTTAAGTCCCAAGCCACACCCCCTCACCTCTGTATCTGAAATACTTTCCCAAAAGAGATTAGATTAGCCCCCACCCTTGAATCTTTCCAATCCATCCTAAAAATTCATATTTTTAAGCAGGCTTTTAACCTCGAGTAGGTTGAAAAGGGTCCATATGAGGTTGACACTCTGCACTTTAGTTGTGAATTGATGGCAACTAGTTTTACCTACAGTTGGTCTGCGTTTTAAAATTGTGCTATATGTATTTATAGTGATTGTTTTATCATTTCTATGTGATATTGTTTTATACTGATGTGCCATTTATGTTATATTCTACACCCTGGAGTGCCTTTGTAAGCTGCCCCAAGTCTCCTTGGGGAGATGGTGGCGGGATATAACTAAATATTATTATTGTTGTTATTGTTATTATTACTATTGAGTAATACTTTGAGCCATTTAAATTATAAATTCCATGCCATCAGAACTCCTTCAGGCACTCATAAAACTTCATCAGTCCCACAAAGAGAGGTCATTGCAATTCCAGGAAGGAAGAATGAGAAGGAATCTTCAAGAGATTGTTAGCTTACAGTAATTTCCTATGTTCTGTTCCAATGGAGACTCGAGTTAAAATAGAGGACCCCCATTATTCAACATGCTATAAAAGGTTGTAAAGTCTTACCTGTGACTCCAGCATCAGTTTCCTTCTGTCCAGTATTAGAGATCGATTTCCTACCTATTTTTGTATAAGCCTACATTTTATTAAGGCGAGACAACCGAATTATGTGCATATATAGGCCCATTCTCCTCTCAGAATGGTTACTTCAAAATGGTTTGTTTCTTTTTGTCAGGTTCCCAGAAACCAAACGAAACTGTCAACCATGCTTGAGAAGCTTGGAATGGACTATGACGGCCGGCCTCACAGTGGACTTGATGATTCTAGGAACATTGCACAAATAGCAATTCGTATGCTCCAGGATGGATGTGAGCTCAGAGTGAATGAGACATTGTATGATGGACAGCTGATGACAGTCCCTTCCTCTGTTCCAATAGGGGGCGCTCCTGTACCACAGATGCCTGGGTTTCGATAGGCTATATCTGAGTTATGCTCAATTAAGGACCTTATCCAAAACTAGCAAGGACTTCGGAAGATTATTTCCATCAATTTAAAAATTTGCCACCAGCATTTTTAATGTTTGTTCATTTTTATGCCTCTCTCTGTTGGTCATAATAAGTCTAATGTAAGTTGTCCAAGTGGTTGTGAAGATATTTTTTATAAGCTAAACTAAGAAATGAAGCACCATGTGCCCTTTTTAAATGTACCATTTATGCTTGACTGCCAAACAAAATGAGCCTTACCATCTTTTAGTACTCAATAACTTTGTTTGTTGTTTGATGCAACATCACAGATTACTTTGTCCATCTTAAACCCAATTAACATCATTTCATGGGTTTTTTCCCCAAAATTGTTTTAGGGTTCTGCCAAGCCAAAATTAGGCACTTTTTTGTCTCATTAAGTTCAGCTAACACACATGATGTGGTGTGACTTATTCAGGGCCACTCTACCTCTGTTGTAAAAATGTAAGAGATTAGGCATATTTCCTTAATTATTTAGTAGACAATGTACCTTGGACTTGGATGTGAATATTTTATTAGCTCATTCCTATGACCAAAATAAGTTTTTACTCTTTTTTGTGTATGTGTATATTTTAAATAAGCATATTATTGGAAGAGACTGTAAACTCTTATTTTGAAGTTTCAGGTCACATTTTGGAATATTTGAATATCTTAATGAATAGCATTTGTTTGTATTCGTAAACAGTTGGTTTAGCCTTTTGCACTCATTCGTTGATTACATTTTTATTCTTCCCCTTTGCTTAGATTAGACCAACCCTATTTTATCTAGAGAGCGAGATAAACAACATGTTGTTGGCTCAAGTCATCCAGTGAGCTTTGTGTTTGAGTACTGATTTTAGCATAGATTTTCCATGTCTGTCACATTTGTTCTATGCTTCGCTATGTAATATAGAATCTTGTCCTGAATATTAAGATAATTTCATTTGAGTTGTCCAATTGGTTGTGAACATATTTTTATAACCTAAACTAAAAAATGAAGCCGCTTATGTTTTGATTTATTGCACTAATCCATCTCCTTTGTACATCTTCTTGCCAGTTTTCAGGTTACAGGTTTATATAGTATAGTTTTCACTTTGTGTGTCTTAGCCTTTACTGTAACAACACCAATTAGTCTAGTACATATTTCCAGTCTCTCTGCACCTCCATCCCAACCTCATGGCACACACTAGGCATGTGCATTTGGGCCAAAAGGCGTTTACTATTTATTTATTTATTTACAGCTTTTATATTCTGCATTTATTTACAGCTTTTATATTCTGCCCTTCTCACCCCGCAGGGGACTCAGGGCGGATTACAGTGTACACATATATGGCAAACATTCAATGCCAGTTTTGACTTACAACATATACAGACATACACAGAGGCTATTTAACTTTTTCTGGCCACCAGGGGAGCTGTCGCTTTCATCGTCCATCTGCGACGCTGATGAAGTACCTCCGCATTCCTCGCATGCTTCCCCGCTGGAGTGCTTCTTTATGGCCTCATAAATTAGTTAATTTTAGCCTCCCCACACTTTTAAGATGGTACCTTATTTTCCTACTTGACAGATGCAACTGTCTTTCGGATTGCAAAGGTCGACAACAGGCTACACAATGGTTGGAAACCCACTCCAACCTGGGCTGGCTTCGAACTCATGACCTTTTGGTCAGAGTGATCTTAATGCAGTTGACACTCAGCCAGCTGCGCCACAATCCCGGTGTTGTTTTTGGGTCCATTTTTGTCTGACCCCTCATTTTGTTTACCTAAAAGTTACCCGAAGGGGGAGAGGTGTTTTCAGTTTCATTTGGCAAAGATTCAGCCATTGGCTACAATGGGAAACTTTAAAGGCTCAATCCTCCTGGGGCCATCTCTGGAGGAGGAGGTAATTTTCCAAGAAAAAAAATGGAGAAGGCTTCTTGTGCCAGGGAGAGAAAAAGATGCTGCAGATCCCCCTGCCCCAGGTATTTTGTGGACTTAACTCTTTCTGAAAATTTCATCTCTCTGAATCTGTTTCGGTGGTCTTTTAGTCTTTCTCTTCCCCTTTGTTTTTGGAAATTAAAAACAGCCCTCTGAAAACTACAAATCTTTTCATTAACAGTGATTCGGGCCCAAGTCTAGCACACAGTACTGATAATACACAGTTGTTATGAAAACATGCTGATAGAAACAGCTATGATTTAAATTACAACTTACATAAGAATTACACCAGGCGTCCTCAAACCATGGATCTCCAACTGTTTTGGCCCCCAACTCCCAGAAGCCCTAGCCAACTTGTTCAATGGTCAGGAATTCTGGGAGTTGGGGGCCCAAACAGCTTAAGGGTACCTGAATTAAACCACATACCATTTGGTTAATCACAAGCAAAGGTATCAAACTTGCACCCTCATGCTAGCTAGGGATTCAAACTCCCAGAAGCCCTAGCCAGCTTGTCCAATGGCCAGGGATGCTGGGAGCTGAAGTCCAAAACACCTAGAGGGCCACAAATTTAACACCACTTCAGCAGGATGCTAATCTGGATTGAACCTTTGTCTGACTGAGCGAGACTTTTCTGATGTTCCTCCATTATCTTTGCATTGGAGAAACCCAGATTTAGCCTCTGGACATTGTATTCTTACATAAAGGGGATCTGAAAACACACACACTCAATGAAGCAGGGTAGCACATAGTCTTATGAAACCAAATCAGCTGTTTTAAAAATCACATGTAGTAGTAAAAATCACATGCAGCAGGCTGTTGAACTCCAGGTAACAGAGTGCCACCAGACACCTGCATGCTATATGTATGATAACGGCTTTAAAAAGTCCTGCTCCAAGGTTGCCTTGATTTATCTGTTAAACTAGTTGCTAAACCTATCTTAAGGGCTAGGATCTAGCCACAGTTAATCATGTTTTAAATTCCTATGGTTACAGCAGAAGATGCGCGAGCAAATTGCTCCAAATCCAGTTGCAATTCCCAGCTATAGTAAATCCATCAAGTACAGTAAATTTTTTATATAATTGTTGACTTTTTCACCTATTGAGTTAATAGATATACTTTACTAGTACTAGTAATTGAATTCAGGCATAAATGCATTTTCAGGTGAAACAAACAAATTATAAAAACCTTCAACTTTGAATAAATGGACATCTCTGTCCTGGAGACGTCAGACCAAGCCATGGAAACACATGTTTTAGTCACATCTTGTTTGGATCATCGTGCATTTCATGTGGAGATGTATTCGGAAATTTCACAGAAACTTTAGTTGGATCAAAGATCTGCTCAATTTGTTGAACCTGCTAAAATCATGGTTTCAGAAGCCCAGCATATCTTGCTATCCAGAAGGCCAAATTAAATGGGGTAGAAGGCAAAAGCAGAGGTTTATTCTCACTGACCAGAGAAGATGTCAGCCAAGAAAGCATCCAAAGTACTGATATACCGCAATTGCAAATACATAGCATTTTTATTTCATTTGATAAGTATTTTAAAAACCTGTCCAAGCTCCTGATTGGCTGAAAAACGTTCCGGCTGGATCTGTGTCCTAAGTGGCTCAGGAGTCTGTTGACTTACTTTGCTGATTGCCTCTTCATATGGCGGGAAATTCAATAAACTGTCATTAGATCGTTTGCAGTGTCAGTCCATTTAATTGTCTGCGAAAGGGATATGATCCCAAAGGAATGTGTGCCAATATTGTAATAAGTCTTTGATGGATTTAATGGATCAGCTCTGGTAAATACAATAGGTTTTATCCAGTGTACACAATAGTTATATGCAGATGGACCATCTCAATGGGTGAAATCGGCTTGGGGCATGGGTGCTGGATCTTCCTCACAGATAGCCCTAATCTTATCAATGGGAGCAGGAAATGAACCTAGGGAACTCAAACATACGTCCATTGTCTTTGGATTATGGAAATTACAGGTTTAGGTGCGACCAGACAACATTCTAGAGATAACTTATACACCTGATTAAGGTGAAAGGCACAGGCTCACTAGGTTTTGCGGAACCAGGGTTTCTGTTTCATATAATATCTATATAAATAAAAATGTAATGTGCGTTTGTGGGATTAACAGAACTCAAAAACCACTGGATGAATTGACACCAAATTTGGCCACAAGAGACCTACTAACCCAAGGAATTACCATCACGGAAAAAATGATTTTGTCATTTGGGAGTTGTAGTTGCTGGGATTTATAGTTCACCTACAATTAATGAGCGTTCTAAACTCCACCAATGATGTAATTGAACCAAACGTGGCATACAGGACTCCGATGGCCAACTGTGAACTCAAACACTGTGGACTCAAACAATGATGGATCTAGACCAAACTTGGCACGAATATTCCACAAATATTCCATGATGGAGTTTGGGGGGAATAGACCTTGAAAATTGGGAGTTGTAGTTGCCTATAATCAAAGAGCATTCTGAACCCCACCAATAACAGAATTGGGGGGACTTCCCACACAGCATCCCCATGACCAACAGAAAATACTTAAGGCCATTCACTCCACCTCCCTTCACCAGGGCAAGAAAACGTAATCAAAGCCCTCCTGACAAAGAGCCATTCAGCCATAGATATAGATAGATAGATATGAATCACACACACACAGATATAGTATCATAGATTTGAAAGGGACCCCTAAAAAAGGACAATTACATGTTGCCTGTTCCAGGGTAGGCAAACCAGACAATCTCCACATCAACACTGACAAAGACACAGCAAGAAATACTGTTTACCCACAAACATAAACAAATTACATATATTAAAAACTAACTCTTTCTAATTACTTTAATTTCCAGATCACCAGATGGCCACAGGAACACGTGGCAGGGGACAACTAGTATTTCATAATTTGAAGGTTCAATTTCTTGATATCAAAATTGTTATGTAGGTCTGACTACAGGGAGCACAACTTCCTTGCTATAGCAGCTCTATTGACTACTAGTTTGTGCTGGTTATAATTTGCAAAGCTGCATATGGTTTAAGCCCAGTATAATAAACTGCACTTTCTATATGAATGTGCCCAGGCCCTAACATCTTCGGGAAAGGGATTTTAGTCTCACATGCATGTCTGGTAGGGACATGAGGCAAGTCCTCCTTAGTGACTGCCCCTCCGAAGGCTAAAATGACTCTTGATCTTCTTGTGTTGGCAGGCATTTTTTTTTTATTGTGACAGTCTTTCAAAAGCTCACTATTTTTAAAGAAAGGGTTTTTGATAGGACCATGTACAGCTTTTAACTGTGCTGTTGTCAAACTTTACTTAAGATTTTTAACTGAATGTTTTAAATTGTTTCTAATGTGATTGAAAGCATATAATTTACTGTTAACCTTTTGTATATTTTAGGTATACTTATATTTTTGCTATATTTTATCTGTTTTAAAGGGTTTTTTTGCGGTGGGGGGATTTGGGATCCAAATCAAACACTTTGTTTTCTCTTTATCATCATTGTCTTAAGTTTTCAAAATATTTTGCAAACATTGAACCAATGAAAGATCAACAAGCATTATGAAAGAAATTCACAAACATTACCCTTGAGACAATCATTTTGATGCACATCTCCATGAAGATTACTGGTTGCAGGTATACCATACTGATCTGTCTGGATACATCTTTATATGCACATGGGCCTGTACATGAGATGTTGAACTAGAAGTAAACCATAATTTGTGGTTTGTTTGACTTTTATCACACACACTCTTTACATCAGAAGTGACTCTTCCAATGTTGTTGAAGACTACACCCATTACTCGTCACCATTGCCTGCACACGCTAAGACATGTCCTGTGATCCATGTTACCCAGCACACTCCGCATATCATTCACCTAGAACTACCAGAACAAGAGTTGGTTACATGCTGCAAGTCGCTTCTGGTGTGAAAGAATCGGCCGTCTGCAAAGACGTTGCCCAAGGGAAGCCCAGATGTGTCATGATCCTGCGGGGGGGGGGGGGTCTCTCCTATTTAGCAGAGAAGGCTAAACGATCTTGTAAAACCACTTTTCTCATTATTCTAAAGCACTGAGCTCTGTCAGTTAAAATAGTGTCAAACTGGCCACAGTGGTGCACACTCTTGTTACATCCCGAATAGATTACTGCAACGCGCTCTACATGGGGTTGCCTTTGAAGACTGTTCGGAAACTTAAACTAGTCCAACGGGCGGCACCTAGACTTCTCACTGGAGCATCATACAGACAGCATATCACCCCTCTGTTATGTCAGCTCCACTGGCTGCCGATTCAGTTCCGAGCACAATTCAAAGTGCTGGTCTTGACCTATAAAACCCTATACGGCACCTGTCCGAATGTATCTCCTTCTACGTCCCGCCTAGGAATTTAAGATCTTCTGGAGGGGCCCTGCTCTCGGCCCCGCCCTTGTCACAGATGAGATTGGTGGGGATGAAGGACAGGGCCTTCTCGGTGGTGGCCCCCCGCCTGTGGAATTCACTCCCCAGGGAAATTAGATCATCGTCATCCCTCCTCTCTTTCAGAAGGAAATTAAAAACATGGATATGGGACCAGGACTTTGGGTAATCTGGCAGACTGACAAGGACAATGACGACTAAAGCTTTGGAAACGGAATATGATAAGCGGAATGAATTTATTAATTACGGACTTGGCAAAACGATGGCCACCAGGCTGGCTTTTTATTGTATTAATGTAATGTTTTAACTGTTTATAATTATCATTACTATGTATTTTATTATGTTGAATTGTAGGCATCAAACGTATGCCGGTTGGAAGCCGCCCTGAGTCCCCCTTAGGGGGTTGAGAAGGGCGGGATAGAAGTACCCAAAATAAATAAATAAATAATATCTTTTTTATTTCAGACATGCAAGTTTATGGCAAAGGACCTGCTGAAAGGACTGGCATCAGACCCTAATGCACAGTCCAAGAAAATGTCAGCTAGCCTTCCCCTATCTGCAGAAATGTCCAGATCTGGCAGGAGGAAAGTTGAACACTTCTCCTTACTACCATTTTCTTCCCTTTCTGATCTATTAGTCCAGTTTGCCTCTCAGTAGAACTGCCTCAGGTTCCATTCCCTCTCGGAGATATAATCTAAGGGCATTAAAGTCTGGCCAGAAATATTTTGGGAGGAAAATAATGAATGTCAGTACTCCTTCCTGAGAAGAGTTTTGCAACCTTTCCCTCAGAAACAGAACGGACCGTGGACTTTCAGGAAAAAATCAAAGGCTACCTTTCCAAAGGGAGTATTTTCCTGCTCTTGTCTCTGAAGCCAACAGAACTGGAGAGATTTCAGAAAGGTAGCGATGTGTTTCGGCAGAACAAAAAAAGAAGAATAGGAATAAGAAGAGTGAGGAGAAGGAAAGGGAGAGGCAGAAAAAAGGGAATATTATGTAACATTATGACTAACAGCCTTAATTTGTAATCATATGTTTGTAATTATATATTAGATAATAGCACTGTTGCCTGACTCATGTTGGTGGGATGACATAAATCCAATTGATTTAATGGGGTCTATCCTACTCAGGAAGGAGCCTCAGGTGGCGAAGTGGGTTAAAGCACTGACCTGCTGAACTTGCTGACCGAAAGGTCACAGGTTCAAATTCAGAATGTGGTGTGAGCTCCCACTGTTAGCCCCAGCTTCTGCCAATCTAGCAGTTCAAAAACATGCAAATGTGAATAGATCAATAGGTACCGCTCCGGCAGGAAGGTAACAATGATCCATGCAGTCATGCTGGCCACATGACCTTGGAGGTGTCTACAGACAATGCTGGCTCTTCAGCTTAGAAATGGAGATGAGCACCAACCCCCAGAATCGGACACAACTGGACTTAATGTCAAGGGAAAACATTTACCTTTACTATCCTACTCAGGACTCAGGGCAACATGACTTGGTCTGTGCTATTGTAATAAATTGACTTATAATGGGAGGAAAAATGTATTATCTTCAGGGTATTGCCCCCAGACCTGTGGTTTTCAGGGACAGTTGCAGCAACTCCAGTTAGTTTCTCCTAATGACTGTGATTCTAAATTAATTAAAAAATAGTCCTCTCATAATATAGATGACTATATTATAAGGTTCACCTACATTGCAGAATTGATACACTTGGGGACCAGAGAATCGAAACTGATTATATGGCAATGTAGAAAGGACCACAGACACATAAGCTGTAACCATTAACATGTTCTGATCCTCATGTCCATCAGTAAAATGTCAAGTCTTTGGCCTAAAATCATCTCCTGAAACGTGCAATGCAGCCCAATTCAGTTCTCCAGTTTGTGCTTGTTAACAGAGCTTTCTGAATATAATAGTCATTTGATGCATTTGGCATAGTTGGCTTACCTATATCCTGTCTGCAAATAAGATCAAACTAAATGTGTGGTTGTAATATACTGTAGATAGTGTATTTTTCAGGAACTCCGCTGAATTGCCTTTTTCCTTTTCTTTGGCAAGTGTTTGCTCTGGAACATAACACCAAGCAGGTAAATAAACAACTTCAATATTTCTTCCATACTTAAAAGGAAGAGGAGATTTTCAAGTTTCCAGTTTCTAATGTAATAATAATAATAATAATAATAATAATAATTAAAAAAACTTTATTTGTACCCCGCTACTCCCCAAGGGACTCGGTGCGGCTTACATGAGGCCAAGCCCACAATACATTAATAAACAAAAGCAATAACAATAATCAATACAAAACAGTTAAAATAGCTCAAAAACATACATACAGCAGTTTGGATGGTGGGATTATAAAACAACCTCAGCATCATGGCAATATGGAAAAGGTATCACACTTTCAGCTGGTTGGAAAGGTTTTTTCCACAAATACTTGCTTTTTAAGGTGTTCAGGGTAATTTCTTCATAAACACTGGGGTTTCACTTCAGGTAACTGACCAATAAGAAAAATCCTTAGATATTTACTTGACTACCTTGGACTGTTTCTACATGGGCTTTGTAATTGCTGCAGGGAGTCCACATGATATACAGCTGGTCTCTCAACAGAAATGTGGTTCCAGCCATTAATCTGGTGCAAGGTGAACTGCACTTTACTCTAGAGTTTCTATGAAGCTTGGGGTGATCCCAGTATTTTTTGAGGTGTGGGCAACTGGATCATGTTGGATCTAGCCCAGTCCAGTATCCACATGTCAAGAGACACACCTGTTTTGCCAGGAACAAGCAGCTGCCTGGCAAAGCCTTGCTGGTGCCAAATTGGTTACAGGAACATCCAGAAGTGAACATATCACACCTATCCTAAAGTTATTCCACTGGCTGCCAATTAGTTTCCAGGCAAAGTACAAAGTGTTGGTTTCGACCTTTAAAGCCCTCATGGACTTCTTGGACTTCTGGATTCTTCTCCAACTGTGTAAATGTTTTGGGAAAACACTGACATGGACTTTGTGCTTTGGGAAGGAGCTGCACAAAGCCAGCTGGGTCGACACATTTTGTCTTCTAGAGAACGTGATCAAAGCCTCTTGATCCCCACCAGAGTATAAACACAGGCACAAAGAATACGAAACAGTGAAGTAAAATATAATGCAAATGAGAAAATTGTAGCCCCAATTTAATTGTTCAGTTTGCTATGGTGCCCCCGGTGTCACAATGGGTTAAACCGCTGAGTTGCTAAACTTGTTGACCGAAAGGTCGCAGGTTCGAATCCGGGGAGCTGTGTGAGCTTCCGCTGTCAGCCCCAGCTTCTGCCAACTTCGCAGTTCAAAAACATGCAAATGTGGGTAGATGAATAGGTACCACTCTGGCGGGAAGGTAATGGTGCCCCATGCAGTCATGCTGGCCACATGATATTGGAGGTGTCTATGGACAACGCCGGCTCTTCAACTTAGAAATGGAGAAAATGAACACCACCACCCCAGAATTGGACACGACTGGACTTAATGTCAGAGGAAAATCTTTACCTTTTATGGTTATGTTCTTCACTGAACAGTTAAGACATATATGAGGTAGGGATAAAACACTTTGAGCCAGTCTTGTATCCTATATCATTAATGGTTACAGGAAAAGTAAAAAAGACATTTTGACATAGTGAATAAATGAAATAGAATTCATTGTCAAGTAATGGCCATCGGTATAACACAAAACCATGTAGGATCTGTTTCTCGTTTTGCTTAACATCCAGCATGGAGAAGAATTCTGGGGGCATTTTGATAGCTAAATTAGACCATTGCCCTTTGTGGTTTGTGGCAATAAATCTCTCATTATGGACATGTTGTTCCCCAATGCTCAGTTGATGATATGCCGAAAGGCATCTGCATGGCCATTGCAAGGGTGAGAGAGAAGGAACAGATGGCCTTTTAACTTGATCCAGTTGTGCTCTGATGCCCATGAGACTGTTTTCTTTCCCCCTGTATTAGTCTCCACACAGAAAAATAAACAATCTTCTAATATGTTTTCAGTCCTTTCTTGTAAACCAGTGGTTCTCAACCTGTGGGTCCCCAGATGTTTTGGTCTTCAACTCCCAGAAATCCTAACAGCTGGTAAACTGGCTGGGATTTCTAGGAGTTGTAGGCCAAAACACCTGGGGACCCACAGGTTGAGAACCACTGGTTTAAACCAAAGAAAGGACCAAAGCAATTATTTAAGCAATACTTTGTTTGATGTAGTATGGCACTGAACAACTTCTTACTTATATTTTATTCTGGTATTGCTTGATCACCTTGATCTCATTCCACCACCACCCCACTTCCTACCTGTGAGATTGTCATTTGATTCGCTGCTAGGGACATTCTTTTCTCCAAGTCAGAAATGACTTCAGTGACATTATTTGACTCTCTTACCTGCTGTGCTTCTTCAGGCTTCATAGTCCCTCTCAGGCTGATATGGGCGGGATACAAATGTTGTAAATAAATAGTAAATAGTAATTGTCTGGCTCTTCTAGCAATTCGAGCTAGGGATCCACAGTCTGCATATGCACTAGGGATGGGCAACTTGGAAAAAACCCGTGCCATTTTTGGTCCTGATTTTAGCTACACCCCTGTTCTGTTTACCAGGAAATTCCCAACATCGGGAGTGGGGTTCTGTTTTTGTTTCGGTAAGATTTGGTTCATTGGCGTCAATGGGGAAAGTGTAGAGGCTTTTTTCTTCATTATTTTTAAGAATATCAACATGAAACTCACCTTACTTGTAGGCCACATATACAATTGCAAGCCTGCCAAGTTTCAGAGTGTTTCATCAATCCACTGATTTTTGAGAAATTTTTAAAGTTTTTACCATTACATTTACCAGAGAAGATTCACTATCCCACTGACACGAAAGCAATCAGCCTCTACTGTAGGCAAGTAATTTGTTTGGTATCAAGCATTTAAAAGTATGCAACCCCATGGTGTAGTGCAAGAGTCCTCAAACTTTTAAAGAAGAAGACCGGTTTATGATTCCTCAGACTGCTGATGGCCCAGACTATAGCTGGAAAAAAAACATGAATAATTCCTATGCACACTGCACATGTCTTACTTGTAGTGCAAAAAAGCATGAAAGAACAATGCAATATTTATTTATGTACTTTTAGTTACAGTATTTATATTCCTCCCTTCTCACCCCACAGGGGACTCAGGGCGGATTACAATACACATATACACATGGCAAACATTCAATGCCATAGACATGCAACATATATAGACAGATACAGAGGCAATTTAACATTCCAGCTTCATGAGGGTATACTCGATTCTGGTCATAGGGGAGTTTCCGCTTTACCATTCACTTGTGACACCGAGTCCTTCCTCATTCTTACACACACTGCTGGAAGGTTTTATGGCGTTGCAAATTAGCTAAATTAGCCTCCCTGCATAAGGTGATACCTAAATTTCCTACTGGATAGATGCAACTATCTTTCAGGCTGCATAGGTCAACAGCAAGCTAGACTATTAATGGTTGGGACTCACTCTGACCGGGACTGGCTTCGAACTCATTCAGTAGTAGTGATTTAACACAGCTGAAAACGGTTTTAACCAACACAAACTTACTAGTATTTCAATTAGAAGTGTGGGCTTGCTTTTGGTTGATGAGATAGTCAAGTTAATTAGGATTGTTGTTGTTATGTGCTTTCAGGTAGTTTCAGATTTAGGGCAATCTTAAGTGTAAAGTTTAGGGCAGGGGCCAGGTAAATGACCTTGGCGGACCTTAGTATGGGGACTTCTAGTGTAGTGGTTTGAATGTTGTTCACTCTGAAGAACAGGGTTGAAATCTAGGTTCTTGTGGGTTTTTTCGGGCTATAGAGCCATGTTCTAGAGGCATTTCTCCTGACGTTTCGCCTGCATCTATGGCAAGCATCCTCAGAGGTAGAGGTCTGTTGGAATTAGGACAATGGGTTTATATATGTCTGTGGAATGGCTGGGGTGGGGCAAGGAGCTCTTCCCTGCTGCAGTTAGGTTGAAATCCCTGCACAGCAATGAAAAGCATTTGCAACCTCATCAGAGAGGGCAATTTAAGTGTCCTAGGATGCTTCCATGGAAGTCCAATGATGGATGGGAATGCTGTGCGTCCCACAATGTCGCTGGACTTCTGGAGGAGGCCTTACCCACAACTGGAGTGGAAGTGCCGTATGATGCATCCTTTCCTACACGGGAGCCTGCCCATGTTGGGCCGGCTCCGATGGAGCCAGAGCGGATCCTTGGTGCTTGGGTGCACAGTGCTCCCCACGTGTAATGGGGGAAGTATTCCCAAGAGGGACCTGTTTGTGGGGCGATGGATTCACCCTGCTACCCCTCCTTTTTGTCAGCAAAGCCAGTCGAAAGGGCCTTTGTGATAAGGTCATAAATGACCCTGTGGCAAGTCTCATACTTGTAAGTTCAGAAAACTGTGCAACAGGGTTGCCATAAGACAGGAAAAACATGAAGGGACACAATAACAATATAATGGCTTGGGGTGCTATTGCGTAACTGAAAGAGAAGGCAAGGTTTTCTTTCTGTTTTCAGTATATAGACTTGGTTAACACAATACATTAAGTAAGGATTTTTAGAAACCTTGCCTTACTGGTTGCAATGACTGAAATCCTGATACAGTGCTTCAGCTTTCCTGCTCAACAAACTTCGCTCCATAGTTTGTGTCATCTGAAAACACAAACCTAAAGCAAATGATGGATTCTCTATGTGCTGTTGTTGCTTTTTTTTTCATGTCTGGAGTGACTTGAGAAACTGCAAGTTGCTTCTGGTGTGAGAGAATTGGCCAAGAGCAAAAGGCCACTGGACACCAAAAAGTAATACAGTTATATAATCATAAAGATGTATATCATATCTATGCTATGGTACTCCAGCATTCAATGTACTAGCAGCTTGTACAAAGTACTTACTTACTTAGGCGATCCCTCGTTGGACGAGTAGGATAGTCTTCCATGATCAGGTCATACATCAGGGAGCAGGGACAGATAATGACATAAATGACACCTTTGGTGATGCATGTAGCAAAATGTTGCAGTTATTTATTTATTTCATATCAAAAGCATTGCATAAATTAGTATAAAACCAATGCAAATAGGAGTGCAGGTGGCTAAATACCTTTTGACCAAAAATGGGCAACAGCAATGGCATTGTCTGTAGCCTCCAACAATTCTTCCTCTGTACATGAGGCAGGGCATAGTGGACAAGCATACAGATGCGGAGTTGTCTGTTCTGCTCCACAGTCACATAAGGTGTGGGATTCTTTTAGGTATTCATTTTGCCAGGTTGTCTTTTGTCCTGCCCACTCCACTTCTGAGCCTGTTCAGGGACTTCCAAGTTGCCCATTTTAATGTTGCAGTTGATAAATACTCTTAGTTTGGGCATTTTGAAAAACCTTAGTTTGACTAAATTGCGGACATATGGCACAATGGTGACAAGGAAAATTTCCTACTAAATTAGGTCTAATCCTGATTTGAGAATTATGGTTAATATCTGGTACTCTCAAGGGTTTAACCCATTGCTCCACCAGGGGCTCCTGTTGTGTGACTTCAAGTTATTTCTGACCTGTGGCAATAGGTTTTGCTTGGCATGATTTGTTCAGAGACGGGTTGCTCCTGTCTGTTTGTATTGCATGATTTGAATCCCCATGGTTTTTTTAGCCACTCAAGTGGAAGCAATCAAGTAGCCTTTACTAGCACTCTGCTTGCCCAAGTAAGGCAGGGTTTCTACAAATCTTGCAGTTGCATATCTTGTTGCAGTGACATACACATGCAATTCCCAAGTGATGAAATCTAGATTTTCAAATCTTGGCAGTCCTTTGCATATCGGAAAACAAAACCACTTGCAGCTGATTAGTTAAGACTGATTCATTCCTTTCCACACCTGTAGAACTGCCTTACACAATCTTCTGTGTCTCCTTCCTGAATCACAACAGGATAAAGTTATGCGGTGCTAGCCACTCAAGTGTAGGAAAGCAGATATTACTGATCTAGGAGACTCCAATTTCTGTACCTATAGACCAGGCATGGGCAAACTTCAGGCCTCCAGGTGTTTTGGACTTCAACTCCCACAATTCCTAACAGCTGGCTGTTAGGAATTGTGGGAGTTGAAGTCCAAAACACCTGGAGGGCTGAAGTTTGCCCATGCCCGCTATAAACACATATTCTTCTGTAGACTTCTGGTACAGTTTTTACAAGGAATGTGGTGAATGACTGGATCACATGTTTGAAGCTGATATGGTGCAATTACAGCAGGATAAATTCCATCTCTGGATAGAGATTTCTGCTCGATATTGTGGATTATTTCTTTTCATTGATAGGAAAAACTCATCTATGAATCCAATAGTGTAATTGTTTTTACTCTCTTCCTTGTGCGATAATGACCTTCCACTGCAGTCCCCATATTTCAAAGCAAAGTAAGATCTTACGAGAACCCTAAAGCTGTGTGACTGCACAATAGCAGCAAAACAGGTGAGAAAGGGGAAATAGAAAAAATACAATATACCTGGGAAAATATGAGTAAGAAGTGAGGACCTGCAGAAGATTGACGATGATGATGATGATGATGATGATGATGATGATGATGATGATGATAACTTTATTTATATTCCACTCTATCTCCCCAGGGACTCAGGGCAGGTTCCAAACATAAAAGGCAAACATTCAATGCCCGAATACAACAACAATACATCCATACTAACAAAATTTAAACAACCCAACATATAAACATGAATTATAACTTAACAAACTAAAATTAAATAAAAAAACACAGCCTGTTATAACAGAAATTTGCACGAACGAAGTGTAAAGTGATCATATCAATGGTATGTTCCCATCTTCTTAAAGAACATGATTGTGACGAAACAGACTGGTGCAATAAAATTCAAAATCTGTATGCAAGGGCATGGAGAAAAGAGAACCAGTTGAATATATAAATTATAGAATATTATTCTTCCAGAAGGTCATGAGAGAAGGGGCAGATCTGATCTAATTAGGAAGGGAGTTCCACAGCCAAGGGGCCACCGTTGAGAAGGCCCTGTCTCTCGTTCCCACCAGAAAATGTCTGCTTGGTACATTACAATGCATCTGCAATGGCACTAAGCTTTTGGCATGAACACAATCATAACTGGACACTTTTTGCTTTGTTTAGACTTCATTCTAGACACCATTGTGATGCAAATGTGCACATATATGCTCATGGGTGAGTGTGTTATGTGCTTCATATGAGAGAGAGTCTTAAAATGCTGCTAGGAACTTTGCCACATAAAGCATTATGGATCTACCACTTGCTGTGTGTGTTAACAAGACAAACAGGTTGAACCGTCTGTCTGCCAACAATTTCATCCTCTTCTATTTGCTTTGCAAGCAATGATTGAGAATGGCTTTACATTCCAAGTCTCCCTTTTGTGCACACCCTCCTCAGTGTTTGCTTTTCTCCTCGCAAAGATGTTTACAAAGATTCGTTTTTTTACAGTGTCAGAAATGGTCCAATCAGAAGACAAGACGGACTGGGGGCTCCCTCAGGGATGCCAGCATGAGAGAGAAATTGCATTGCAGGAACCTTTCTCTGAGCTTAGCTGAAATGAAGGGGGAGCTACTATGTATTCATTTTTTTAAAAAAAAAATTAAGGAATAGGCATATCAAAGAAGCAAGCCAAAATGATCCAAAATCGTTCAAAAGTGTGGCTGAGATAGTGACAATTTTGATTTCTGATAGTTCAGTGTACACAAACTTTACTTCAGGAAGAAAATCATTTTGAAATATTGCATAAAATTACCTTCAGGCTCTGTGTATATAAGGAATATGAAATGCAAATTAATTTAATGGTGAGATGTGGGTTCCAATTTCAAAATACCTCATTATATAAATATAAGGCAAAGGTTTCTCCTCAACATTAAGTCTAGTTGAGACCGACGCTGTGGCCAAAGAGCAGGCATTGTCTGTGTACGCCTCTGAGATCATGTGGCTGGCATGATTCATGGAGTGCCATTACCTTCCTGCAGAAACGATACCTATTAATCTTCTCACATTTGCATGTTTTTGAACTGCTAGGTTGGCAGAAGCTGAGCCGAACAACAGGAGCTCAACCCATCCCATGGATTCTAACCGCCGACCTTCCAATCAGCAAGTTCAGCACCTTAGCAAGTTCAAGCCGCTGCGCCACCACGACCCCTGTTATATAAATATAGGTATTCCAAAATCTGGGAACGGGGGGAATCCAACATCCCAAACATTTTTGGTCTCATGCATTTCAGATAAGAAAAGGTCAACCTATACTACTTCAAAAGAAGAAATTAATTGGAAGAGGTTATCATAATTGAAGATTAAAGTAAAAGGATGCTTCCAATTATGTAACACATTAAATTGCATAGATAATGCTTGCAAGGTATTTCAGATGTATGGTAGCATTTATGGACGGAAAAAATTAAAATTCTACCTCATTTTAGTATCATTTTGACTACTATGTAGTATCATTTTGACTACTATGGTAGGTTAAGTATTTGCAACTAAAATAGTGAATTCCAGCTATCACTTCTACTAGGGATGCATCTCGTTGCTTATGTAGTCGTACTAGTGAAAATCTGATAGATATATATGACAGCAATTACCAGATATTATCATTTTAGAAACAAGAGGCTTATTTCTGAGAATAATAATAATAATAATAATAATAATAATACATACTTTTATTTCTTACCTGCCTCTCCTCGTGGCTCGAGGTAGGTGCCTTGAAGGCTATTTCTTATTCAAAAGGTCAAAAAAGCCAACGTGATGGCAAATAACAAAAACTAAACTCTAAATCATTGGTTCCCAACTGTGGTCCATGGACCACCAGTGGTCTGCAAGAATGAAAATATGGTCTGCGGCCTCACCATTACTACACTGTTGCCTCAAAACCATGTGGCAACAAGAGTGACTGGTCTCACAAACCCTCTTATAGTGCCGAGGCAACTGAGATGTCGGGAGGGGAGGGGCTGACTACCCACGAAAGATTACTACTACCACATCAGCGATAGATTATTAAATATGGTTTTCTGAGGGTGAGCAAATGGCAACTCCTGTATGGCATATGTATTTCTGTATCTGAAATTAGATCTGATGTGGTCTATCCAATACAATTTTCTGAATCAGCATTCCAAATAAGCAAAACCGAATCTCAACTTGACCAAAAAACTGATTTGTAACCCTTAATCTTGGAGAATAATCCCTGGTCAAAGTGGTCCCTGGTCAATGTGGTCCCTGGTAAAGTAGTCCCTGGTGATGCGGTCCTTGCTCAAAGTGGTCCCTGGTTAAGCGGTCCCTGGTCAAAGTGGTCCCTGGTCAAAGTGGTCCTTGGTCAAAGTGGTCCCTGGTCAAAGTGGTCCCTGGCTAAGTGGTCCCTGATTAAGTGGTCCCAGGTTAAGTGGTCCCTGGTCAAAGTGGTCCTCGGTCAAAGTGGTCCCCAGTCAAAGTGGTCCCTGGTCAAGCACAGTACAGAATACATAGAGGAATACTTGTACAAATTATGTTTAATTATTTCCCTCCTTGCTTCAAATTACTGTTTTCAGATTCAAAATGCAGATTATTCAGCGAATGACTACTTAAATGCTTAAACCCCACTGATTTCCCCTCAAAGGAAAATGTGCTCAACCGCCAAGCTGGTTTGAATGGGTCTGTGCTAAGTCTCAAACAATGGGCTGTGGCCACTGGGATCTGTGACTTAATGGTCTTGGTGGCTTTTTAGGAGCCAGGTTCAATGACTGAGAAGAAGAAAAAACCACAAGAGGCTTTTGAGACGGGATTCCTGGGGCAAAGCTTGTCAACATTCCAGCGGAAAGCAAAGAGGTTTAATTATTTGAGCCCCAAAGTCATTAAAACAGCAGTATAATAAGCAAGTCTGAACTCTGCTGCTTCTGTGGGTTTGCTAAGGCCCATTGTTTTTGCTGCCAAGTAAATACTTCTGTAGCGCATTCACCAGCAGCTAGCCAGGTTAAATGGGCTCTTGCGTGTCTTCTTTCGGCTCATTCCAGGAGGTGTGCGAACATTAGGACACTGGGAAGGATGCCAGACCTTCATAACTCATGGGAACTGTCACAGTCCCTTTTGTCTCCCAGGACTCTGAATTCCATTCATTAATCTCGGACATTTTTAAGCTCCAGAAAAGTGCATTTTCGTGCACCTACTCCTTCCTGCCCACCAAGCCAAATCTATCTGCTGTGATGGTACTCACTCATTCCCTAATTGCCAGCAGCCCACATCCAAGTGGGACATACCAGGGTCATGATGCCTGTGTCAGTGGGACTGGCTAGTAGTTTATTTGAGGCAAAGGTTGAGCTGGCCAACCATATCCTGTCCATCACTCAATAGTAGCTAGGTTGATAAAAAAAAGGTTGATTAAAAAAATGGTTCAAAACTCGTTTTGGATGTAGGGGGCGCTGGTGGTTTGATTCTAAAGTCAATTCCGATTTTCACAGAAACAAATGTTCAAAACTTTTCGAAACTTCATTTTATACAGCTGTGTGGAAGGACTCCCAGCACTCAAATCACTACACTATTCTGGCTCCACTATAGTTAATGGGAGAAAAATGGCTTCTGTTGACTTTCTAAGTAGCCACTAGCCAGATGTTAATTGCAGGACCCCAGACAGAATCCCACTGCAGCACTGCAGCACACCCAAATACCTGGGAGTTACCCTGGACCGTGCTCTGACCTATAAGAAGTACTGCTTGAATATCATGCAAAACATGGGTGCTAGAAACAATATCATACAAAATCTGACTGGCACAACCTGGGGTTCACAACCAGATACAATGAAGACATCTGCCCTTGTGCTTTGTTACTCTGCTGCTGAGTACGCATGCCCAGTGTGGAACACATTTCACCACACTAAAACAGTGAATGTGGCTCTTAATGAGACACGCTGCATTTATCACAGGATGTCTACATCCTATACCACTGGTTAAATTATACTGTTCAGCCAGTATTGCACCACCTGACATCCGCCGGGAAGTAGCAGCCAATAATGAAAGTACCAAGGCAGTGACATCTCCAGCTGATGCTCTGTTTGGATATCAGTAAGAACGCCAATGCCTTAAATCAAGAAATAGTTTTCTAAGATCTACAGAGATACTCACAGGAACATCTCAGCAAGCGAGAGTCCAAAAGTGGCAGGCTAAAACCCAGAATCTCAAGCCATGGCTGATACCGAATGAAAGACTCCCTCCTGGGCACACAGAAAACTTGTAAACAGGCTGCTCTCTGGCACCACAAAATGCAGAGCCAACCTTAAGAAATGGGGCTACAAAGTGGAATCCACGACATGCGAGTGTGGAGAAGAGCAAACCACAGACCACCTATTACAATGCAACCTGCCACATGCACAATGGAGGACCTTCTTACAGCCACACCAGAGGAATTCCAAGTAGCCAGCTACTGGTCAAAGGATATTTAGTATAATACCAAGTTTTTTAAACTTTGTGTTTTTAAAATACATTACAACTGTACCCTTGGTTTGCTTCTGATATAATTAAAGACAGAAACTTGATTAGATGTCAAATGACAAGGTTCTCAACCCCTTCAGGATAAAGATTTAGGGAAAGGGAACTCCTACCAGGACACTCCCCACAGAAGAATTTTAACCTTGCCCTCCTCCCTGCCTTAACTCAAAGGATCCTGTGCAATCTTGACACTACTATAACTCACAGGAACTGTCACATTCCCTTTAGGACTCAAAATCCCATTTATTTCTGTAGACACTGAACATGGTTGTGGTTCCATAAGAGACAGGCATGGCCTCCGGGGCTTTATTTGGTAACAGGAACTGTTTGCTGCAACTTCCATGATCAAAAGAGGTGTCCCCTTTCTATATGTTTGGTGAGCATTACGCCCCTCGGTGATGCTCTCTGTGGGACAACTACTTTTCTCAATTTCGCCTGTAGAAATGCTTTAAATGACTTCCTCCCTCTCTGTCTGCAACTATGATGTTTGAGTTTTCCTTAATCCGACCTGTCACCCAATGTTCTAGGCTGAGGCAAGAGACAATCAGCTGCGACAATCCAAACTCTTAACTACAGTAATCAAAAGGCCATTATTTTACAGAAGAAACTATTGTTAAATGCTTTTCTTTGGTAATTATTTGGAAGACTTTGAGGGAAACTTTGCTTTTAAATCCCTCTCAAATACTTTTCCTCATATTGTTCTGGCATTCACATATCTACTGTGAAGTCTTGGCTGCTTTAGTTCCCCTTGTTTATAGGCCTTCCCAATAGTGTAGATAACTTCTTTTGTATTAGTTTTTGGGTGGAGCTTAAAATCCCGCCAGAGGACAATCTTAGTTGGTCTGTTCCTTTTCCCTGCACTCCTCCTTTTTTCTACAGCAGAGCAACAGTGAATTAGAGGCTTGGATGTTGTCTGGTATCCTAGGCATTGCAATCCAAAACAGGCATTCTTAGCACCTTCTGCATTTACCAATATTATTATGTCACCTGTCCAAAGGACAACAGAACCTTATAACCAGCCTAAGCTTCACAGGAAAGAAGATTAAGACAGTTTATAACTGCGGACCCCCAAGCTGCGGACCTCTGACTTCAGGGGGAGTGTAACCCCATCAAGCACAGGTTGCCACCCAATACCCCGGTCAGATGTACAACTGACCTGGAGGACCTCTGTCTTGTCAGGATTCATCTTCAGCTTGTTCGTCCTTATCCAGATCGTCACAGCAGCCAGATACTGGTTTAGTATCCAAGGGGCTTCCTTGGATTCTGGTGGTGTTTGGTGGGAAACCTTTAGAACTGTCTTTCTTATGGTTGTGGTAAGATGGAATAAATCTGTTTCCAAAGATTGTCCTTTGTGACCTTGCTTTTCTTCCAAGAGCTTCCAGATACTGACACCAATGGTATTAAATGCTGGGAGTCACAGTCCAATGACATGTAGAGGGCCAGAAAATCTCCACCTGCACCTTACAGGTGACATGGTTATCTAGTAACAAGGCCTGGCCCTGTGGACTAGAAAGTGAAAGACAAGGATAATGGGATAAATGCGTGCAAACATATCCTTTCATTTTGTCTAGGCAGAAGACTAAGGGCTTAAGTCAAAGGCTTAATGGAATAGATGTGGTTTAAGAAGGGTTTGAAGTGTGTGACAAGATTGTGCCATGTAGGTGGTTTAGAACAGAGTTCAGTCATTTTTTTCATGTCAGGAGCGACTTGAGAAACTGCAAGTCGCTTCTGGTGTGACAGAATTGGCCGTCTGCAAAGATGTTGCCCAAGGGACGCCCGGATGCTGTTTTGATGTTTTACCATCCTTGTGGGAGGCTTCTCTCATGTCCCCACATTGAGAGTGGGAGCTGACAGAGGGAACTCATCCGTGCTCTTCCCAGATTTGAATCTGAAACCTGTCGGTCTTCAGCCTTGCCGGTACAAGGGTTTAGCCCACTGCAGCGCCAAGGGCTCCAGTTCAGTCGTTGATTCCCCTCTATTTATATCCTACTTTTCTACTGGAATTAAGGCTCAAGATAGCAGACAAAAGCAACACAATATACAATAGATATAAACGTACACATGATTGTCATTGAAATGTCATTAAACTGTCATTGAATGTCATTGAAATGTCATTAAACTACCAGCATTAAAAAAAATACCTTCTCCCGTCTTCTCTCGTCTTTCCTCCACTTTCTCTATCAGGAGTCAATTGACACCTGACTCTCAATAGCAGTCTTTAGACTCTATTTCCATGTTCTTGGGAAAGGGAGCACCACAGAGTCCCACCAGAAGTGTCCTTACGTTGTCTGATGACCTCCAGGATACTCCCATGGAGCTCCACTTCCCATGTGTATGAAAACACAACCCAAAGACCGTGGGATGAAGTCCTGAGAGAAGGGCCTCTACCAAGTATCTCAGGACCCTCTTAGGCTCATGCAGGAAATTATGGACTTTCAGATAACCTGAGACCTCAAAGGTTTTGTTCATTTTCATGGTTTCCTCCTTTCTGTTGAAGTTGTCCACAGACGTATGGATTTCAGCGGTTTCTCGGTGTAGTCTGACATGGTAGTTTTAAGAGTGGTCCAGCATTTCTGTGTTCTCAAATAATATGAAATTCACAAGCACATGGACAATTTGGTTTCTTCCTTTCAACAGTCTCGCAGACAGTCCTAGCAGGAATGACTAGCATGGTTTCTTCCTTTGAACAGAAAGAAAGAAACCATGAAAATGAACAAAATCTGGGTACCAATATTAAAAAAACCTCTAAAATCAGGACAGCGAATAAAGAGCAACCCTCAAAAAAGCAGGGGAATTCCAGACAGGAAACAATCACAGCCAGCTAACACCTCTCAACAAAGGATGCCCCCAGGCATCAACCAGCCAGACTTTGAAGCTGCAAAGCCATTAAATTCTAATCAAGGTTGTTAGTTGCAACATTCACACCTGTCTCAAGCAGACAAAAGTTCTTTCTCCCACCCTAGACATTCCACAGATATATAAAACCAATTTTCCTAGTTTCCAACAGACCTCACAACCTCTGAGGATGCCTGCTATAGATGTGGGCGAAACGTCAGGAGAGAATGCTTCTTGAACATAGCTGTAGCCTGGAAAACTCTCAGCAACCCGGTGATTTTGGCCATGAAAGCTATCGACAACACAATATCTGGAGGGCTACACGCCCCCGCACCCAATAATTGTTTCAAATTACTACCAGAACCTTAAGCATCTGCCACTCAAGGGGCTTTTCTCTTTGGGTCATCTGTTAAAAGGAACAGACTAGCAAGTGGTGCCAAGTGCTGCCCTTTGTGAAGGGAACAGGTTCCCTTGGTATCCAGGCAATGTTGTTGAATAACAGATAGGCTGACGGGAATTTTCAATAGACCAAATCTAAAATTGGTTAGTGGCTTATCCTCCGGCCCTCTCACCGCAGGAGGCCAGACCTTCTGACACTGCAAACCTGTTGCAGTAGTAATGAGAGTAAGATTACCACTGAATGCCAACATCACATGCTCGGCTTCCACGTGCCCACTTTCTTCTTCTCCAGATTACATTACTACACCGGCATTTAACTAAATGCCCATCGTTGCTTCCAGTGAGCTGGACCTTCCTAGCATTATGGGTCCTACAAAATGATTAAGAGCTTCATCCATCACTTTGGCATTACAGGGAAATAATATTGAGTGCTATAATGATCATGTGATGTTTTTCACATTCATGCACAGTAATGGGAATGAATAAAAGTACATGTAAATAGAATTTGCTTTTTCCAAGAGCTCTTCTCTAACTCCCCTAACAGTCTAAACAAAAGCAAACAAACAAACAAACACAAAAGGGATTCAATTTACTAAAATAGTATCATATGGTTAAGTCTGAAATGTGCTTGCTTCCAAATACAGTCTGGTTCTCTTTTGCTGTCAAAAGCCCTGGTGGTGCAACCCTTGTGCCGGCAGGACTGAAGTCCCTCAGGTCAAAGGTTTGAATCCAGGGAAAGTGCGGATGAGCTCCCCCTGTCAGCTCCAGCTCCCCATGTGGGAACATGAGAGAAGCCTCCCACAAGGATGGCAAAACATCTAAATATCCGGGCATCCCCTGGGAAACTTCCTTGCAGGCGGCCAATTCTCTCACACCAGAAGCGACTTGCAGTTTCTCAAACAAACAAACAAGATAAAGCCAGAATCTGTTTCTTCCGGCTACCAAAGTAGTCAAAAACTTTTTTTTCCTTCTGCAGCTTGTGCAAACTTACACACCCAGAGACCAAAGAAGGGTTGATCATACCAATTAAATTTCTGGCAGCTTCTTTTGAGCAAGACATAGCCATAGAGCATCTGTTGAGTGCCCTCTGAATGAAGCTGTTTCTCATTCCCTGGGACCTAATATTAGTTTTTATGTGCAGTCTCAAATCCAGAACGCTGGTTTATTTATTTGCTCAGATTTCTGCACCCATAAATCCAGCCCTGGGTCCAACTGTTCCTGGTTCTCAACACCCACTCTCTTTCTACTGCCAAACACATGCCATGGACTGCTGTCTGCTTGTGGCAATACACAGAAGGAGAAAGTAGGAATGTGGGACCAAGTGCTTGGAAAAACATAATGCATAAGGAGACACACTTCTTAACCTCTCCGATGGCAAAAAAATAGTATTTCCTATACAGATATTCCTCAGTTAAGATGTATTCCTGGACATTATTTCTTTAACAGAAAGTTTGGTAAGAGAAGCAGAAATGAATGGCAAGAATAGGAATAGGTTCCCACACCAGTATGACTTCCATTGCAATAAATTTATCCCACGTGCCTTCTAATACATCACCTATAATTTAAGCCTCTTCCACACAGCTGTATAAAATCTGAGTGTGGACTCAGATAATCTAGTTCAAAGTAGATATTGTGGATTAGGTAAAGGTAAAGGTTTCCCCTGACATTAAGTCTAGTTGTGTCCGACTCTGGTGGGGTGGTGCTCATCTCCATTTGTAAGCCATAGAGCCGGCGTTGTTCATAGACACCTCCAAGGTCATGTGGCCAGCATGACTGCATGTAGCACCGTTACCTTCCCGCAGATTGATCTACTCACATCTGCATGTTTTCGAACTGCTAGGTTGGTAGAAGCTGGACCTAGCAGCGGGAGTTCAACCCGCTCCCTGGATTTGAACCGCTGACCTTTTGGTCAACAAGTTCAGCAGCTCAGTGGTTCAACCCACTGTGCCACCAGGATTATCTGCATTGATATTCTGGGTTATATGTCTATGTGGAACGGCCCTTAGTTTCAGCTTGGCCTAGTGGGTCTTTCCACCCCCTAGGAGGAGTGGGGGAGCAAATCGCTCCCCTGGTACTTCTTGATGCAACATTGGTACATGCCAGGAGCCTCCAGAGAGGCATAATGGTAGCCTGGTAAAATTTTATTTTATTTTAAAAGTTTTAGTAGTGGGAAGATTTGGGTTGTCCCCATTCCAGCATGATCTTTACCGTGCTGCAACGGGAACAAGCAATGGGAAAACTCGCTTCTTTTTAGCGCCCGTGCAGACAGCAGTGCAGGCAAAAATGGGTTACTTTAACCCTGCTGTCTGGAAGCGCCCTCAGACTTCTGAATCATATTCACAGAGATTTGTCCTGCTTTCAGACTGAGCTCCGCATGTCTCCCACAACACAAACTTCATCAGGATCGGCTTCTGGAATTACTTCGCAGGAAACATGGGGAGTTGTTGGTCCTGTGGCATCAACAATGAATCCTTTCTTCAGTGGAATGAGCTGTGTGAACCCCCTCCAGATTTTAGCAGCTAATGAGAGTCTTTCAGTCCAAAATTAGGATGGCAACAAATTGTCTCAATTTTTGCTGACTAAGAGATACTGTCACTGAGAATGTGCCCTTGACATATTACAATGACAGAGGAAGGGCATCTAATTTGGAAGGCATCCATAAGTTCAATTATAAACTTGGTAACCATACACTGTCACACTCAAACTTGCTGCATTAATGAATTTGGAAAGTTATGAACTGTGTTGACTAAGCAAACGTTCCTCCTTTTCCTTTCTTCTTCCCTTCCTCTTTGACATCTCAACACAAGCAAAAATAAATTGAGAAATGCTTCAGAGTTCAATCCTATGTCTCAGTTATGCTAGGATACGGGATTCTAGTGAAAGCTTCACTACGCTAGTGGAATTTTTAGAAATCTCGCTGCATGAAAAATAAAGCACTGGAACAACTCCTTATATGCTGATGGAACAGAGAAGCTGTTCTAGCAGATAGAGAGGTTGTGTGTGTGTGTAACCCAGTGTGGTATGGTGGTTTGAGTGTTGGATTATGGCTCTGGAGACCTGAGTTTGATTCCCCTTGTGTTATGGAAACACACTGGCTCACGTGGAGTGAGTCATACTCTCTCAGCCTCAGAAAACCCCATGATATAGGTTCACCTTAGGTTTGCCTTAAGTTGAAAACAGCCTGAAGGCACACAACAACAGCAACAACACTAAGTTGCTTGTTGATGTATGGCGATGCATAAATTATGTGCCGTTTCTTAGGCAAGGAATGCTCACAGGCAGTTTTATTAGTTCCTTCCTCTGAAATAAAGCATCCAGCACCTGATATTCATTGTTGTTGTTGTTGTTCATTCGTTCAGTCGCTTCCAACTCTTCGTGAACTCATGGACCAGCCCATGCCAGAGCCCCCTGTCAGCCGTCACCACCCCCAGCTCCTTCAAGGTCAAGCCAGTCACTTCAAGGATACCACCATAATCTGTATCCACTGATCCATCAGGAGCCCCTGGTGGCACAGTGGGTTAAACCCTTGTGCCTGCAGGACTGAAGACCGACAGGTCGCAGGTTCGAATCCGAGGAGAGCACGGATGAGCTCCCTCTGTCAGCTCCAGCTCCCCATGCAGGGACATGAGAGAAGCCTCCCACAGGGATGGTAAAACATCAGAAACAACCAGGTGTCTGCCCTGGACAATGTCCTTGCAGACAGCCAATTCTCTCACACCAAAAGCAACTTGCAGTTTTTCAAGTCACTCCTGACACAGAAAAAAAATCAGTATCCATCTAAATAGTAACCATTGCCTCCCCCTCCCCCTTGTTAGCAGCATGATTATACATATTCCTGGATTCAAAGACAGAACCATGTTAGTCTGGAATATCAGTATGCAAAGGTTTCTTGCAACACCTTGTAGATAGCATAATCTTTCAGACTTTATCAAATGCACTGCTCAGTCTCAAAGGCACTACAAGATCCCTTTGCATACTAGCATTCCCGGATATGACACAAAAAGTTTCCTTCTATTCTGATATAATCATCTAAACAGAATAAAAGACTGCTGAAGTGATCAAACCAGTTGGCCAGGTCTGGCTTAGTATTTTCTTTTGTGAGACAAACCATGGGTAAGGTATTTCCATAAGAGCTGATAGCTGGCTGATTGCTCTCCATTGTTGCTGTTAACTGTCATCAAGTCAACTTCAATTTATGGAAACCCCAAGAATGAGAGACCTCCAAGTCACCCAATTATCAACAGTTCTGTTCAGATCTGGCAGACTCGGGGCCTTGATTGAGTCTATCAATCTGGAATGCAGTCTTCCTCTTTTCCTACTACCTTCTTCCTCACCCAGCTTGAGTGCTTTATTGAGTGAGTCATGTCTTTTCAATATACTCAAACCCACTGGGTTTATTTGTAATTGGAGCCCCTGGTGGCACCGTGGGTTAAACTGCTGAGCTACTGAGTTTGCTGACCAAAAAGTATCTGGTTCGAATCCAGGGAGAGGGGCGAGCTCCCGCTGTAACCCCAGCTTCTGCCAACCTAGTAGTTCAAAAACATGCAAATATGAGTAGATCAATATGTACTGCTCTGGTGGGAAGGTAATGATGCACCATGCAGTCATGCTGGCCACATGACCTTGGAGGTGTCTACGGACAACACCGGCTCTTCAACTTAGCAATAGAGATGAGTACCAACCCCCAGATTAGGACACGACTGGACTTAATGTCAGGGGTAAACCTTTACATTTACCTATTTGTAATTAAAATACAAGCATTCCCAAATGGCAAGTAAAGGCCAATGGCCTTGCAAAGGACATCAAGTTTGGTCAAATACTGTACATTCAGTGCTTATTTGGTCACAATTCCAGTTGACTTCAAATGGGAAGGGATTCAACTGGCTTGGCATGAATGATAAATCAATATGACATTAAAGACATTGTGAAAAGAAAAATGGGTTCCCTTGGAACTAAAAAGACCAGGATCCACTAATTGCAGTAATGCAAATGTATCTAAACACATAGAAGCTCGATGTATACATACAAATACAAATGTCAGTAAAACATAGGATTGTTACATTCACATTTAACGGAAATAATTTGTTCTTTTCTTGAAAAGATGAAAAAAATCTTCTTCACTTGTGTGGAAATAGTACTTGTGTCTTTATTACAGACGAGTAGACTCCAAGTCCTTGCACAGCAAATGTCCTATTTTCTTTATTACACAGGAGTAGATTCCAACATTCAACCGGTTTCGACTCACAGGGGTCTTCATCAGGTAGTTGGGTCTATAAACAATACATGTTATTAATTCACACATATAGTTTGGCAACTGGAAACATTGAGCTTGTAAATATATATATGTATATGTGTGTGTGTGTGTGTTATACTGTGGTCTACTGACAGTGGTCTATTGACAGTGGTCTACTGACAGTGGTCTACTGACAGTGGTCTACTGACAGTGGTCTACTGACAGTGGTCTACTGACAGCCACTATATATGTTCCTGAATGGAACATATATAGTGGCTGAAGGCAGTACTGCATAGTTACATGAATTATATACCATTCATAACAAAGATATAATATATATATATATATTAAAGAACTTATGGCATAATTAAGTGATCAGACCCACCATAGAATCATAGAATCAAAGAGCTGGAAGAGACCTCATGGGCCATCCAGTCCAACCCCCTGCCAGGAAGATGGTTGCTCATAAAACAGGGCACATAGCATGGAAGGCATCATATTTAATAGCAGAAGGAAGAATCTTGTGCTAATCTATAATGGGAAAGGGCGCTTTATACACTCAAAGGGAATTGCTGACCTCACAACACACATGGGAACTGAAGCACATTACTAGTTCTCCTTTGCCGACAGCTGTGCCAGTTGTCGAATAGTGGAACTCCAAACTCCTATTTTTAAACTGCAACAGCAAGCTTCCGGGATTCATAGAATTGTACACCCGAAAAATGATTCTGCCTAACTCTGCTCCAGACACAAATAATTCAATATAATGAGCTTCAGAAAAAAGTAAGTGGTGCCCCTCCCCATCTCTATTTCTGGTTTGTTTGCTGGGATGGCTAAAGGTAGGGATGGAGAGGATCTCATCCAGCATTTTGGAGTGAGGCACAGCTTGCTGAAACATTCCTATGCCAAATTGTGTAGAGTTAGACAGGATCACATCAACATGATCTGCACTATGGATTTAAAGACGAGAGGATATTTTTAATATACTTTCCTGTTATTTTTCCAGGCCCAAAATTAGCTTTAAAAGACAATGTTGTTGTTTTTTTACTTATTCCAATTTCACAACCCATTTTGCATTTCCGAGGTCGAGTTCAGGGAACATAGGCTTCTTTGGGTGAGTCGAAACTTGCTATGATCCTTCCCTGCAAGTACAAATTGTGCAGGAAATCAGAATGGCGAGAAACTTGCAGACTATTCTGTGCTGGAGCATGAAGAAGGCATAATATCACATCTTAGATGATATTACATCTCAGACATATGTTGTTGTTATTTGCTACCACCTTAGCTTCACCTTATGGTGACCCTATGAATGTGAAACCCACTAGAGACCTAGGACCTCATCACACTGAGATTGAGAAACATCTTCTCTACACCTCTCTGTGCTGCCAACAGAGTCCCCCGGATCCCATCAGATGATGCAGGGCTACTTCCAGTGTGGCTCCATTGGGTTCCATGCCAGCAGCATGCTGGCAGCACAGAGAAGCGGAGCCCAGTAGAGTAGGGTGTAGACCTGACTCCTCATAGAAGAAGCCATGGGGGAAGCAGAAGGAAGCCAGGGAATCATTTTGGGAAAGGATCCCATGATGGTAAGGGAACGCAGCATTACTCTGCCCCTTGGTTTCCCCCGCTGTCCCCTGGCTTCTTGGCTCAATGTGATGAGGTCCCTAATCAACAACAGCCTGCTCAGGGTTTTGTTTAGGACCATAGCTTTCTTAATTAAGGCCTTGCCATATAATGTAGTTGAAATTGCATTATGTGGTCAGTGTAGACTCAAATAATACAGTTTACTGCTGGGTAGCCTAATGGTGCCTTAGGATAGCCATTTTTAATGCAGTCTTTCTGTTTTCTTATTGCCTTCAACTTTATCAAGCACAATTGACTTTTTCAATGTACATTGTAGTTTCATGGTGTATCCTAAATATGATAGGTTAAGCTCACTCATTTTTTATTTCTAGGGAGAGTTCAGATTTGATTTGCTGTAGAAGTCAATGGTCAGTTTCATCAATTCAATGAGGCATGTGCCTTCATATCAGCTGCTGACTCATGGTGACTACATGAATTTCACAGTTTTTCTTAGGGCAGGAATACTCAGAAATTATTTTGCCAGTTCCTTCCTCTGAAATATAGCCTATCGCACGTGACATTTTTTGGTGGTCTCCTCTCCAGCTACAGATTGAGCATCCCTTATTCAAAATCTTGAAATTTGAAATACTCCAAAATTGAAAATTGTGCACATGGGCTGACTGAGATAATGACACGTTTGATTTCTGGTGGCTCAATGCACGCAAGCTTGGTTTCATGCACAACATTATTGCAAAGATTGTGTATAAATTAATCTTCAGGATATGTGCATAGAAAACAAAAATTTGTTAATTTTGTATTGAGAGTTTGGTCCCATCTCTGAGATATCTCACTATATATGTATATGCAAATACAAGTATTTCAAAATCTGGGCTGGTGGGCGGAATCCAAACTCCAAAACACTTCTGGTCCCAAGCATTCCAAATAAGGGATACTCAAGCTGTACAAACCAGGACTAACCCTGTTTAGCTTCTGAGATCAGACAGGATCTGGTGCTTTTACAGTATTCAGACTTACCGGTACTCCTCCTAAATAGATATTTCCAGAGGGATTGCACTGTTAGCTAACCAAATGCAGTTCATCCGAAGTGGCATGGAATGTTAATTGTGCTCTGAATGCATCCCCACCTTCTGTGCTCTGCTGCTTCTGTTTGCTCTTCTGCTGAAATATTTTGACCCAGCCAGATACAGAACACTCAGTAAATGAGAGAGAAAGTTGGCTTTGTGGAGCAGACTTGAGATGGAATAATTGGTAGAAGAAAAGTCCAGAAGAAATGTCTCAAACACACATGGTTCACAGTTATCAGCATATCAGTCCTGTCCCTCAAAACCATTTCTTCTCCACTTGCTTCATTCTGCTGATTATTACTGAACCCATGAATACTGTCTAAGTCGGTGTTTCTCAACCTGGGGGTTGGGACCCCTGGGGGGTTGGCGAGAGGGTGTCAGATGGGTCGCCAAAGACAATCAGAAATCACAGTATTTTCTTTTGGTCATGGTGGTTCTGGATGGGAAATTTGGCCCATTTCTATCTTGGGGGGGGGGGGGGGGTCCAAATGTTCTTTGATTGTGGGTGAACTGGAAATCTCATCGACTACAACTCCCAAATGTCAAGGTCTATTTTCCCCAAATTTCACCAGTGTTCACATTTGGGCATATTGAGTATCCGTGCCAAGTTTGATCCAGATCCATCATTGTTTGAGTCCACAGGGCTTTCTGGATGTAGGTGAACTACAACTTCCAAACTCAAGGTCAATGCCCACCAAACCTTTCTAGTATTTTCTGCTGGTCATGGGAGTTTGTGTGCCAAGTTTGGTTCAATTCCATCATTGGTTGCTCTTTAGTTATAGGTGCTCTTTAGTTATAGAGTGAACTATAAATCCCAGCAATTACAACTCCCAAGTGACAAAATTAATTCTCCTCAAACCCAGCAATATTCAAATTTGGGCATATTGGGTATTTGTGCCAAATTTGGTCCAGTGAATGAAAATACACCCTGCATATCAGATATTGATATTACAATTCATAACAGTAGCAAAATTACAGTTATGAAGTAGCAACGAAAATAATTTTATGGTTGGGGGTCACCACCACATGAGGAAGTGTTTGAAGTGGTCATGGCATTAGGAAGGTTGAGAAATACTGCTCTAAGTTATGCATACTGCTGCTGCAAGAATGAATATAATGTTCTTCGCCCATCCTAAGACTCATAATAAAATCTAATGGAGATGCTGAGTCACCAAAGTCCAAGATGCATAAGGATGCCAGAGAACCGGCAAGTTTCTGTAATGCTGAGTTCCTTGGGAAATAAATTTGGAAAGCATATGTTGCCAGAGGGATTGTTCATATATTGAAACCGCTAATTTAATTGTCCTTCTTTGTATTCATACTAAGGGCTGGAAAATAGTTGAAAGCACGCACTGTTCCTTACTGTCATATAAACTTACCATTTTGCAACTTTAAAGGCAACAGTCATGACTGTAATGCAGTATGTTAGATACTTAACATTAACACAAAAGGATCTTTGTTGCTGACTATCCATGGGGTTTCATTGTTTCTTGTAATATTCTTTTTTTTTTTTAGAAAAAGGAAAGAAGCAGATGAACAGTAGGAATGCAAATCCAATTTCTTTCCAAAACTCCTCCCTAGTATTCTCCTTTTTTATCTGATTATTTCAAGCTATTATGCTGAACGTTTGCTGAAAAACACCAGTTATTATATTTGACATTTAAACAGTTTTGCTCTGACAGTCTTTAAACTGATAAGAAGCGATGGTATTTCACGGAGAATGTTTCATAAATCATAGGCAAAGTTTGCTTTTGACATCCACATAGTATTTCAAATTGGACTGTTTCAGATAGATGACTTGCACATTTTGCTGTTTAGATTCTGATAGCTCATGACATATGAGGTGTCATTTGAGCCCAACTCAAAACAGTCGAGAGAGTCTAACAAGACTAAAATCAAAGGGGCCATGTAATAGATTGGACCTCTCCACTTCCATTGTCCTTCATTTATCTTTCTTCCTTGGCCAACAGATGGTAAGAATAATGGTGTGGGGGGAGACTGGAAGCATTGCCTGGTTGCAGTGGGCAGGAATTTGAAAGTAGGGCGATATCACCAGGGACAATCTGGTGATATCGTAGGGATGGTCTATACCAGGGGTCCTCAAACTTTTTAAACAGAGAGCCAGGTCACAGTCCCTCAAACTGTTGGAGGGCCAGATTATAATGTGAAAAAAACATGAATTCCTATGCATACTGCACATATCTTATTTGTAGTGTAAAAAAACACTTAAAACATTACAATAATTAAAATGACGAACAATTTTAACAAATATAAACTTATGGGAAGTATGGGCCTCTTTTGGCTGACGAGATAGGATTGTTGTTGTTGTGTGCTTTCAAGTCGTTTCAGACTTAGGTTAACCTGAACGAGGGCCGGGTAAATGACCTTGGAGGGCTGTATCTGGCCCTCAGGCCTTAGTTTGAGGATCCCTGGTCTATACTATAGTGATTTTCTAGGGACCTCATCAGATGCATGATTTCTCTCCCCCCCCCCCCTTCAGTTTCTACACGCTTTAAAAACAGTTTAAAGATGGAATCCCACATAGCTCATTATACAATGCAAAACTACCTCTAGTTTAGTGGTTATCAACCTGTGGGTCCCTAGACGTTTTGGCTTTCAACATCCAGAAATCCTAACAACTGGTAAACTAGTTAGGATTTCTGGGAGTTGTAGGCCAAAATACCTGGCGACCTACAGGTTGAGAACCACTGCTCTAGTTGTTCCCTGTGGGACTCTGTCTTTAAAATGTGTCTAAAGTATGTAGAAACTGAGGTTTTGGGAGATGAGTAACAATAGCTCCTGATTTGGCTAGAAAAAAGGGAAAGCTCTTATTTACATGTGGGATAGAACTGTCAGATTCCCCCATATTACATTGTTTTAGTGACGTTAAATAATGGGTGTTTCTGTGGGTGGTCTCAAAATGCTCCTTTTTTCACTAGTAACTGTCTTACTTGAAACTTTTACAGTAATTAAAAATAATAATTTATTCTTCAGGAATTATTCAATTTTGATATATCATTTATTTATTTAGTTAGTTATCTATTTTTTGGAACATTTCTATCCCATCTTTCTCAACCTCTGAAGAGGGACTCAGGATGGCTACCAACAGGCACTATTCGATGTCAATACAATATAGTAACATAGCATAAAATACAATTAGCATAAATTAAAACAGTTATAAATATCCATTAAAACAGTTTGCTGGTTCAAATCATTATCCACATCAATCCGTTGCAGTCCACTAAAAACATCATCTTCCCCAGCAAGTCAGTCCATTCTCCAAATACTTGCTCCCACAACCAGAATTTGAGCTTCTTCTGGAAGGTCAGGAGGGAGGGGGCATTTCTAATCTAATTAGGGAGGGAGTTCCACAGTTGCAGGACACCACAGAGAAGGCCCTGTCTCTCATCCCCACTATATTTATTTATTTATTTATTTACAGCATTTTTATTCCACTCTTTTCAGCCTGAAGGCAACTCAAGGCAGCATACAGATTGGCAACAATTAGATTCCAAATGTGACTGTGATGGCAGTGGGACCTCCCCAGATGATCTTAAGGTCCTTGGAGGTTTGTAGAGGGAGATTGGGGGGGGGGGATGCTGATCCCCCACATTAGACACTGTGAGAAAGACTGCTTTAGGCCACTATCGACCTAAATCAGAGAACCAGATGGTGTGTGGTTTGAATGAAAACAAAGGCAAGATTTCCTGAAGCTTTTAATTTACTCTTCATAATATTAGTACAATCTTGGGTTGTTATTGGTTTCAGATCACTGAGCTATTGTCTCACCATTAACATTTTCAAATGGCCAGGGCAAGATAACTTCATAGCAATACAAAATCAGTAACCATTTGATTGACATTTTTATTGGCATTATACAATTTCATTGGCAGTATTCATTTATTTAATATCTTGTTTTCCTTCCATTGCAGGACCCATTTATGTACTGTTTACTATATCTAAAATTAATTCTATGTCTAAAAACAATTTGTTATATTTTTACTCACAAAAAAAAGAGTTACTAAAAGAAAAGTACACACATTAAGTGGCAGACCATAGGAATAGTACTAGCTAATATTTAGAGACTTGACTTAGGCAACCCCTCGTTGTCCGAATATGATGGCCTTCCAAGTGTAGTGTCTTGGCGGTGAAGACGTAGGTGACTGTGGAGCCCTATTCTTGATCCACGTGTTCTTCCACAGTGAAGACATTGGTTTCCAGGTGAAAGTTGGTCCTGGTTAGGGTTGGCTTGGCACATTTCTCCATTTAATAGTAATAATAATAATAATAATAATAATAATAATAATTTATTTACACCACACCACCATCTCTCCGAGGGGACTTGGGGTGGCTTACATGAGGCCACACCCATCAATACAGTAACACAATATAACACAAGAACACAACAAAAATAGGAAAATAAAATAACATAAAGTATAAAACCAATATAAATAAACAGCGCAACGATAAAAATCAGAACATTGAAACACTAAAAACGATCACAGTGGGCAGGACCAATTTCAAAGATTAAATTTTTAAAACCACTGGGTGATAGGGCAATGTAATATATCAGGACAAAGGATCCAGGGGATAAGGTAGGATTTAATTGCACAACCAAAAAATAAAGTGCTTCTGAGGACATTTTATGCAGAGTTTGGTCAGGAATTATCGTACATTCAATCATTTCACCCTCTATTTGTGCCTCTTCAAATTCCACAGCACTGCTGGTCACAGCTGACCTCCAGTTAGAGCACTCAAGGGCCAGGGCTTCCCAGTTCTTGTTCTCTTTAAAAAAAAACTGTGGCAATATTTAGAGAAGGAAAAGGGGGAAGAACATATTCTGACTTACCTCTTCCTTTCCATTCAGAAAATATTTCAAATATAGCAAAAGTATTACTGTGACCCCTGTTTTCATATTGCTGCTGATTTGAACTACAGTCGGCACAAACTTACTAACAATTAGAGATCTTAAATAAATTATCTGGAATCTAAGAAAGAATGTCAACAAAATCACAAAAGGTTATATTCTGTATTTACAAAATCTAAGGAAGGAAGGAAGCTTTTCAGTGGACATTTCACAGCACATGTAAGTTGTTTAAATTTCATTTCCTTAAATTTGTTTATATCTTTTGAAAGCAATGAGTTTTGCTCTCCTGCCAAGATATCCATAAAAAAACCCACACCAGTTTCTCAGGAAAGCATTGGACTTGATATTTTTGCCTCGCCTCTGCAGCAAACCCCATAGTAGCCTTTGCAAATGCTTGTCCTCGTGTGACCCAGAAAGCAAACCAAAGGGCAATGACAGAGAACTTCTTGCTCTGGGAAGCAGAAAGCAGAACCTGATGTCTCTCAAACAAATGGCTTGGGAATGGAGCTGCTGGTTTCAACTCAACTGGCATTGCTCAGATAGGTAATAAAAATCTGAGGGGATATAAAAAAAACAAGGCTATGCCTCTGTACACCAGCTTGAGAGTACCTTTTCCCCTCCTCATGTTTATAAGAACTCTAAGATTTTCGGAGGAAGCCCTCCTTTCACTCCCACCACTGTCACAAGCCCGGTTAGTGGGGACGAGAGAGAGGGCCTTCTCGGTGGTAGCCCCCCGCCCTTCCAAGGGAAATAAGACAGGCCCCATCCCTCCCCTCTTTGCGTGAGAGCTTGACAACCTGGTGGTTTTAACAAGCCTTTGAAAATGACCAGTTCTAGCCCAGCCCCAGACATTGTTCGAATATGGCCTTATACTTCCTACCTATTACCCTGGTCATTCCTTTAATGGGCCCTGAAAATGAGCAGCCACAGGCCCGTATCTACTATTACTGTTAGTCTGTTATAGCACTGGACCCAATCCCCGGGCCCCTCATATTTTGATTTTGCACTAGCCTTGGTCTTGCCCTTTTAAATTGTTTTTACCCTTTCCCCCCTCGCTCTAACAAAAAGACATGAAGAATAGGTAGTATTACTTTTAATATATGTGTGTTATTGTGATAATTTTATTGTTATGCTGTTTTGTTTATTTATTTATTTATTTATTATTATTTATCGTGTCAGGGGCAACTAGACAACTGTATTACATTTCTAACAGAACAGAACAAACAGACAGACAAAACACAAAGTTTGCAAGCTTGATTAAATGTCCTTTGACCAGTATCTGGCCACTTGGAGGGCCTCTGAGTATTGCAGCAGGTGGTCAGTGGTTTGCTCTTCTCCACACTCACATGCCGTGGATTCCACTTTGTAGCCCCATTTCTTAAGATTGGCTCTGCATCTCGTGGTGCCAGAGCGCAGTCTGTTCAGCGCCTTCCAAGTCGCCCAGTCTTCTGTGTGCCCAGGAAGGAGTCTCTCATTTGGTATCAGCCACTGATTGAGGTTCTGGGTTTGAGCCTACCACTTTTGGACTCTTGCTTGCGAGGTGTTCTAGTGAGTGTCTCTGTAGATCTTAGAAAACTAGTTCTAGATTTAAGTCGTTGACGTGCTGGCTGATACCCAAACAAGGGATGAGCTGGAGATTTCACTGCCTTGATCCTTTCGCTATTGGCTACTACTTTCCGGCAGATGTCAGGTGGTGCAATACCGGCTAAACAGTGTAATTTCTCCAGTGGTGTAGGGCACAGACACCCCGTGATAATACGGCATGTCTCATTAAGTACCACATCTACTGTTTTAGTGTGGTGAGATGTGTTCCATACTGGGCATGCGTACTCAGTAGCAGAGTAGCATAGAACAAGGACAGATGTCTTCACTGTGTCTGGTTGTGATCCCCAGGTTGATGTTGTTTTGTTAATTTTATGTTTATGTTGTTTACTCTGTATGTTTTGGTGTTGTTATTTGGAAACTGCCCTGAGCGCCCCCCCCCCAGGAGGTAGAGTAGTATATAAATAAAGTATCATTATTATTATTATTATTATTATTATTATTATTATAAGAAAGTGAGAATAAAAAAGAATAAGGATGGGGGTGGGTGGGAGGCAATATTGTGAGTTTGCCTTGTGTTTGAATAGTTTACCACAAACACGAAACATTGACCCACTGGAGCACAAAGACCTCTGTGTGTTGGTCTAATATGTGTTCCCATACAGAGTATTTTGAGGCTTTAATACTTTATCCTACTGGGCAGGTACTATTCAAATCAAACCTGGACTTTTGAGCCGGGAACAATCTGTTGCAGCACCAACCCTGCCTCTGAGCAGAAGGCAAGATCTAACAGAGTCCCCAGGAGGGCCCCACGAGTCACAGTATCTGAATGACCCAGAAACACAAGGATCAAGGAAAATACAAGCCATCCCAGCCCAGCTGAGATCTGGGAGTGAGCTGGAGATAGCAACTTCAGATCTCTTCAAGTCTTTCCTGCATAGTCCTGGAATAAAGTCTCCAAAGATGATAAGGTTGCCAGGTCTGCCACCAGAGTCAACGGGAACTCAATGTTCTTCAAGCTCTATGAGCTTTGGGTGTTCTCCTAATGGGGAGTCATGAATCCACACCTTCCTGGTTCAGACATGATGAGTATGTCTAGATTGCAAAACATGAGACGAACAAATTGGGGAGTAGGAAGATATCATGTAGAGTGCTGCAGTTCTGCGTCCAAAGTCATGGATGGTACTTACTCCAACCATGTATCTACTTCTCACTTGGCTAAGGGGTGTATAGTGAGAAAGAGTAGGGAAGGCCAAGTATTTTAAGAGAAGATATATTGCAGCTCGGACTTGAGGTCTTTGGAAGTCAAGCATCAGCCTCTGGAATTGGCATTTGAACTGGTTTCACAGCCAGCCACTTCTTCCAATTTTGCTGGCTCATAGATTCAGTGAAGTTTCTGGTAGCGCCTCTAGTCCTGCACCACAGATCCCAGAATGCCCTCACTGGTGCAGTCCGTTATTGTCCAAAAAGGTAACCTTTTCAAACTATAATATTGGATGGGAGGTAAAAGTGTTTCTGTTCTTACCACCCTCATATTTCAAACCACATTCCCCAGTGGTTTATATCAGTTAAATACTACTGTCAAACTGGGAAGGGGATCTGGGAGTAAGGCAGCACCAACAGTTGGACAAGGGCAGACTTCCTCGGAATACAATTAATTAATTAATTAATTATATTTAATATCCTGCCTTTCTTGACTCCAAAGGGGACTCAAGGTGGCTTACAACATAGGCAATAGTTCAATGTCTTAAAAAACAATATAAAATTAAAACAAACATTAAAATTAAAATCAAATTTAAAATATATTAAAACATTTAAAAACATTACAATTACTATTTTAAAACACGCTATCTGCAATCATGATCCAGTCATTGCACATAATTCCAAATCCATCTATTTCACTATATTATTGTTTGATTGGTTGCATGCTGCAAGTTGCTTCTGGTGTGAGAGAGTCAGCCATCTATGAAGACGTTGCCCAGGGGATGCTCAGATGTGTTGCAGTCCTGCAGGGAGGCTTCTCTCATCTCCCCTTCTTGAGAGAAGGGGGGACCTTCTTATAGCAAGACCAGAGGCACTCTAAGTGGCCAACTACTGGTCAAAGGACATTTAGTATAATGCCAAGTTTTTTAACTTTGTGTTTTTAAATACATTACAACTGTACCCTCGGTTCGCTTCTGATACAATAAATAAAATATATTATTCTCCAAAGGCTTGATCCCAAAGCCATGTTTTCACACTCTTTCTGAAGGTCAGGAGGGAAGGGGCTGATCTAATATCTCTGGGGAGGGAGTTCCACAGTCAAGAGGCCACCACTGAGAAGGCCTTGACTCTCGTTCCCACCAATCACGCCTGTGAAGGAGGTGGGACCGAGAGCAGGGCCTGCCCAGACGATCTTAATCTCTGAGATAAGGGGGATATATGCTCAGACAGGTAAGCTGGGCCAGAAACATTTAGGGCTTTACAGACCAAAGCCAGCACTTTGAATTGTGCTCGGTAGCGGACTGGCAGCCAGTGGAGCTGACATAATAGGGGAGTTGTATGCTCCCTGTACACCACTCCAGTAAGCAATCTGGCTGCCGCTTGTTGGACCATTTGGAGCTTCTGAACAGTCTTCAAAGGCAACGCCACGTAGAGTACGTTGCAGTAAGCTGTTTGGGATGTAACTGGAGCATGGACTACCATGGCCAAGAAAACACACGGGACAGTAACAAACAAGTGGAAGCTCATGTTTGGCTGCGGAGATGGATGAGAAATTCAGAATTTGCCATCAAACTGGAGGAAATAGCAAATCTTAAGTAAAACAGCAATGGCACTTTCATTCTTTGTTTTGCTCCTGCGCTTAAACAGTGAAAATCTATTATTATCCAGACTTTACATTGCCTTGCCTACCTCTGTCTTGGTACACACTGGAGGAACAAACAGAATGGGGGTTAATCAAATTAGATGTGGCAATAGAGCACAGCTGGTTTGTTTTCACATGCAAATTGTGTTGCCTTGGTTTGATTGTTTTGTTACATCGACCTTGAACTAGAGATCTGCACACAGGTGCGGTATTATCCAGATTTGGCCCCTGGACTGAGTCGGTGGGTGGACTTTGTTCTGTGTGAGATCCAAGATACAGACACTGTGCGTTTTAGTGGCACCCTCAAAGTGACAGGAAGGACATGTCATTCATATTTATATTCTTCGATCAGGAAATGGCCAAAGCAGGACCCTGCATATGTTGTCAACTGCAGTGCCCATCAGCCTTCATTGTACAGAATGCTGGGTGTTGCAGTCAAGTCCATGGATATCTGGAGGGCCATATAATTCAATTACGGTAAAGGCACAGTGCTTCTTTGTTTACTTTAAAATTATTTGGACACAATCTGCTCAGATCTTGCAGGCTCAGTAGCTTTCTTGATTGAATCTTTCTATTTGGAATGTGGATTCTCTGTTTCCTACTTCCTTCTACCTACCGTAGTGAGCATTATTGTCTTTTCACATGAGTCATGTATTCTCATGATGTAATCAAAGTACGACAGTCTTGGTTTAATCATCTCGGAGTCTAAGGAGATGATGTGGTTTTTTTAGTAATTAACACAACTCCTTTTTAGCACATTTCAAATCAGCTGGTTTTCTTCCTAACAGTTTTCTTTATTGTTCAGGTTTTACAGGTGCTGAAGCTTTGGACCTGCTTGCCACATATGTTCTCTCCTTTAAAAGAGTGTGTGTGTGTGACAAGCAAGCCCAAAGCACCTGCGCCTGCCAAGGCCTACAGCCGAGCGCCGAAAATCAGCCAACCAAAAAGTCACAGTTCCCACTTTCCTTTCGTTTCACTGATGTACCATTTCGTGCCTTCCAAATGAACAAAATGGTACGAAAACACAAATTAAATGGCTGAAATGGTAACCGGACTCATGACTACTAGACAGGCCTTTGGTTTCACTTGAGGGCACATCTACATTGTATAGGGTTAAGCCCAGGAGGCAAATGTATTGTCTTGTGATAAGGAATCAGACTAAATGCCCTCTGTTGTCTCTAATTTTACAGTCCTACTGAAGAGGGCTTTGGGTAAAATTAGCAATAGTTAACGAAACAAAGGAGAAATGTACCCCTCCCTGTAGAAAAGGAGCAGCATGAAGGAAAATGTTTTAAAAACAAGAGGTGACATGTAGAGATCATACAAAGTTCAAAGTTTAGGTTTTTTGAAAAGTCGCTATATTAGCGAGCTTACATAGGAAGTTGGTTTGTGGTTAAGCGCAAAGTCTGCACATGCGAGAAGGTACAAGAGGTTGATGGGACAGAAAGAGTAAAGGTCAAAATACTTTCCATGACAAAAATATTCTTGTTTACATGATGGTATCAAGGTTTGCAAAAAGCCGAGGAGGACTTATCAGTCTGTGGGAGCACTTGATGAAGTGCTGTCTGTCCGCCTCATGCTGATCAGCTTGAATAAACACTGTCTTACCTGAACCTATTGGACTCTGTGGACTTCTTCGAAAAGGGACTCCACATCTTAAACCCGTGATCACTTACACTACTAGCTGTCCCCTGCCACGCATTGCTGTGGCTCAGTCTGGTGATCTGGAAAATAAAGTAACGAGAAAGTGTTGGTTTCTTTATGCTTGTGGGTAAACAGTATTTCTTGTTGTTTCTTTGTCAATGTTGATGTAGAGATTGTCTGGTTTACCTACTCTGGAACATGCAACATATAATTGTCCTGCTTTAGGAGTCCCTTTCAAATCTAGGATACTATATCTGTCATTCACATTTATGTGTGTGAGTGAATCATATCTATATCTATGTCTATGGCTTCGTGCCTCTTTGTCAAGAGGGCTTTGATTATGGTTTTGTTTTTTTGGTTGTTTTTTTTTTACCCTGGTGAAGGACTAGATGGCCTAAAGGCAGCATTTCTCAACCTGGGGGTTGGAACCCCTGGGCAGTCATGAGGGTGTGTGAGAAGAGTTGCCAAAGACCACCAGAAAACACAGTATTTTCTGTTTGTCATGGGGGTTCTGTGTGAGAAGACTGTCCCAATTCTATCATTGGTGGGGTTCAGAATGATCTTTGATTGTAGTGAACTATAAATCCCAGTATCGACAACTCCCAAATGTCAAGGTCTATTTGCCCCCGAACTCCATCTGTGTTCATATTTGGGCATATGGAGTATTCGTGCGAAGTTTAGTCTAGATCCTTCATTGTTTGAGTCCACAGTGTTCTCTGGATGTAGGTAAACTATAACTCCAAAACTCAAGGTCAATGCCCACCAAACCCTTCTAGTGTTTTCTGTTGGTCATGGGAGTCCTGTGTGCCAAGTTTGGTTCAATTCCATTGTTGGTGGAGTTCAGGATGCTCTTTTATTGTAGGTTAACTATAAATTCCAGCAACTACAACTCCCAAATGGCAAAATCATTTTTTTTAGTGATGGTCACTCCTTGGGATTTTGAGTTATGATGTCACTCAAAACAAACATTATAGATAGATTAGATAGATAGATGGATTAGATATAGATAGATAGATAGATAGATAGATAGATAGATAGATGATAGATAGAGAGAGAGAGAGAGAGAGATAGATCGATAGATGATTAAGTTTCTAATAATATTTGAGTCCCACTCTTGAGCCAAGACAGCATATGGGGCCTTTCTTCTCCTGCTTTTGATTCTCATAATAACCTGATGAATTAAATTAGATGAAAAGGGCAAGTACAAGATTAATCTGGCAAGTTTTACTTTTGATCTTTTATTTGATGCTTAAATCCAATACTTCCAGCATTTTATCATTATAAGGTATGTTATTCTGAGAGATAATGACTTGCCCGTGGTATGAGTGAGCATCAAGCTTAAACCTGAGCAGAGATTTGAATGGGAGTTCCTCTTCTTTATAGCAACACACATCTCACATTAGCATTGTACTTCCTTGCCAGTAATAGTCATGTTAACAGCTATTACATTTGTTATCTGATGTCTTAGATGCCTAGTGCCAGTTTGTGTCTTTCATTCCTGCATTTTGATTTGGATTTCAGCCTGTCCCTCAGGCAAGCAAAAACAGTTCCTCACTCCAACCTAATAATCCCCTCACCGCAACCCAGCCCAGCCAATTTATACACTGACAACTGAGACTGACAAGATAGTGGTGTGCCAAGGGCAATGTACCTCCAAGAGGCACCACCCACATCTCTATACAGAAAATCACAGCAGTGCTTCTTAGAGAACTAGAGTACAATTTTTAATCTGCTTTATCCTGAAGATTATGTTCTGTCTCTTAGATAAAACCAACCCACGCACCTATCCTTGTAAGACCCTCAATGCTTCACAACCCCAGCCAAGTTCTGCATGAGGGTAGAAGATGGTTAAGGGCTAGAATTGCATTGGTTAAATCCAATTAGAGTAGGCTCATTGATGTAATTGTTGAATAGTGAATCAAAACATAGGCAACTTCTATTGACTCAGCGTATTCACTGTTGTGTGGAGTAATAATACAAATGTGGCCAGGGAAGGTCACCTCGGTCTTGAAACAGGCATGCTGATCAAATTTACTCCATCACCAAATGCAATGTGAAGAACAAAAGTTACAAACTTTCATTGGAGTAAAAGAAATGTTTGGGGGGGGGGGTGTATGTGTACACAAACACACACACACACATACATATATAGGGTGCATCAAGATAGCTTCATTTCAGGTTGCTGGGGCAGAAAGAAGCTGACTAAACACTGCTCTGAGATTTCCACCATGGGCATAAACAACAGAGAATCTAATGGGATCTTAAAGACAAATTAATCATGTCTTTGCCTATGTGTCTTCTACACTACAGTGGGTTAGGGAGTGTAGACACTACAGTATTCCCCAGAATCACAATACATTGGTTAGTCTTGAAGGCACAGTAGGAATCTATACTATCCCTATTGCAACAGATTAATTGTGGTATCTGTTAAATACTGTGTCTCTCCAAAGAATCCTGTGATTGTAGTTCTCTTTCAGTTCATTTTGTTTGTCATTATCACTCGCATGTCATGGACTCCACTTTATAGTCCCATGACATGCGAGTGTGAAGAAGAGCAAACCACAGACCACCTACTGCAACGCAACCTGAGCCCTGCCACATGCACAATGGAGGAAATTCTCACAGCGACACAGAGGCACTTAAAGTGGCCAACTTCTGGTCAAAGGAAATCTAGCATAATGCCAAGTATAATACTTTGGTGTTTTTTTTTTGGGGGGGGGGGGTTATACATTACAGTTGTATTCTCAATTTGCTTCTGATAAGATAAATAAAAATAAACAGATTGTATGTTTTCACCAGAATATAATGAACTGCACAGAAAGAAAACAAAAGAATAAGCAAGGCAAGATCTTGGGCAAATCTACTTTCTCTCAACCACAATGGAAGGCAATGGCAAATCTCCTCTGAATAAATACGAGTAAATTGCCATGAAAACCTCATGGATTTCCCTTAGGGTTGCCAGATAGTACACAATAAAAAGGAAGTATGAAACTTATTTGGTGTAATAACATGTTGAGTTCTCAGCAGCATGCTAGTTAACAGTTGCCTGCCTTCTGGGATTATTTGATATGTTCAGTTCACAACTTCAATATCATCATCAACTTTGCTTCATATATATTCCACTTTTTTCTAAATATTGGACTTATGAGCTCATTTTAAATAAATACATCTAAAATTGCTTACAAAGCATATGAAGTTTTTGTTATAATGCAATCAAGCTTTCCATAGAATTAAAAGTATTTAAAACAAATCCATGAAAAGTCAAAGGTCAGCAATACAGCATAGTATTAACTCCCTGGCAGTCCATTCCTATAAGCTTGTTGGATCAGCAAAAACTTTCACTTGGGGATACATGCCCATTTGGTGGGGAGCTCTTTCTTATGTCCCTACCAAATGTGCATAGCAACCTGGTAGGACTGAGAGAAGGGTGTTTGGTGAGTGGGCTTATTAACAAAAGACCCTCTTCATAAATGTACAGCGGAGTAACTTAGCAGCGTGACCCAGAACCAGTAGCCCAAAGTGATAAAAAGAACAAAAACATTATCTTTTCCATAGGAGGCTTTTCTTTGTAGTAAAATAATATGGTTACACTATTTACATGATCAAGATTTCCATAACACAAATAAAGAAACATATAGTACCTTTACATACAGCAGTCTTCATACTGGAGCTTTCTCACACGAGGCTTCTCTCACACAGAGGTTTACCTCACACTCCTCAGGACAGCATAGCTTTTGTCCCACTGACTCTAACAGGCTTCAGCCTACTAACTCTTTCAGTGCTTGATACCAACTTTTGTAATAAAAAATACCCAGTTAATATTTCTGACAAAGTAATCCCCTGAAGATTTTAGAAAGGCTAGAAAGGCTTTTTTGACTGTTTACATCAGGGGTCCTGAAACTTTTTAAACAGAGGACCAGGTTACAGTTCCTCAAACCGGATTATAATTTGAAAAAAGCATGAATGAATTCATATCCACACTGCATGCATCTTATTTTTAGTGCAAAAACCACTTTAAAACAATACAATAATTAAAATGAAGAACAATTTTAACCTTGGAGGGCTGTATCTGGCCCTTGGGCCTTAGTTTGGTCAGCCCTGGTTTAGATCACTTGAAACCAACCAATCTACTGGTTATAACCATCACTTTGAATTGTGCCCTGAAACAGCATGACGACAACCAATAAAACTGTTATTAGGGAGTCATGTGCTTCCCTTATTGATCCCTGTTAGTGATCTGGCCATAATTCTTTGGGCCAGCTGATGTTTCTGATGTATCCCATTGCAGGATCCTCCAGGTAGTTAATGATAGGGTTCTCTAGTAGCATGTACATTTAAAAAATGTTTTGCCCCAGTTTCCTTGAAATTTTAAATTTTGTGCATTATTTTCTCCACCAAGATGGTCAGTTTTGTGACTGTGATGAAAATTTTCTCTTAGATATCCCTCCTTAGACCTGGATTTAGTTAGGAAGGACTATTTATCATCAGTGTAAGACTATTGTATAGATACTGCCCTTGTCTTTGGCTGGCTAGTTGTCTTTGACATTTATGATTGAAAGCCAGTAAGAAAACTAGGCAAAAAGTTATTGTTTACTGTTAAAAAGAATTTTAAAAATCCTGATCCCAACTTGATACAATAGCAGAGTTACACTTTAGAATTAATGCAGTTTGGCACTACTAACTACCATGGCTCAATGCTATGGAATAATGGGACTTGTTATAAAGTATTTAGCCTTAGCTGAGAAAGTGTGCTAGTGCCTCCTCAAACTAATACTCCCAGGATTCCATGGCTACTAAAGTAGTGTTTAAACTGCATTGATTCTGCAGTGTAGATGCCTCCTATGTAGTCACCTTAATGGCAGTATCACATAGAGGTTTCATATAAGCCCCTTCCACACAGCTGTATAAAATCCACATTGAACTGGATTATATGGCAGTGTGGACTCAGATAACCCAGTTCAAAGCAGATATTGTGGATTATCTGCCTTGATATTCTGGGTTATATGCTGTGCGGAAGGGCTCTTAGATGCCACTGTGAATGTGCCAATGTGCTGGTGCATTCTCCCTGACTGATCCCATTGCAGCAGGAGCAGTTCAACAAATCAGATTTCTTAACTCTGGTTTGTCCACTTTGACATCTTCACCTAAAAATCAGCCATGTCCCTTTCCCTACAACTGGAGGGGAAAACCCAGAGGTTCCTTTTGGCTCATTTCTCCCTTTGACAAATAGACAAGCCAGTTTTGAACCTTACAACAAACAAACCATACAAAGGAGTTGAATGGCTTGTTGAACCACTTCTGCTTGTGCTGGAAATAATCTGGCAGTATTTAGAATTTTATTCTATCTTGCTAAAATCCATATCTCACTTGCAGAAGCTGCTCATCACCAGCTGAATGTTGACTTCTGTGGTTCATTTCAAAACACAAAAGCATGGGCCTGAGAAAAAGAAGGAAGGTTTCGTGCCATTTTGGCAAGGTATTCATTCGTTCTGTTTTTTGCCCCTTTCACAATCTAGTACAGTATATACCAGCACAACTTATGCAAAATGATGTATGATGAAATGTTAGCACAGGGGTCCTCAAACTTTTTAAACAGAGGGCCAGGTCACAGTCCCTCAAACTGTTGGAGGGCTGGATTATAATTTGAAAAAAAAAATGAATGAATTACTATGCACACTGCACATATCTTATTTGTAGTGGAAAAAAACATTTAAAAACAATACAATAATTAAAATGAAGAACAATTTTAACCAATATAAACTTATTAGTATTTCAATGGGAAGTGTGGTTCTGCTTTTGGCTGATGAGGTAGGATTGTTGTTGGTGGTGGTGGTGTTGTTGTGTGCTTCCAAGTAGTTTCAGACTTAGGTTGACCCTGAGCGAGGGCCGGGTAAATGACCTTGGAGGGCCGTATTCAGCTCTCGGGCCTTAGTTTGATCACCTCTGTATTAGCAGTATATTGTTCTCCCTTTATTCAGAGGTATCTTGGACAGACGCAACACAAAATAGCAGCAACAAATCAACTGGAAATAAGACAGAGATAGAAAACAAGGACAGAATAGTAGAAATCTGCTTCTTTCTCCAAAATGGGCATCAGCTTGAACGCCTATTGATTTACTGTTGCTGTGTGCCTTTAAGTCATTGTTGATTTATGGCAGACTAAGATGAACCTATCATAGGATTTTCTTGGCAAGATTTGTTCAGAATGGCTTCACCTTTGCAATAATCTAAGACTGAGAAGGTGTGACTTGCCCTAGGTCACCCAGTAGGTTTCCATGGATGAGTAAAGACTTGAATCCTGGTCACCAAAGTCATAGCTTCCCCATCCCATTGCAAGAAAGTTGAAGTCTATAAGGCCCAAATCTATAAGGCCCAAATCTAAAGGTGCAGCAACTGCCTTTAGTATTCTAGGTTAACCAACTACAATTCTAATTTTCTGCTATCTGCTTATCACCACCTGGGTTTTTTTGTATTTTGATGAGACCAAGAGATGGTGGATGTGACAGCATAATGCTGAGGTTTGAGTAGAGCTCTGAGAGCGCAGCCTCACCATAAATTGACAAGTTACTTGATCACAGTTTGCGTGAATTCCAGATTTAGGACTATCTAATTAACTTGTGAATTTGAGTTAATAGTTTGATGCCCCTGAATTTGGGATTTGTATGTTCTAATTTCTATGGATCATTCATTCCAATTGAGTTTCACTATGAGTGTGCTTAGCTTTTAGCTTTTGGATGTTCAGACAGTTCTCCTATTTCTACACTGTAAGACGTATTTTGGAAATACTTCAAAAACAAGAGGCAACATTATCCTGGAATATTTAGACTGGTGTGGGAAATATGTGACTCTAACTCCCATCAGCTCCACATTGCACAGTGTTGGTGTGTATATAGGGGCCGTGGTGGCACAACAGTTAAAACTGCTGAGCTGCTGAACTTGCTGATCAGAAAGTTGGTAGTTTGAATCTATGGGACAGGGTGAGCTCCCACTGTTAGCCCCAGCTCCTGTCAACCTAGCAGTTCAAAAACATGCAAATGTGAGTAGATCAATAGGTACTGCCTCAGCGGGAAGGTAAATGGGTTAGTGTTAGCAGCACTGAGCTGCTGAACTTGCCTACTGAAAGGTTGGTGGTTTGAATCCAGGGAGTGGGGTGAGCTCCTGCTGTTAGCCTCAGCTTCTGCCAACCTAGCAGTTCGAGAACATGCAAATGTGAGGTACCGCTTCTGTGGGAAAGTAACGGCACTCATGCATTCATGCCAGCCACATGACCTTGGAGATGTCTACGGACAACGCAGGCTCTTTGACTTAGAAAGGAGATGAACACCACCCCTAAAGCTGGAGATGAAGGGGAAACCTTTACCTTTATCTGTGTGCCTGTTTCATTGTTTCGAGGCATTGAATGTTTTGTCTTGTGTTTGTATATGCTGGAATCCACCCTGAGTCCCGTCAGGGACATAGGGCAGAATACAAATAAAGTGAAATAATAATAATAATAATAATAATAATAATAATTATTATTATTATTATTATTATTACTTGGAGAGCCAGATTCTCTTATGCCTATTTTAAATGAAATATGCTCCAGTCTCTCTCCAGCCCAGCGTTCCTTTCATAATCAGCAGAAAACTCTGAATACTTGCAAGTAACGTAAATCCCATTGCTTCTAAAAATGATGACTGTAATCCTATATACAGATTTACCAAGCACTGATCAAACCTCACCATACACAGTAGATCTTAGTCTGAAGGATTATACTGCTTGGCCCCAATTTGGTTAACAGTCCAATCCTATGGATATTTATTCACTTCTCCTGTCTAAACACTATTTGTTCTATAGTAATTATGATAAGGACTGCAGCTTTAATTTTAAAGACAACGAAAAGAGAGCAACTGCATATGAGTCCTTTCTAAATTGTGACCAAGAACACTGGATACACTGGGGACATTGAAAAAATATGGTGCTGTTTTGATACAAAGCTTTATATAGTGGAAGTCTAATCATAGTTCAGGAGCAATATTTTCCTGACACAACTTTCTTCCTCTTCAATTTCTGTAATAAAGATTGCACTACCTAGCCATAATGGTTGTACAGTTATGAAGTACGTTTTGGCTGTGGCAATGGTATTTCAATCAAACACAAGGAAAGATCAATTGTGGTCACCATTTTATATACCCATGTAAAGTAAATCCCTCTGAATACAGTGGTTCCCAACCTGTGGTGTATGGATCACCAGTGGTCAGCAAGAATGAAAATATGGTCTGTGGCTCACCATTACTAAACCATTGCCTCAAAACCATGTGGCAATGAGAGCGAGTGGTCTTGCAAACCCTCTTATAGTGCCGAGGCAACAGGGATGACGGGAGGGGAGAGGCTGACTAACCACAAAAGATTACTACCACATCAGCTCTAGATTATTAAATATGGTTTTCTGTGGTTGAGCAGATGGAGACTACTGGATGGCATATGTTCTGTATCAGAAACTAGAGCTGATGTGTTCTATCCAATGCAATTTTCTGAATCACCACCCCAAATAACCAAACCAAATTTAAAATTGACCAAAAACTGATTTGTAACCTTTTTGGTACTAATATTGGAGAGTGGTCCCTGGTTAAATAAAGGTTGGGAACCACTGGAATAGTAGGATTGATGTTTAGGTAGTTCACATTTGGCTGTACTTTCATTCCGATGAATAATGCAACTCTCCAAATGTTGAACCAACAGCTCAGTTGATGGGAAGGAATGCTGGAAGTTACAGTCAAACATCTTCTAGAATTTACATATATAGTGTTTTATTTCACTTAAATAAGCTGTCTCAAAAGACTAAATCGTTAATCAAAAAGGTATGGTGATTTTTGGTTAGTTTTGGGGACACACACAATTACAGTTCTGGCCCAGTTTACCTGTCTGAACGTATCTCCTCCTATGAACCACCTAGGAGATCAAAATCATTGGGGGAGGCCCTGCTCTCAATCCCGCCACTTGCACAGGCGTATCTGGTGGGAACTAGGGACAGGGCCTTCTCAGTGGTGTCCCCTTGGCTGTGGAATTCCCTCCTCAGTGATATTAGAGCGGCTCCCTCTCTCCTGGCCTTCAGAAGAAAAGTGAAAAGTTGGCTCTGGGGTCAACCCTTTAGAGATTTAACTACAGTGCAAAATCACTATGAAATAGGTGCAATGATTTTTGGAATGACCCTGGATTACGGCTGTGGATAACATAATTTTGATATGATTATAATGTTTATATGTTTAATGTGCATTTTAACTCTAATTTTAAAATTTAACTTAAATGTATTTAATTGTTTGTTTTCTAAAGCCATTTGTAAAGTCACCTTGAGTCCCCTTCAGGGTAAAGAAAGGTGGGATATAAATAGAGCAAATAAATAAATAAATAACATATGCTGGGTCTTGCCAACAGTTTAGCAGGCATTTATCCTTACATTCAAAACCACACCTGTTATACCACAGAGCAACTTGGCCAAGGATTACAGCACAAGCTTATGTTTGCCCACACAAAACAGAAGCTCCACTGAATTAAGTACAGCTCATTCCCACATAATTGGGTAGAAGATTACAGCTTTAACCATCCCATACAGGCAGCTTGTTCTTCGTTTCATTTGTGGTTTGATTTCTCCCCAAATCATTTGTTCAGACTTCTAACAAAAGTTTGGGTAAGATTTTTAAAAAGACACTATCACTTTATAATATTGTATTATTTAATGTCAGATAAAAACAACAGAAACACTGTGAGATTTCAAAACATACTACAGTAAATAAATCCACTGTGATTTTAAAGTGCATTTTTTTCAGTTGCGTACAAAATATTTAAAAACATGCAAGGCACTCAAAAGCATTGACTGGAAGAGAACAATTTTCCTTAAGTTACATTCATATTGGTGAGAGAGTCCAGAAAAATCCAAGAAGCTAGCTTAAACAACCAGTAAAAAAAAAAGATTGAAGTAAAAGTGCATTGAGGACAACCAATGTGAGTTTTGTTTTTCACAGCATTATCTCTAGTGCCTGACAGTTTTCTTCCTCACACACCCCTTCTATAAAAGCCTATCATTATCCCTATCCACACCCCCATCCCCAAGGCACAATTTAGAATAATTTCACTGTAACATAACGGTCCTTAAGGCACTTGAATCAGCTTCATAGACAGCTAGAAAAGCAACTTGAGTGTGGTTCAAAGATCCACAGGAAGACAAAACTTGGTGCAAATGGTGGATCCTGATTTCTGGACTTATCTGTCTACTAGTTTCTCTGTAGTCTCTCCATGTAAGATTGCAACTTTATTTGTTTCAGTCCTGGGTCCACTTTCCATTCATGGTCCCTTAGCAGATATGGTGGTGAGGATCCTGTCCATACAAACTCCATGCATGATCCTTGCCTCACCATCCTTGAAGATCTTGGCATATGGAAGATAAAGGTTGTCTCTTATGCTTGACTTTGTCTAAAACAGTGGTTCTCAACCTGTGGGTCCCCAGATGTTTTGGCCTTCAACTCCCAGAAATCCTAACAGCTGGTAAACTGGCTGGGATTTCTGGAAGTTGTAGGCCAAAACACCCAGGGACCCACAGGTTGAGAACCACTGCTCTACAACATGCTTGTAAAGACAGCTTGTCAAGCAAGTGATTCAACAACTAACCACAACTCAACTTCCTCACCAAATGAATTTAAAGCATTTTGCGTCAAAATATCAAGCTACCTTTATGAACACCCCTCCCCCCAGTCTGCTCCTGAGCTACTTATCTCAGCAACTCAAAAGCTGCATGTTAGCGGTCTCACAACCTGGCATAATTTACCCCTCAATGTGAGGATTTTCTACACATTTGGTAGCAATACTTTCATGTATAAGCAGAAAGATTAAAGCACAAGCTGCCCAGTTGGAAGCACAGGCTTTTGTTTTCGAAGATTTATTTTTTTACTGCTTGAATGCAATCTTTAAGGATTTATCCTGATGTTAAGTCCTTGGAAAACGCTTCTAGTAAGTGTGCAAGATTATACCTTACTTCCCGCAGGTTCAATTAACTTCAGGCTTTGCTGACACTCGTACTGCCTGGGCAGGCCCATCAAATTTAACAAGACTTCAGTTAGGTGTACTGTTTATTTAAATGGTCGTACTCCAGATAGGACCAACACTGGATTCAGCCCCGTTTGCATCTCTCCATTTATGAGATGGGTGGGTGCAGCTTTACTGACATTGCTGGGCTCCAGTTCCCAACAGCGCTTGACAACATAGCCAGTGGCGAGGAACACCCCTGAATTAATTAATGGCTATGAAAGTTGTAACATGTTATGCAAAAAACTCTTTGTTTTATGATGATTTGCATCACTGGGAAATGAACAGCTTCCTTTATTAGAGCAGGAAGGACTCTTGATTTCTTCTCCCCAGAACAGTCAGTTGGAAACCCCAATTTTTATGGATGGGGGAGCAGAAGCTCTCAAAAAAGACTGTTTTAGTGGAGAGACTGTCAATTGTTGACCTCTAAACTCAAGGGGCTTTAAGAAACCCACAGCTTTCATAAGTATTGGGATAAACATTTCCAAAACGCAGCTCTTTCACCAGCTCAGACGCTGTACCATGATATATGAATGTGAATTCATGTTCCCTGTATGCAAACTAAAAACAACATAACTCATTTGACTGAGATATAAAGAAATGTTTGGCTCTCCACTACATAAAAGCAAAAACACAGTCCAAATGTTGTTGGACTGCAAAACCCAGCAGCTCTATTCAAGCTAACTAATTGTGAGGGAGGTTGAGACTTACAGCCCAACAACTTCTTGAGGGCTACATGAGTCCTACCTTGACTAGCTGTATGTAGGGAGATTTAATGGCAAGCTGCCATGCCCAAGCTTTCCCATGACATTAAGCAGGCAAACTGGCATCCTACACCTTCTGCACATTCATCCTTGGATTCACACTCCTCCTTATCCAGAAAAGCCAACATTTTACTGATGGCTGGGTACCTTCTAGCTCACAGTTCATTAAGGAACTTATACAAAAAGGAGTAAAGAAGAGGAGCTGAGTAAGGCAACGAGTGTAAAACACTTGGAGAAAACTCAGAAAAGTTATTTTTCCATAGAACTCCCAAAGCATATGACACGGGGAATTGTGGGAGCTGCAATCCAAAATATAACATTTTCCAATTCTAATGGTAGTCCTAACTACAGTAGACCTCCTGAATCATAGATTTACATAATGTGTTGACTTGCCAGTCTACAAAATGATTCTGTGAGGCTACTCTAGTTGGATTCAGGCTACCAAGTGAGATAAATAATATCAAACTGGGCTGAATAAATACTCATTCTGTGATTTGAACCATCTTTGTTTTGTTATGGAGATCCTACTTGTTCCCCATCTTATGAAACTCATGGAAAAAAAGCTTTAACATTATTTCAAGCAGATGACCCACCAGCTCAAAGACATTATGTGTAAGCATATGCAAGAGTTAGTTTTTTAAAATGTACATATGTTTATTCTTCACGCTCTTGCTTCCCAATCCAACACTGCTGTCAAGGCAAATTAATAATATAATAAGCCCTTCACCAATGCCAACTAACTCTTAATAATGAAGCTACAAGGTTACACAACTGAGCTGCAAAACGACTCTCTCACCTCAGCAACTGCAAAGAATTTATACATATTGTAATCTTAGAAAAAGAAAGGCACAGCCTGAATTGTGAGCAATCGCCCTGGTATCTTCTCACAAATGAAGGCATTTCCTAAAATGGAAGGAAGAAGAGAAGTCTTGCTAAAATTGCAGTCACTTCCATATAAAAGCCTTGAAGCTTCACATATGGGTTGCCAGATGAGGGGCGAACTGGCAGTCCTATGCAACGCCCACTCACAGGCTGATTAGTCTCTCCCATCGTTACTCCTTGCCAAACACAGAATAACATTTTTAAAAGATGTGTGGTCAAGTCGGACTCTAGAATATAACAAGCTCGGACAGAGAATATTTTCCCTGCACAGCTCACAATACTGTAATGTACCTCCAGGGAAAATAAAACTGAACTGAACTGGTAAACGCTGAACGGGAAGAGATTGTCAGCATCAGTTTAAGAGAATAAGGACTTCTCGCTTTCCCTTAGATATTTCATTTCACAACCAGGATGATCCAGTGATCCTCCTTGTTTAGAGACCTTCTGCAGTTAGAAGACTTGCAGGAGTCTTTAGTTTCACTTTCTGTAACCATGATCAGGCGCTTCCCTTTGGCAATGGTGACATTTAACTCCCAAACATTAAAATACACCTATATCTCCACGGTTTTGATTCAGTAATAAGGCCCACGTTTTTCATACCCTGAATAGCTAGGCCATTCAGGAAACAGGCCATAAGAACACCTTGGGCTTCCAAACTGGTCGAAGGCAATTCCAAAACTAGGATCAGCTTGAGGATGAGACATCTCCCGCAAAGATTTGAGTTCGGAGCGCACAATCCTGTAATTTAGACCTTTGTTGCTGTCCCAATACACCTTCCCATCACACTCGTAACACACGGCAAATTCTATTCTTTCATGGGGTTGAACTCTCGGTGGCAAGCTGACATCAAAGGAGAACGTGTCCTTATCTGAACCGGCATAAGTGTCCTTAACATACTGGCAGGGGTAGTCTGTGAAGGTTTTCCACGTATCAAATGTCATCCGGATTTTCACAGCCTTCTCAAATGCCAGATTCCTGACTTTGACTGTACCCACGATGGCTTTATCTTTCAACATGCAGTTTTCAAGACACACATATTCGGCCTGGAGACGGTTCCGGAAGTCCAAATAATCAGCAGAAGGCTGTACAAAATCCATGACGAAGTCATCTCTTTCCACGGTTGTCAGGCCGACAATGCTGTCTATGAGCTCTGTGATATTGAATGGAATCTCTAGGGGATCGTCAAATTCGGAAAACACTTTGACCATTGTCAGCGCGAGGCCCCTGCTGTCTGCAAAGGAGACCCGCTTTTTCACTCTGTCCTGTTGCAAAGAGTCCACCGCTCCTAGTTTGTTTAATTCAGCAGCACTGTTCAAATGGATGCAGGGCCTCAAAGGCTTCTTGGGCTTTGGAGCGATTTTGCAGGCAAAACTCTCCCTTCGCAAAGAGGGCGTCCTCAAGTAGAACTGCATGGCCACATCCACTGCCATTGTAGGCTTATGAGGAAAAGAGTCAAATATTCTGGAGGAGAAAAAAAAGAGAGGAAATTTCACACACAATGTCCCAGCAAACTGGCTTTTCATATATTGACTACAAGTCACACCTAATTCTTTTCATTAGAATATATTTATTAAGCAGAAAAGCAAGTTTTTACAGGACTATTTATTAATTTATTTACCCGATGTGTATCCCGCCTTTCTCTATCCCGAAGAGGACTCAAGGCGGCTTTACATCTGGCAACTATTCAATGCCTTTGGACAAAACCACACATAAGAAGTAATATGGATACACAAAAAAACCAACTACATAATAAAACAATTACAAAAGAGAACTAAACTATGTTAAAAATTAAATACAAAACTACAAAAAGGGGAGAAATACAGTATAGCTTCAGTTGGTGGTAATAAATAACATCCTCAAGCAACATATACTTTTATGAATATACAGGGTGTTTCAAAATGCAGAACTCACTGACTGGAAAGTCAGCGGTTTGAATCCACAGGACAGAGTGAGCTTCCATTGTTAGCCCCAGCTTCTGCCAACCTAGCAAAAACTGCTGTGAGTAGATCAATAGGTATTGCTTCAGTGGGAAGGTAATGGTGCTCCATGCAATAATGCTGGCCACATGACCTTGGAGGTGTCTACAGATAATGCCAGTTCTTCAGCTTAGAAATGGAGATGAGCATCACACCCCAGAGTCAGACTCAACTAGACATAAAGTCAAGGGGAAACCTTTACCTTCAAAATGATGGGCCCAATTTCAAAGCCCAATTTCACAATGGCAACATGTTACAGTTCAACACAAAGTTATAAATAGAGTTATCAAGTTTTCCTCACTATTTTGAGCCAGAAACAAATCTAAAAAAGTAACTCTGCAAATAAAAGATATTTTATTCGGTCTTATGTTGCCAGATGAAGCTCTGTGCCCACCTCGCACCAGTGATTGGGATAGTAAGATGATGGTCCTTTGGAGCCAAGCCGATCTTGGCTCAACTGGACTATGTAGGTATAGGAATGGGATACATGGCTGCTTCTTTAGCTATTCCAGAGCACTACTGGCTGCGGATTAAGCAACCAGTGTAGATAAACAGCAGACCTTTACATGATCTCATTTAATTTTTCTCCTAAAGCACCAGAAAGGAAATCCTACGATTTCTTTGTCTCTTAATAGACAGAAAATCCTTTAGGGCAAGAAATGCAAGTTATATAATCAAACTACTACAAATTAAATCATTACATAACAAATCTTATTCAGCTGCAGGATGTTGTGATTGCTTCAGCAACCAACTGGCATGCATACTTGCTCAAAAAGACATGAATTATCAAATGAGTAAATGTGAACGGAATCCAATTGTCTCTTCATATTACAGTACTTAGTTCACTGGAATTACAAGGTTGCAGAATAATAGCCAGCATATTGATTGTTACTAAGCCAACTGGAGACCCTATGGGTGGAATAAATAAAATATACTGTAGAGTATCACGTATCCAACCTTCGCTCATCCAATGTTCTGTATTATCCAATACATTCTGCCTCCCACCTGGATCCACAGCTGTTTCAATACGTAGCAATGTTTTGGTGCTAAATTAGTAAATACAGTAATTACTACATAACGTTACCATGCATTGAACTGCTTTTTCTGTCGATTTGTTGTAAAACATGGTGTTTTGGTGCTTAATTTGTAAAATCATAATGTAATTTGACATTTAATCGGCTTTTCCTTAATCCCTTCTTATTATTCAACATTTTTGCTTACCCAACGTTCTGCCGGCCTGTTTATGTTGGATAAGAGAGACTCTACTGTACATAAATGAACACTATAACTAATTTGATAGGCAGCAATTTCAATAATGATTGTTTTAAAAGACCCACACTTCTGCTTTTCAGTATTTCCCTATCATATTACACAAAATACAACTACCGTATATACTTGAGTATAATCCGGGTTTTCAGCCCTTTTTTAGGCTGAAAAAGCCCCTCTCGTCTTATACTGAAGTCAATGTTATTTATTATTTACTCTGTTGTTTTTATTATTATTATTACATTTATTATTTTATTCATTGTTATTATTACATTTATTATTTTACTCTAATTATTATTGTTACATTTATTACATTATTATTACTGCTATTATTACATGTCCATTATTTTATTCTATTATTATTTTTATTACATTCGTTATTTTACTCTTTATTGTTATTGGAAGGATACGTATGCATATTTACATTGAAGAAGGTTACAATGATGGTTTGATCAGCGCTGGACAATCTTAATATACAGTTTACGTAAATATTCAAAAACATTTAATCTACTGATGCCTCAATTAACGTAATTTTATTGGTATCTATTTTTATTTTGAAATTTACCAGTAGCTGCTGCATTTCCCACCCTCGGCTTATACTCGAGTCAATACATTTTCCCAGCTTTTTGTAGTAAAATTGGATGCCTTGGCTTATATTTGGGTCGGCTTATACTCGAGCATATACAGTACATCTTTTTCCCCTCTTCACATCACTATACTTACTATGGAAAAACAGTCTTTCCTCAAGTAAGTCTCATTGAAAGACATTCTCATAAAAGCATGCTTACCTGGGAACCCAGAGGTTGCTGCATGGAAACCCAATTTCAGTCTGTAACATTCTGAACTAATTGCTCGTATTCCTAAATAAGTGGACCAAGTGCTGGTCTATTTATCAGTACTATCAACACAGGCAAAACTCACGCCAACCCAGATAGCTGAATGAAGGCCAACTCATCTGTGGTGCCTGGTAGAACTTCCTTTTGTAGTAAGTTCTCCACGCCCTCAAACACGGAAGCCTTTATCAGCTTGGCGGGAACAGGAAGCTGAAATAAGCTGCATGAGGTGATAAATGTCTGCACTAACTTCTCGAACTTCGCTGGAAAGGAAGTGGCAGCAGACGTGCGCCTTAGCAGGTTCACAAGGCACAAGAATTGAGACATTTCAGGAATTTTCATCTCAGAAACATTTGTAGAAATAAGCTTCATGTCATCGTGTCAACCAGGTCACACCCTACTAGTGCCACTAGGTTTTTCTGGCATAAATCCAGGACCAAATTACAAAAAGCAGCAAGCACAAATATACAGAAACTCTGCCCGCTGGAAATCTATCACATTCCTGTTCATATTGCTACTTCCAAGGCCTGCTGGCACACTTGCTAGATGAACTTGTTGATACTTGTCCTAAATTGTAAGCCACGATCTTTCATCCATTCACATTTAAAGACAAATGTAAAACAAAGCACTGCTTATTTGACACTACAATGACACCAAGTCCAGCAGCAGCAAAAGTGGAGACCACAAAGCAAGTTGAAGAAGGCAGTGCACTCCAGGACAGGAAAAACCCTCTGATTTTAAAACACCACACCGTTGAATGGAAAACAATCCTTTTATTGAAGATAATTAGAAAGCAACAAGTAAAAGCACTTAAAAGAAATAGGTAAATCCAATTAGGTAAGAGGATAAGCAGGAGCAAAAATAATCCAGGGTAAAGTTCAGCAAAGTCCATAAAACAAAGTCTACACTTCTCTAATATAATTCAGGAAAGCAGGAAACATTAATCCAAGGCATGACTAGGAATTCATATACTCCAAGAATCCAAACCATGAACAAGAAATACTTAAACAAGAATCTTCCGAGCAAAGCTTCCATGAAACAAAGGATGAGAATTACACTTGATTCCAGCGATGCTTCATCTGACTATATTTCACATACATGAAACTTTTATCCCCTCGTTAAGCTATTCCATGCACTCAGGAATTGGTTTCATTTTACTTGAGATCCCCTTATCTTTTTCTATCGGAGCCTGGCAGAACGCCGAAGGCACTGTTCAACCTGTCTGTTTTGACTAATTTCCTCTCGCCTATCTATTTGCTCATTAAGTCTTGCTGCTGGGCCAGGTGCCCAGTTGTATTCAAGCCCAAATCCTGGGAACTCTCTGGTAGCAATTCAGGGAGTACACTATCATCCCTACACCCTTCAGGGACATTCTCATGGGAAACTACACTTTACACAGGGGTCTCCTGGTCTGTCTCTGCATCAGTATCATTGACCAAACCACTGACATCTTGAAATTCATTAGCATCACTTCCCACATCCAAAGCACCCCGATCCTGAAACACAATCACAGGCTGAACACAGGAAACTATTTTAAAAATTGTCCAGACGAATCCTCCGCAAATTGTTGCCTTCTGGATGTGTTGGAACAGCAACACCCATCGATCAGCACTACCAAGGGGCCATGGCTTAAGGAAAACATATGTATAGAATAAAGATTCCCCTCCTCCCTGTTACTGCAGGACAAAACAAGCATTGAGGCAACTCAAATCTAAAGGAGATGTCATCCAGAGTTTTGGAGTTCGGTGCCATCTGTACACAGATGACACACTACTACTCCAAGGAACTCCACCTAACTCCAAGGAAGCCCCCAGATCCTGGACCAGTGCCTGGCAGCAGTGATGGACTGGATGAGGGCTAACAAGCTGAAGCTTAATCCAGATAAGACAGAGGTCCTCCTGGTCAGTCGTGAGGCCGATCAGGGTATAGGGTAGCTATCTGTGCTCAACGGGGTCACAGTACCCCTGAGGACACAGGTCCACAGTCTGGGGGGTCCTCCTGGATTCAGCACTGACACCTGAAGCTCAGATGTTGGTGGTGGCCAGAAGGGCCTTCACACAGTTAAAGCTTGTGCACCAGCTGTGACCATAACTCAAGAAGTCAGATCTGGCCTCTGTGGTCCAGACTGGATTACTGCAATGCACTCTACTTAGAGCTGCCTTTGAAGGCGGCTCAGAAACTGCAATTGGTGCAAAGATTGGCAGCTAGACTACTAACTGAAGCTGGCTATAGGGTGCGCACAATGCCCCTATTAAAGCAGCTCCATTGGTTGCCAATAAGTTTCCGGTCTCCACTCTATAAAGCCCTAAATGGTTTGGGCCCTGCCTATCTTTATGACATACTCCCATGTACCTGATTGAGCATTAAGATCCTTTTGGTCCCGCCACCGTCACAACCACGGTTGGTGGGGATGGCCATGTTCTAGAAACATACTCTCCTGACGTTTCACCTGCATCTATGGCAGGCATCCTCAGAGATTGTGAGGTCCTCGCAACCTCTGAGGATGCCTGCCATAGATGCAGGTGAAACGTCAGGAGAGTATGTTTCTAGAACATGGCCATATAGCCCGAAAAACCTACAATAACCCAATGTCCAGAATCTCTGGAGGACCAGGATTTGGATATCATTTCTCTTGAATGTGCCCTAGAACATTTTCATGCCTTACAGAAACTCCTTGGTTTTACTCATGACCCACTCAACTGACCACCTAATGTGGAAAGCATTCCTGAAGGTAAAAAGCTGAAAACCTACCCTATTACGGCATTTCTAAGGTATATACTGTACAATTGAATAATTAGTACCCAAAGTTTATCAAGGCCAAAAGTCTCCCCCTATTAGAGCTGTCCGCCTTTTGAACCACATTTCACATACTTTCCATTTCCTGTTGCATGTCAGTAAACTTCTGAATACAAACACAATGCTATTGAATGGCTGATGACTAAACTGTTTCCTTCCATTCATCAGAACGCACTCCAGCTTAACCCCATTTGAAGTCATAACCCAAAGGACTTCTGATTTGTTAAGTCCCTCTCCAAAAGCCACCTGCTGCATGATATTTATACTTGAAACAAAACTCTTGTTCCAACAAAATGTGAAACACAAAACACTAGTGGTTTCCCTACTGAGAAGCCAAAATGGTGTGAAAATGAAGCTAGTTTTGACCTCTAAAAGCAGAGCGACTCTGAAAACAGCTGGAATCAGATAACTTGCTGTCTTGCCCCAACTGCAACAGTCTCTTTCCACAGTAAATCGAAGCTAGTCAGCTGATTTTGCACTTGTTTCCTTATATGCCCATTTTTGTACTAATCTGTGTACAAGATTCAAGTGTCATGCTTGTTACAAATAACTCCCAGTCCAAGAGTCCTGCTCCTCATGAATCCCCTCTCGGAGATAAAGTTAGCTGGAGTTATGTTTGCTGACAAGCCAAAAATAGAAAGCTCCCCAGGAGCGGATGAAAAGTAGGCTTGCTAAGTTTTCATGCCTAAGATCTGGTGGAGTGTCATCCAACTATGGTGGTACAAATAATAAACTTAAATGTTTCTGTGCCCAAATGATACAATATTATTTCTAAGTTGTTCTCAGGTCTTTTGAGGAAGTATGGAGTATCAATTGAGAAGAGGGACAAGTTAGCAAAGTAATTCTGAACATGTTAAGGCCAGTCATCGCTGGCCACTTTTACTCTAGCAAGTAGGAGCACAGTACCTTTTAAATTACATCAGCCACCCAAATATGTGTTGCCGAAGGCTTTCACGGCCGGAATCACTGGATTGCTGTGAGTTTTCTGGCTCTATGACCATGCTCCAGAAGCATTCTCTCCTGACGTTTCGCTCATATCTATTGAAGGCACCCTTAGAGGTTATGAGGTCTGTTGGAAACTAGGCAAGTGGGATTTATATATCTGAGGAATGTCCAGGTTGGGAGAAGGAATTCTTGACTGCTTGAGGCAAATGTAAATGTTGCAATTGGCCAGCTTGATTATTTATTTGTTTGTTTATTTACCGTATTTATATACCGGCTTTCTCATCCCGAAGACGACTCAAGGCAGTTTACAATTGACATAATTCAATGCCCCCAACAACATAAAATATAATTAAAACATTAACATATAACATAAACCATATAAAAACAATAGGAACAATATAACACATTGAATGGCCTTGTAGTTTCAAAGACTGGCTGATTGCTGCCTGGGGGGAATCCTTTGTTTGGCGGTCTTAGCTGGCCCTGATTGATTCCTGTCTGGAATTCCCCTGTTATTTGATTATACCTCTTTATTTATTGTCCTGACTTTAGAGTTTCTTAAATACTGGTAGCCTGATTTTGTTCATTTTCATGGTTTCCTTCTTTCTATTGAAATTGTCCACATGCTTGTGGATTTCAAAAGCTTCTTTGTGTAATGGTTGTTAGAGTGGTCCAGCATTTCTGTGTTCTCAATTAATATGCTGTGTCCAATATTTAAAAACTCCAAAATCAGGACAGTAAATAAAGAGCAACACTCAGAAAACAGGAGAATTCCAGACAGGAGACAATCAGGGTCAGGTAACGCATCCTAACAAAGGATTCCCCCAGGCAGGTAGCAGCCAGGCTTTGAAGCTGCAAGGTCATCCAATGCTAATCAAGGTGGCCAATTGCAACATTCACACTTGCCTAAAACAGACAAGAGTTCTTTCTCAAATGCTGGACATTCCACAGAGATATAAACCCCACTTGCCTAGTTTCCAACAGACCTCACAACGTCTGAGGATGCTTGCCATAGATGTGGACAAAACATCAGGAGAGAATGCTTCTAGAATATGACCACATAGCCCAAAAAACTCACAATAACCCACCAAACATGTTTTTTAAAATATAAAAGTGAAGATCAAGTCTCTATGGAGAGATTTACCACATCATGATCACTACATATATAGATTCTCTCTTATATAGGGGCAGTATAAATGTATAGACAGGTACTAAAGAAAAACACCCTAAGGAAGACAGTAATCTTTGTGACCCAAATGTGGTGATCAAAAGAACTGGTTGGCCATCATGGAAACCAGAAATTGGATTATAAGGGGTTGTAGTTTGTTCTTAATTCTCTTCCTTGATTATTCAAAAAACAAATTGCAAAAATCAATAGCATCTATTGTCATGTTTAAGCGCTTTCTACAGTAACAGCACAAAGCCAACATCAGGTTCATTTGCTTCCTTTTCCTCTTAATGTAGATGACGACATGCTCATTTCATAATGAAAATAATTCCTTGAATCACTGTACGCAATCTTCCACTAACATCAGGCTCTGTATCCCATCATCTACTGTAAATCTTTCATCAGAGCTTCATGTCCTTCATTATGAAACAGCAATTTCTCATTTTTCTGTAACCGCAAGAAACAGGCACTGCAAGATCTCACAACAGCTTAGCTCAACTTAACTTGGAATGGTGCCCTCTATAGATGTGGATCACAGCGCCATAGGTCCCAGACAGCATGGTGCTGTGCCATTTGGGGACAATGGAAGTTGCAATCCACCACACATGGAAGACACCAGCCTGGAGAAGACTGATGTTATCCTTCTGTCATTCTAATCATTAGCTAAATATGCTTGGCATCTCAAGAGAGGATATCTTTGTTGTGGTTAAACCCAAGAATACTGATGAAACCTTCTCAATGTATTAATTTCCTGAAAAAGATTTTGGATTCCTCATGGACAACTAGTTAAACCTGAGCCAACAATATGATGTGGTGGCTAAAAAAGCCAATGGGGATTTTTGGCCTGCATAAATAGGAGTATAGCGTCTAGATCCAGGAAAATCATGCAACCCCGCTATTCCGTCTTGGTTAGACCACACCTGGAGTACTGTGTCCAATTCTGGGCACTGCAGTTGAAGGCAGATGTTGACAAGTTGGATTGTGTCCAGAGGAGGGCGACTAAAATGATCAAGTGTCTGGAGAACAAGCCCTATGAGGAGCGGATTAAAGAGCTGGGTGTGTTTAGCCTGCAGAAGAGAAGGCTGAGAGGACACATATAGCCATGTATAAATATGTGAGAGGAAGTCATAGGGAGGAGGGAGCAAGCTTGTTTTCTGATGCCCTGGAGAGTAGGATGCGGAACAATGGCTTCAAACTACAAGAAAAGAGATTCCACCTGAACATTAGGAAGAACTTCCTGACTGTGAGAGCTGTTCAACAGTGGAACTCTCTGCCCCGGAGTGTGGTGGAGGCTTCTTCTTTGGAGGCTTTTAAACAGAGGCCGGATGGTCATCTGTCTGGGGTGCTTTGAATGTGATTTTTCTGCTTTTTGGCAGAATGGGGTTGGACTGGATGGCCCACGAGGTCTCTTCCCACTCTATGATTCTATAAATATTCATATATTTTATATGCAATTATCATACCCACCAATGGTAATTATGACACTGATATTATAATACCAACTGTTATACCTAATCATTACTTATCACAATTTATCAAACCAAAAAACTTGAACTTTTAAGTCTAAAATTTGAAGATTGTTAATGTTTTCTTTTGTGGGCAGGGTTTAGTTTATGGCTTTTTAAGGAGAAATATCAATTCAAATAGTCACTTAACATCTAAGTCCAGGAATGTCAGGTAAACCGATGATAAATATGTAGTTTGCAGGACAGCAGGGCAATTAAGATGTTGTTTGGATGGAATATTTCGGGTCTCCAGGCTGGATCCCACACTATATTTGCTAGCATGGTTTTATCCCCATCCCCAAATACAGTAACACCCACAGCTCCAAGATACTATTATGGGATGTACCTCCATCATCTGACCCACCTGTATGATGTAAAAATACTCATACAATTTGTGTGGCTGCTCACTCCAAAGGTTAGCAGCCCTGACCGCATCTCAGCATTAATGTGAAGTGCACGACCTCCCCAAGTATAGGAAGTGACTAATGCTACAGGCCTCCTAGCCACAGACACCACAACCACTGACAGTAAAGGAAACGTTCAAACAGACACTATGCAGGGAGAAAGCTAAAAGAATCCAGTCCTGGTTGACTTATCCCTTTGTATGAAATTATTCACTTTAATGCTTACAACCATAACAATGTATTTGATATTTACACAAGCGGATGCAAACGTGATTCATTTATGTGACACTTACTTCCATGTAAACTTCTCCAATATTATGAAAGAGATAAAGGCCCCTTCTATATTGCCATATAATCCAGATTATTAAAGAGATAATCCACATTATCTGCTTTGAACTGGATTATATGAGTCTATATTGCCATACAATCCAGTTCAAAGCAGATAATCGGGATTTTATATGAAAATTTACAGTTTCATTCATTCATTAAAAAAAGTCTGATATGCATTCTACACTTCCAATGGAGATTGAGGTTCAATTTTATTTTCACAACAACATACTAAGATGGGTTACTAGAGAAGCATTGACCATGTAGTGATATCACCATGGACTTCATGTCTAAACAGGGATTCCTATGTCTAAACAGGGATTCCCAGGTCTCCTATGCTGATATTTAAATTATTTTTTTACACCAGAGATTGTGAACTTTTGGCCCTTCAGATGTTGGATCTTAAGCTGACACCAGTCTTCTCTTGCCCAGCACTGTGGGAACGGCAGCCTCTCTCATTTACTTTTGACACCATGCTGGAATGAAACAACAAGCCAAGAAGGCTTCATTCACAGTGAGTCAGCAGGCTCACTTTTCCAGGTCACATGGGAAAATGCTGCCTCACCCTCCTTCCTGGATGAATATCTAGGGTTGCTGGAGGCAGATCTTCCGTATAAAGACTTCAGAGGGCTCTAATTCAGCCAAATGCACCCTCCTCACATGCCCCACATCATACCCCGAGGAACGCTTCGAAACTTGAAGGAATGTTTCAGTACCATGCAGTTGGCCCTCTGTTCCACAAACTGCATCCATGGAATCAACTACCCATGACTTGAAAGTAACTCTCCACAAAATAAAAGAAGCAAAAAAATAAAAATAAAAAGGACGCCTTTTTATTACACCATGGTATACAACTGGACATGAGAATCCACAGATTTTGGTTTCCATAAAAAGTCCTGAAAGCTAAACTCTGCGGATACTGAAGTCCCAATGTATTTCCCTTGGAAGAATCCAAGAAGTCAGATCTATATTTTTATGTGCAATTATGCTTCCCAGGAAGCTGACACCCACTCAGGGAAAGTGTGTTAGAATTCAAAGTGACCTTACCGCCCTTACTTAAGACAGTGTTTCTCAACCTTTCTAATGCCGCGACCCCGTAACACAGTTCCTCATGTTGTGGTGACCCCCAACCATAAAATTATTTTTGTTGCTACTACACAACTGTAATTTTGCTACTGTTATGAATCGTGATGTCAATATCTGACATGCAAGACGGATTTTCATTCACTGGACCAAATTTGGCACTAATACCCAATATGCCCAAATATGAATACTGGTGGGGTTGGGAGGGGGGTTGATTTGGTCATTTGGAAGGTGTAGTTGCTGGGATTTATAATCAAACACATTCTGAACTCCACCAACAATGGAACTGAACCAAACTTGACACACAGAGCTTCCATGACCATCAGAATATCCTGGAAGGGTTTAGAGGGCATTGACTTTGTGTTTTGGAGTTGTAGTTCACTTACATCAAGAGAGCACTGTGGACTCAAACTATGATGGATCTGGACCAAACTTGGCATGAATACTTAATATGCCCAAATGTGAACACTGGTTGAGTTTGGAGAAAATAAGAGAAGAAGCAGAACTAAAGGTGGCTTGCATATAATGTAGCCCTTGAGCACTTGGCCAACATACAAATTGGCCCAAAGTCTATGGGCTGTGTAGAGCGGTTACTCCCAAAACATCTGCTACAGATTTCTTGGGACTTTTTCTTGAAAAGTGGGCCAGCTGATTAAGAATGATGGGATTGCATATCATACCAGATGGAGGCCCTCGTGTTCAGGAAGATTGGTGTAAGCCATTAGTTTCCAAACTCTGGTCCTCCAGAACATCCAGTCCCAGAATTCCTCTCCCCTTGGGACTTCTGGAGGTTGAAGCCCCAAACTTTTGGAGCCCCAGAATTTGAGAACCACTAGTGTAGACTATGTATGGATGTAAAAGGCTTCATAGGGGGCAGATACGCTCAGTTTGTCCTCAATAAACTGGACAGAATTCAAAAACCATCCTCCTAGACATCTTAAAAATTTTGGGCTTCAACTCCCACAATTCCTAACAGCCTACCGGCTGTTAGGAATTGTGGGAGTTGGTCCAAAACACCCAGAGGGCCGGAGTTTGCCCATGCCTTACCTACGCTATGATAACTAGGGTTGAGGGGAGGTGCAAACCAATCACACCCGGAAGGTTGCATGATTTCCACTTCTGCTGTAAATGTGTACATAGAAATGAGTTTCACTATGTATATAACACTGCACCTTTACATAGGCTTAATAGTAATCGCCATTCCTGAGGAATTGATTCTGGAATGCAGGAGGGATACTGAACGGAATTGTCACCAAACTACAATTCCTTGAATCCTTTGTGGTAATCCAGCGATTCTCAAAATGTTTACCCCTGTGATCCCCTTTACATCATACACACACAATGAAGTAGATAAATAAAATATATTGTATGCTTAGTGTGCATGTATTTTCATTCACAAATTGATCACTATTAATACTTTTAACAGTTTATAAGGTAATAACATTGTTCAACTTGAACAGCTTTATTTACATAAATCCAAGACCTAATTCAACACAAAATAAAAGTTACTCCTAAACTTGGGCATTGATAGCACACAGTTAAAGTCCATACCATGAATAAAGTAAAGGTAAAGGTTCCCCCTTAATATTGTCTAGTCATGTCCAACTCCGGGGGGTGGTGCTCATCTCTGTTTTTAAGCCGAAGAGCTGGCGTTGTCCACAGACGCCTCCAAGGTCATGTGGCCAGCATGACTGCAAGGAGCTCCATTATCTTCCCACTGAAGCGATAGCTATTGATCTACTCACATTTGCATGCTTTTGAACTGTTAGGTTGGCAGAAGCTGGGGCTAGCAATGGAACTCGCCCCAACCTGTGAATTTGAATCGCTGACCTTCCGGTCAGCAAGTTCTGCAGGTTAGCGGTTTAACTCGCTGCGCCACTGCAGGCCCTATACCATGAATATTATTGCTTTTAATTTTTAATGACTCACTTGTTTAATGTTTGCTGTAACCTTTCTCAAGTAATGTTTATACTTAATGTGCTAGATATCCTTGTCTTTAAATGTAAAGTTGACTAAAACGAACGGGTTCGATAAGAAGCTGCTTTCATGAAATGACAAATAATAATTTAATGTCTTGTGCAACTATTGCATGCATTCTCCAAGGATTTCACCACACAATTTGATAACCACCAGGGTAACCTATGTTACCAAGAATATATTTAGAAGTTAGATATGACTCAATTCTTTCCCGAACGGCAAGAACATTTCAAAGCTAAAAACAAAAGTGCATTTACTGGGACTAAACAGCATGAAACAATGGGATTTCTGAGTAGGTATACATAGGATTACACTGTAGTTAAAATGCATTTGAAGTTGAATTTGTGAAGATAAGCTGTATTATGTTTTCCTTACCGCATAGGGATAAAAGAAGTTGGCAGCAAAGATGGTTCAAGATGTTGAAGCCTGGCTGGTCACAGGGATTTCACGTTCCACAGAAGCTACAAATTCATGATCTAAAACAACAAAAGAGGATGGCTTATAATCAGAGATCTCTTTGGAACAAACAGCAGCCATTAGTGCCCGCTCTTTCTCATGCATGCAAAAAGAAACCACCTTCAAAGCTGCAACAATAAGAGATTCGGAAAGAGGCACCTCTATGCCAACACCAAAGTGCACACACCCACTTTAACCACTGGATAGGATTATAGCAGGCATGGGCAAACTTTCTAACTTGAGGGCCGCATGGTGGGCCCGGAGCAGGGTGGGTGGGCTGGGAGAGAAGGGATTCTCCCCAAGACCCCTCTCTGCCCTTTCCTCCCCTTCCTCTTCTCATTTGGAGGCAGAAAGTGAAGGAAAGATGGGAGGATCCCAAAAGGGTTAGCCTTGGTCAAGATGAGATGGTGGATGGGAGAGGAAAAATGTATATATAATCTTAGAATCTTGATGCTGGAAGAGCTCCCCAAGGGCCATCCAGTCCAACCCCCTGCCATGCAAGAAGGCACCATCAAAGCACTCCTAACAGACAGCCTATGCGGAAAAGCCTCAAAGGAGGAGACTTCACCACACTCTGAGGCAGCCTATGCCACTCTCCAACAGTTCTTACTCTCAGGAAGTTCTTCTTAATCTTTTCAGTCGAATCTCTTTCTCTGCCATTTGAATCCATTACTCCCTTGTGCTCTGGTCTCTAGAGCAGCAGAAACTAAGTAAGCAGAAAGGAAGTTTTCATGCTCCTTCTCCTAAAATCTTGAAACATGGTTCTCGTGTTCTCTCTCTACCTCCTCTTCTCACAGCTAAACATCCCCCCAGAGGAAAAGGAGGAAGTAAAAAGAGAAGGAAGGCAAGAAGAAAGGGAGTAAGACAAGGATGGAAGGAAGGAAAAGTGGAAAGGAATGGAAAGAGGAAAGACAAAAAAGGAAGAAAGAAGAAAGAGAGAGAAGGAAGGAGGAAAGAGGGAAGGATGAAAGGGTGTAAGGAAAGGAAGGGGGGAGGGAGAAAAAAGAGGGGAGATAAGGAAGAAAATGAAGAAGGAAAGAGAGAAGGAAAAGGGTGGAAGAGAAGATGGAAGGAAAGAAAGGTGGAAGGAAGTGGAAGGAGGAAAGACAAAAGGGAAGGAAGGAGAAAGAGAGAGGGAAGGAGGGAGGAAAGAGGGAAGGATGAAAGGGAGGGAGGGAGGGAGGGAGAAAGAAAAAAGGAAGGAAGAGGGGAAATAAGGAAGGGAAGGAAGAAGGAAAGAGAGAAGGAAAAGGGTGGAAGAGAAGATGGAAGGAAAGAAAGGTGGAAGGGAATGGAAGGAGGAAAGACAAAAGGGAAGGAAGGAGAAAGAGAGAGGGAAGGAGGGAGGAAAGAGGGAAGGATGAAAGGGAGGGAGGGAGGGAGGGAGAAAGAAAAAAGAAAGGAAGAGGGGAAATAAGGAAGGGAAGGAAGAAGGAAAGAGAAGAAAGGATGGAAGATAAGATGGAAGGAAGGTAAGGAAGGAGGAGGGAGAAAGAGGGGAGGTAAGGAAGGAAGGAAAGGAGGAAGGAAAGGATGGTGAGAGAGAGGAGGACCAGAGAAAAGAACCCAAAGGTCCCTTTTACACTGCCATATAAAATCCAGATTATCTGCTTTCAACAGGATTATATGGCAGTGTAGACTCATATAATCCAGTTCAAAGCAGATAGTGTAGATTATCTGCTTTGATGCTCTGGATTATATGGCAGTGTAGATCTAGCCTGATTGAAAGCTCAAAACCCCAATATAACACACACTGCTCTGCATTTTAGAAGTTTCCAGTCTTTATAGAGGTAATTGGGGGGAGAGAGATACAACCAATTGAACCAACTTAAACATAAGTAACACTGGCCAACACACATTTTGGTGGCTCAAGTGTTAGCCCTGTTTCTGGGTATATCTGACCTGCTCATTCTACAAATATCAGCTTTAGCTTTTGGGATACAGTAGATATGCCACCTGCCTGTCTTCATCTGTTCACCCACAGAAAATCATGATAACTATATTTAATAATCTAGAGCTGATGTGATCTATCCAATACTATTTTCTAAATAACCCTAAATAACCCCAGGAAATAGGCCTAAAAGCACCAAGAAAGAATAATAATTAGGTGTGTCCCCACAAAAGAGGTAAACATTAATTTAAGTTTAAAGCCTAAATAATGGAAAGCCAGGCGGCCTGGTGACAAAGCAGGAGGAGACTGTTGCACCTTGAATAGCTGGACCAAATCTTGCACAGCAGGCTCTTCCAGTCCTTTGGATCTGCCCACCAGGAGATAAAAATCAATCAGATCTCCAAAAGCATTCCTTGGGATCCATTCATTGAGACATGGTGCTGGAGGGGAATTCTATAGCAGCACAAATGCTTTGATAATCTGGATTCTATGGCAGTGAGATTGCTCCTTTGGAGTTGGCATCAAAAAGATAACCATTGGTAGTAAAGCAGAAGGAAAAGAGGAAGGCCATTATAGGTAGGTAGATGCAATCATGGAAGTCAACGCTTTTGCAAGACCGCACTCAGCAAGGCTGTTAAATGGCAGTGGGTGCATCTGCACTGTAGAATTAATGCAGTTTAATAACACTTTAATTGCCCGGGCTATAGAATTCTGAGAGTTGCAGTTTGGTGAGGCACCAGCCCTTCTGGGAAGAGAAGGCTTGCAAAACGACTATATTTTCATGGTTTCATAGCATTGTATCAAACTGTATAGTGACCTCATCACACTAGAGAATGAATCCACTTCAAATCCGGTTGCTTCCTCTTGGAGAATTCTGGGGTTTGTAGTTTAGGGAGGAGTCTTTAACAGCCTCACTTAACTACAAACCCCAGAATTTTGCAGGAGGCAGCAACCGGATTTAAAGCGGATTCATTCTCTAGTGTGATGGAGTAGATGCACCCAAAGGTTCCTCGGCTCTTGAAAAGTTTACTCCCCCAACCGAACCACACTGATAAAGCTCTCCCGGTTTCAACCAACGGCCTCCATTCCTTGGACAAGATCTTGCACGCTTAAGCCCCAAAAAGCACTTTTCAGAGCAACCGGGCTCCACCTACCCGAAAGTATTCCGTTTCCTCCAACTTCCCTCTTCCAACCTGGAGCACTTTTGTCTGCCCGGCGAAACAAAGCCTCTGCCGGCTGTATACCTTCCCAATTGGGCTCTGCCTGCAACTGGCCTTGTCCTGCTCCCCCCTCCAGCCGCTCCAGGCTCGCTTAGCTCCGGTTCCAGCGTGGATCTGAGGCATTCGATACCTCTTAAAACCGATCCTTTCGTCGCAAGCCCTCTCGCCAAGGGGGGGCTAAGCCGCGCCGCAGCCAATGGGCGTGCTCCGAACGTTCCGGGCCAGCCAATGGCAGCGGCGCTGCTTCCCATGCGGAAGGGAGCAGGAGTCTGGCGCGTGAACGCCAGGCTGGCGGGGAGGGCGTGACGAGTGATACAGCGCATCAGCGGAGCACGGGGCGCGCGGCTGGGTTGGTAGGTGGGCGCGCTCGCGCTTACATCCCACGAGTTTTCTGTCGTCTCCACGGCGAGACTTTGTCCTCGGAGTCCTTCTGCCCAAAGTCTCGTGGGTCACATCCCTGGCAGGGCCTTGCAGAGGGAGATCTGAGCCCAAGCTGTGTTCTGCAAGGCTTGTTCCTCTGCCTCAGTGACTCTCTTTGCCATTGGAACCCACCCTAGCATGGTTTTGGCCTCCTCGCTGATTAGTTTGCCTGTGCTATTCAAGTGGGAATGGGGTGTATGATTGATACTGAGCACTGCCCTTTAGACAAAATGAAAATACCAACAGAATGGCTGCATTAAGTGGGAGGATCTCCTAGCCCAACCTGGGCAAACTTGGGTCCTCCAGGTGTTTTGGAATTCAACTCCCACCATTCCTAACAGCCTCAGGCCCCTTCCTTTTCCCCCACAGCTGCTGGTGGAGAGGAATGGTGGAAGTTGAAGTCCAATCATATTATTATTATTTATTAACTTTATTTGTACCCCACTAGCATCTCCCGAAGGACTCGATGCGGCTTACAAAGGCCAAGGCCTCAAAACACAACATAGCAATACACAACTTAAAGCAGATCAAAAACAATTAAAGCAAATTTTAAAAACAACAAAGCAATAAAACTACACCAAGACACAATAAAACTGGGGCCAGGCCAGAGTAATGGGTACAGATTAAAAGTGCTGATGTGACAGGAGGTATGTAGTATTTTTGGGTAAGTGCAGTGTGCCAGTAATCTTAATTTCTACTAAAGTGCTTCTGGGACTTGTTGTTGGAGTTTTCCTATTCTGGAAAGGCACATCGGAACAGCCAGGTCTTCAAGTTCTTTCTAAAGACTGCCAACGTAGGGGCCTGTCTAATATCTTTGGGGAGGGTGTTCCAGAGTTGGGGGGCCACCACAGAGAAGGCCCTGTCTTGCGTTCCCACCAGACGCGCCTGTGACACAGGTGGAATCACGAGCAAGGCCTCTCCGGATGAACGAAGTGAGTGCGTGGGTTCATTTTTTTTTTAAAATTTTTTTATTGATTTATCACAATTATTACATACTGTTGCATTTTATACATCAACCTCTTTAACATGTTGTTTTGTTGTTTTGCTTTGACATTTCCTCCCCTTTTCTCTTTTTTTCCCCCTTTTTTCACCTCTGTGCTCCCCTCCACCCATCTCAAGCCACATTTTTTACATTTCATCTGTCCAAAATTTCATTTCTTCTTGTGACGGTAATTTTCCTTCCTTATTTTTTAATCCATTTACCACAAATTTACCCCATATAGCATCAAAATCACTTTGTTTCCATATACCTTTTTTAACCTTTAATATACATGTCAGTTTATCATTTAATGCCATTTTCCATGCTTCCTTGTACCACTCCTCTATTCGTATATTCATTTCTTTTTTCCAATTCCTTGCTATGAGCAGTCTTGCTATAGTTAGTAAGTTTGTTATCGCTTCTTTATCCTCCTTTTTCAGTTGCTTATTGGTATATAATGATAATAAGGCTATACTAGGACTTTTGTCTATTTTCATATTCATTATGCTTTCTATTTCTCTAAATACTTTCTCCCAAAAATTATTTACATATTTACATTGCCACCACATATGTATATATGTTCCTGGTTCTTTACATCCTCTCCAACAATTGCGTGGGTTCATAAGCGGAGATGTGGTCACGCAGGTAGGATGGTCCCAAACTGTTTAGGGCTTTGTAGGTAAGCACCTGCACCTTGAATTGGGCTCGGAAAATAAACGGCAGCCAATGGAGCTCCTTGAACAGGAGGGTTGACCTCTCTCTGTAGGGAGCACCAGTTAACATCCTGGCCGCCGCCCGTTGGACTAGTTGAAATTTCCGAGCCGTTTTCAAGGGCAGCCCCATGTAGAGTGCATTACAGTAGTCCAATCTAGAGGTGACCAAGGCATGGACCACCCTGGCCAGATCAGCCTTTGCGAGGTATGGTCGCAGTTGGCGCACAAGTATCAATTGTGCAAATGCCCTCCCGGACACCGCCGACACCTGAGCCTCAAGCGTAAGCGATGAATCCAAGAGGACTCCCAAACTGCGGACCTGTGACTTCAGGGGGAGTGTAACCCCGTCCAACACAGGTTGCCACCCTATACCTCGATCAGGTTTGCGATCGACCAGGAGGACCTCGGGATTGATCTTCAGCTTGTTCCTCCTCATCCAGATAGACATAGCGGCCAGGCACTTGTCCAGCACCCGAGAGGCCTCCTTGGAGTTAGGTGGAAATGAGTAATAGAGTTGTGTGTCATCTGCATAGAGGTGGCACCTAACTCCAAAACTCCGGATGACCTCGCCCAGCGGTTTCATGTAGATGTTAAAGAGCATGGGAGACAAGATAGAGCCTTGCGGGACCCCACAGGTCAAAGGCCAGGGGTCCGAGCAGGCATCTCCCAGCTTCACCATCTGGGATCGACCCTCCAGGAAGGATCGGAGCCATGACAAATAATAATAATTTTATTTATATACCTATGAACCAGCTAGGATGTTAAGATCTTCTGGGGAGGCCCTGATCTTGATCCCGCCTGCATCACAAGTACGTTTGGCGGGGACGAGAGACAGGGCCTTCTCAGTGGTGGCCCCTCGGCTGTGGAATGACCTACAGAAATTAGATCGGCCTCCTCCCTGTTAGCATTTCAGAGGAAAGTGAAGACCTGGTTGTTTGAGCAGGCATTTGAATAGGGAGTGTAACGAATATAGGAATATGGAACAATTGGATGATGAGACTGGATCTTGATTTTAACTATGAGACAATATAAGATGTTATATGATGTTTAATTTAGGGAACCACTGACCACATAGGGAAGCTGATGAGGGTTGGCGGTTCGAATCCAGGTAGTAGGGTGAGCTCCTACTGTTAGCCCCAGCTTCTGCCAGCCTAGCAGTTTGAGAACATGCAAATGTGAGTAGATCAATAGGTACTGCTTCTGCAGGAAAATAACGGCACTCCATACAGTCATGCCGGCCACATGACCTTGGAGATGTCTACAGTCAACGCTGGCTTTTCGTCTTAGAAATGGAGATGAGTACCATCCTCCAGAGTAAGACTAGACTTAATGTCAAGGGGAAACTTTTACTTTACTATCCGGGATCATGTAAAAAATTATTGGGTGGAAAGGGGTTGTAAGTGGAAAAAAAGTTAAAGGATTCTTGCTCTAGTCTAGTCTGTAGTTCCACAGTCGACTGAGAAAGAGGGCCATACCAAAGGCTTATGCAGGCTGCATGTGGCCCACAGGCTGTATTTTGTGCAAGCCTGATCTAGATTGTGATAGCACAGGAGGGGGAGCAGATTAGTGGCAAGCACTGCCATTTTTTTAAAAAAAGTATAGATTTCAGTTAAAAAGTGAAATAAACTATGTCTTTGCCTTTGAGCCACTGAAGCACTACCACTGGCTTCCCTGCTGAGCACCTTTCTGGTAGAGCCTTTCTTGGGAAATCACTTGCTCGGAGGTCAGAATGAGATGCAGAGTATTATGAGTATAGAGGGAAACCCAGGGCAGAATATTCTGAATGGCACCTGATTTATTTTGCTGATGTAGTTAATTCCATGGAAATCGTCACTTTAAGTTGCTTTCTTCATAGCAGGTTCCAATGATGTCATGCAGTCAAAAATATTTCAGCTGACTTATTGTTAGCATTTCTGCATTCCAGAGAATGCCGGTAAAGGTGGTGGTTGGGAAGTTTGTGGAGAGCATCTGTGGTGTCTAAGGCCTCATCTACATTGCCATATAAAATCCAGGTTATCTGCTTTGGGTTATATGGCAGTTTAGACTCATATAATCCAGTTCAAAGCAGATAGTGTAGATTATTAACACTGGATTATCTGGATTATATGGCAGTGTAGAAGGGGCCTATCTGAAATATCACTTTCATTACTGGGCCATCATCCTTAGTATTCCGATGCTGTTAGTAAATGCTAGACTTCCAGATGTGCTTGCAGGTCATAGTGCACTCTTACATGGGCCTTTTGAAATATACTCTGGTGGAAGCTCCTTTTTTGGAGGCTTTTAAACAGAGGCTACATGGCCATTTGTTGGAGCTGCTTTGATTTGCTTTTCCTGCATTGCAGGCGGTTGGATGTGATGATTCATGCGGTCTCTCCCAATTATATGATTCCATGCGACTTTTTTTTTTAAAAAAATCTCCTCTAGAAGAGGAATATCAGCATGTTGTTATTATTTATTTGTTCAGTCGCTTCCAATTCTTTGTGACCTCATGGACCAGCCCATGCCAGAGCTCCCTGCCGGCAGTCACCACCCCCAGCACCTTCAGAGTCAAACCAGTCACTTCAAGTTTACCACCCATCCATCTTGCCCTTCCTTTTTCCTTCTATTTTCCCCAGCATCATTGTCTTCTCTAAGCTCTCCTGTCTTCTCATTATGTGACCAAAGTACTTCATCTTTGCCTCTAATATCCTTCCCTCCAATGAGCAGTTGAGCTTTATTTCCTGAAGTATGAACTGGTTGGATCTTCTCACTGTCCAAGGCATTCTCAGAACTTTTCTCCAGCACCACAGTTCAAAAATGTCTATCTTCCTTTGCTCAGCCTTCCCTAAGGTCCAGCTCTCACATACATTGGTTAATACGGGAATACCATTGCTCTAACTGTGCGGACCTTCATTGCCAGTGTGATGTCTCTACTCTTCACTATCTTATCGAGATTGGTCATTGCTCTCCTCCCAAGAAGTAAACGTCTTCTGATTTCCTGGCTGAAGTCTGCATCTGCAGTCATATTTGCACCTAGAAATACAAAGCCTGACACTGCCTAAGCACATGACAGCACAAAGAAGCCTATTGGCAAAGATGTAATTTTTTTCAGGTTACAAGTAGATATGATTGCCAATTGACAGATCTTTCACGCCTTTAATAAAGGATAGATATGCAACAGTATAATATTTTCTCTGCACGGAAATGAAGTATTAGAGATAAGAGGACTAGTGTCTCACAATAGTTTAAAGCAGACTGTAGACCAAGAAAGTACTATCTCACTGTTTTCCTCAGTGTAAGATAATGTTTTATATTATTAATTGCTATAATATTTATTGAGACACATAATGCATTTGAAATCTTCTGCTGTAAAGTTTTTTTAAAACATATATATTTTATTTTATCATAGTTCAATTTGTTATACATAGTTTATTTTACAGCAGATTCATATTAATAAAGTTGTAAAGTTAACCAGATCGCAGCCCCAAAGACTACTTTTGTGGGGCATTTTTAAAGCACAGTATATTCAGCCTCAAGAGAATCCCCAGGACAAAATGTTGTTCCCAGACCTGCCATAATTGCTCATTTCTGCTCCAGGGCTCTGCTCCATAACCATTATTTAGCTGTTGAATTTCTGCCTGGTGATGTAGCTCTTGAAGGCATAGGAGATCTGGCAGGAAAGAACTGGTATCCATACAATCAAGACAACTTGCCATGTATATTATGTAGTATTCTTGGTCCTGATATCAAGCACAGCTAAACAGTCTGCAAGTGTTGCTGTTTTTTCTCTGTTGTTAGCACTATGTGGAAACATTCAGTGGATACAGTTTATTTTTCAGTACTAGGGATACAGTGTGAAAGACGTACCTGCTCTTTGAGGCAAAGGAGCATCTCCCAGAATAAGTAAATCATAAGTAAATTACTAAATAAATAAATAAATCTCTCTTTTATTATTAGCAAATGATATGAACTGTTTCTTCACTTCTGCCCAACCCAGGACAGCCAGTGACTCAGGAATGTGACCCTGGCAGGATCGGCCAGGAGTGCAATAGAAAATACTTATCATTCAAACAATACAGCTTCCTGCAGGACTTATGATTCCATTTAGATCTTTCTTGGGAGATCTAGACCATCAACTACTCAGGGCATTATACAAAGAGAACTCTCAGGACATCTCAGGACCATCTCATTGTCTGTCCAATCTGAGAGGGGACAGCAAAGATCAACGCTGATTGTACACAGGAAAACTGGACTTAACATTAACATAATCCTATCACCTGCATCCTCTGTGGGCATAAGTTCACCAAATATGGACTGGGCTTCTGGAGGGCTGCTCTCTGCCCCAAGGCCAGCTGATTGGTGGCCCAGGGACTGCCCGGCCCAGCTGAGGAGAAAGCCTCAAGCACATAATTGGAGTCTGAGTCAATCATAGATCAATTCAACCTGAACCTACCTCCTGACTAATCACAGGCAGAGATGCCGCTGACCAGCCTCCGGTGTTCAACCAGTCAGGTACTGGGGAGGGGAAAGTCAAACTCGGATAATGCTTGCCTGTGGAAGTTTTACTGTATAAAATTGTTATTTATCATGACATCTTTACACTTGTACGCATTTGGCTGTATTTGGTCCCTTCTGCAGATTGGATAAAGCCTCTGCCATTTTGCCTTCTACTGGTGAGTCTTATGTTTTGGGAACATTAGGGTTAGTCTCACCAGGCATGGACTCTCATACTCAGTATCTGTGGTCTATAGAACCAATATCCGTGGTCTATGACAGGGGTCCTCAAACTAAGGCCCGGGGGCCAGATGCGGCCCTCCAGGGTCATTTACCCGGCCCTCGCTCAGGGTCAACCTAAGTCTGAAACTGCTTGAAAGCACACAACAACAACAACAATCCTATCTTATCAGCCAAAAGTAGGCCCACACTTCCCGTTGAAATACTAATAAGTTTATATTTGTTAAAATTGTTCTTCATTTTAATTATTGCATTGTTTTTATGTGTCTTTTTCACTACAAATAAGATATGTACAGTGTGCATAGGAATTAATTCATATTTTTTCAGATTATAATACCGCCCTCCAACAGTTTGAGGGACTGTGACCTAGCCCCCTGTTTAAAAAGTTTGAGGACCCCTGGTCTATGATATCAATTATGATATCATGTATATGCAAGTTTTAGAAAATGGGGTGGGGTGGGGGTTGGGCGGAATCTGAAATACAGAACACTTTGGGTCCCAAGGATTCTGGTTGCTGTCTGCATGTGCCATCTGGGCAGCTCTACTGCAGTTAGGATCAGCTCTGGAGATTATTATTATTACGAATTACAAGCCTAAAAAGGTTACAGAAAATGAATATGTCAAACACCTCTGAGACTTCTGAATTCAGACTGACAGAGTTGTGGAGCACAATACTCCTGACCTCACAATCATTGCAAAAACAAAGTATGGATCGTCTATATTGCCATCCCAGGTGACAGCAGGATTGACGAGAAGCAACTTGAAAAGCTGACATGATATGAGGATTTAAAGATTGAACTGCAAAGACTCTGGCACACGCCAGTAAAAGTGATCCCAGCGGTGATCGGCACACTGGGTGCGGTGCCTAAAGACCTTGGCCTGCACTTAAAAACAATAGGCGCTGATAAAATCACCATCTGTCAACTGCAAAAGGCCACTCTACTTGGATCTGCACACATTATTTGCCAATACATCACACAGTCCTAAACACTTGGGAAGTGTCCGATGTGTGATCCAATACAACAGCCAGCATAGTGATCTTGTTTGCTGTGTATTAAACCTTGAGTATATAACAACAAGTTCTTGGTGGGATGGGCATCCCAACAAGTTCTTGGTGGGATGGGCATCCCAAGCCACCTTGTCTCTCTCCTGAGGAATCTGTACAAGGACCAAGTAGCAACAGTCAGAACTGACCACGGAACAACAGAGTGGTTCAAGATTGGGAAAGGCGTACGGCAAGGCTGCATACTCTCACCCAACCTTTTTAACTTGTATGCAGAACACATAATGCGATGTGCGGGGCTTGATGAATGCAAAGCTGGGGTGAAAATTGCTGGAAGAAACATTAACAACCTCAGATATGCAGATGACACCACTCTGATGGCCGAAAGCGAGGAGGAGCTGAGGAGCCTTCTAATCAAGGTGAAAGAAGAAAGCGCAAAAGCCGGGTTGCAGCTAAACATAAAAAAACCAAGATTATGGCAACAAGAATGATTGAAAACTGGGAAATAGAGGGAGAATATGTGGAGGCCGTGACAGACTTTGTATTTCTAGGCGCAAAGATTACTGCAGATGCAGACTGTAGCCAGGAAATCAGAAGACGCTTACTTCTTGGGAGGAGAGCAATGTCCAATCTCGATAAAATAGTAAAGAGTAGAGACATCACACTGGCAACAAAGATCCGCCTAGTCAAAGCCATGGTATTCCCTGTAGTAACCTACGGATGTGAGAGCTGGACCTTAGGGAAGGCTGAGCGAAGGAAGATCGATGCTTTTGAGCTGTGGTGTTGGAGGACAGTGCTGAGAGTGCCTTGGACTGCGAGAAGATCCAACCAGTCCATCCTCCAGGAAGTAAAGCCCGACTGCTCATTGGAGGGAAGGATACTAGAGACAAAGTTGAAGTACTTTGGCCACATCATGAGGAGACAGGAAAGCTTAGAGAAGACAATTATGCTGGGGAAAGTGGAAGGTAAAAGGAAGAGGGGCCGACCAAGGGCTAGATGGATGGATGGCATCCTTGAAGTGACTGGACTGACCTTGAAGGAGCTGGGGGTGGTGACAGCCGACAGGGAGCTCTGGCGTGGACTGGTCCATGAGGTCACGAAGAGTCGGAGACGACTGAACGAATGAACAACAACAATATAACAACAACAACAACAACAACTTTATTTATATTCAGTCCTGTCTCTCCAAGGGGACTCAGGCCAGATTCACAACAAAAGACAGCAAACATTCAGATCCAATTCATAAATAAGGAACATAAAACAAACAGACATGTCCCCATAAAGCAATATCCACAGCCAAATTATATCCCAAAATTTAAATAATATCATAACCTATCACTTAATCTACATCTAACTCAGCCAACATTAGACATAAATTATATAAACATAGCCAACATTAGACATAAATTTATCTTTGCCCTCCTTGACAAACCTGCACTTTGGTGTTTCTTGCTTCAGGGGACTAAAGTTCTTTCACATCTGGCCATGACCATCTGGTACAGATTTCATCAGCACTAATCAATTACCAGTTTTAGATAGATAGGAAAGTGAAGTAAGAAGGTATGTTTGAGATGTGAGTAGGCAAGGAATGCTGAAGGATTAGATCCTAAGGCATATGTTATCAGAGGTTACTCTCATCACCCTTTTCCTTCCATTGCTTTTACTCAAACTTTTATTTAGCCAAATTATTCTATATCAAAATTTCTTGGCCAAACTCGCTGGATTTGTACAGAAACCTTTCTACATTGCATCATTTTAAAGCAAGTGCCAGCTTTCTGAAAATTGGCAGCTATTTAAAGAGCCATCAAGACAAACAGAGGTAGTTGCTGCCAAGTCACTGAATGTGATTGAAGGATAAATTTACATCGTTTTGGGATTTTTAAAAAAAATCTCAAGGTCTGTGCTAAATTGGTATCCATGTGGAGTTCGATAAGTTAATTTTAAACAAGGGTTTCATAATATGCGAGAGTGCTTTAAACAAACATGGCTTGGTTTTAGTAAGTTGATGGATTATTAACCAGAAACTCAGATATTTTCCTGCTCCTAGTCTTAGGACTTGATCACCTGAGGTTGGTAAATTACAATTATGGTAGAATAGTGTGTTTGGCTGATACTTGCCAGACAATGCTGTGTTTCTCCTATGTTTCTTGCATTCCGCTCATGAGTGGCACATCTCTTTTTATTGATGGGAAAAACACAGCAATGGCTCTCAGTGTTGCTGCCACAACCTGGGGATCACAACCAGACACAGTGAAGACATCTGCCCTTGTGCTTTGTTACTTTGCTGCTGAATATGCACGCCAACTGTGGAATACATCGCACCACATTAAAACAGTGATGTGGCCCTTAATGAGACATGCCACATTATCACAGGATGTTGACGCCCAATACCACTGGAAAAATTATACTGTTTAGCCAGTATCGCACCACCTGACATCCATCGGGAAGTAGCAGCCTGTAATGAAAGGACCAAGGCATTGACATCTCCAACCCATCCTCTGTTTGAATATCAGCCAGCATGCCAATGCCATAAAACACGAAACAGCTACTTAAGATCTACAGAGATACTCGCAGGAACACCTCAGCAAGCGAGAGTTCAAAAGTGGCAGAGTAAAACCCAGAACCTCAGTCCATGGCTGATACCAGATGAGAAACTCCCCCATGGGCATACAGAAGACTGGGCAACTTGGAAGGCACTGAACAGACTGGCACCACGAGATGCAGAGCCAGTCTTAGGAAATGGACACAAAGTGAAGTCCATGACATGCGAGTGTGGAGCAGAGCAAACCACCGACCACTTACTACAATGCAACCTGAGCTCTGCCACATGTACAATGGAGAACCTCCTCACAGTGACACCAGAAGCACTCCAAGTGGTTAGCTTCTGGTCAAAAGAAATCTAATATACAGTAATGCCAAGTTTTTAACTTTCTTTGTGTTTTTAAATACATTATAACTGTATCGTCAATTCGCTTCTGACATGATTAAAAAAATCATTAAACAGCATTATCAGTGAGCACATTTTGGAAGCAAGAGCTGTTGAACTCAAACTGTATATCTGATCTGTGAGAAGCTGAAATTTAAGGAGAAATTACCTAGGTTTAGCTGGTTCTAGAAGCAAGCTGCTCTGGGTATAGAAATGGTTACTTGTAACATTTGGTCCCACTGAGCTCATTGTTCTTCTGTGTCCTTCTGGTCCCACTGAATTTGCTTTGTGCTTAATTGTTAACTGGTGCAGAAGCTAATGCAGATATACGAGAAGGACAGCTTTGCTTGATTAGGCCAAATGCCCATTTGGCCTCTTATTCTGTTTATGTCCAAGCTGATATTCCAGAGGCTCACAAACAAGACCTGAAGTTCATAACCATCTCCCCCATTCTCCCTCACTCTTCATCGCCACCTAGTAACTTGTGATACAAGTATACCTGTTATAAAAGGTTACTGTTCAAGATTGAAACTTCTGGATGTCAACTCCAGTCAATTTGAATAAAGGTATAAGAACTCTGAAAGTAAAAGTCCCAAAAATCTGAGGACCAAAGGTTGTGAACCATGGTGCTAGAACTATTCAGAAATTATTTAACTCGAGAAAAGTAGGAAGGATGTAAGAATGCTTTTATTAAGCACAACCAAAAGCCACAAAATAGTGTGCTGGTTTTTGAATGTACTAGAATGTTGTTTCAGGTTTGGGGGTAAACAAAGTAAAAAAAAAGATGGCTGGAGACAGCCAAGAAAACCTCTGGATTAATTTGATGGTGTTTGGAGGCTGAATACTCATGGACTGCACTTGGTGCAAAAGGTTTTCAGGCTGAAATATGGCAAGCTGTGGCAAAGGGGCAGTGGCAATTCCCTCTCTAAAGAAGTGACAGTGCCTTTGTCTTTGGTCAGTCTTGATCATGGTGTTGCTTTACTATTGCTGTCTGGAACCCTTCCACAGAGGGTTTGGGGGTAATTTCTTTCTTAACTTGTGAAGCTCTTTAATTATGTACCATCTATATGGCATGCAGCTTGATCTTGTTACTGGTTGTCAAATATTTGGGTGTGCCTTTGGCAAGTGAGATAAAAGTGGTTGTAAAGTGCTTTAACATCTTTAGATTTTTAAAGGGCAGCGGGAGGGGGGATGTTGTAAATAATAAAATTCTGCTAGTGCTACTGTAGAAGACTGAACAAGGCAGAGAGCTGTACCTGATACTAAGAGGAAATTACTTCTTTACACAATGGCACAGAGGGTTAAACTGCTAAACTGCAGAACTTGCTGATTGGAAGGTTGGCAGTTCAAATGCACGAATGGGATGAGCTCCCGTTATTAGCCCCAGCTTCTGCCAACCTAGCAGTTCAAAAACATGCAAATGTGAGTAGATCAATAGGTATTGCTTCAGTAGGAAGGTAACAGCATTCCATGCAGTCATACCTGCGACATGTCCTAGGAGATGTCTATGGACAACACCGGCTCTTCGGCTTAGAAATGGAGGTGAGCACCACCTCCCTGAGTCAGACTTGACTAGACTTAATGTCAAAGGGAAACTTTTACCTTTACTTTAGCATCCTAAAAATCTCTGGCAACTTCCTGAAATAGGAGATAACATCTTACTTCTGTCTGCCCTTAATTCTTTTTTCATGTACCAGCATGTTTCCTTATGATGACAATACTACTACTACTACTACTACTAATAATAATAATAATAATAATTAGTAGTAGTAGTAGTAGTAGTAAATATAAAGGTTTCCTCTGACATTAAGTCTAGTCATGTGTGACCGGGGTGAGTGTGTGTGCTCATCTCCATTTCTAAGCTGAAGAGCCTGCGTTGTCCGTAGACACCTCCAAGGTCATTTGGCCAGCATGACTGCATGGAGCGCTGTTATCTTCCTGCCAAAGCTGAACCTATTGATCTACTCAAATATGCCTGTTTCCAAACTGCTAGGTTGGCAGAAACTGGGGCTAATAACAGGAGCTCATCCCCCTCCCTGGATCTGAACCTCCAACCTTTTGGTCTGCAAGTTCCACAGCTCAGTGGTTTAATCCACTATGCCACCTTATTTATTTATTTATGGCATTTATATGCCGACCTTCTCACCCCGAAGGGGACTCAGACACACATACATACAATATATTATATTATTAGCATAGTACAATATCAGTATTATATATTACTATTTTGTACTATACAATTATATTGTAATATTATTAGTAATATTGCATATAATAAAATATATTATTATAATATCATATTATTAATAGTATTATATTGTATTACAGTACAATATTATAAATATTAGACGTATATACGATATATTACATTACATTATTACCATAGTACAGGAGACAAGGTGGAACTGTCTTCTGGCCCCCTCTCTCTTCACTCGCCTGGAGCAGCAGTTGGTTACAGTTAGCAATCCAACAACTGCATTTTGCACTAGCTGCAACTTCAAAGTTGTCTTGAAGGGCAGCACTATGAAGAGCACATTGCAGTAGTCTAATGAGGGATTAAACAGTGCATGAACTACTATGCCCAGATTGTTTCTGTCCAAGAAAACTGACTTTGAGCATTCAAAGCGAGAGAGTCCAGCTGGGCTACCACTAAGATAGATCTAGGAGTATTCTCAAGCTGTATTTCTGCTACCTGATTTTCTAAACTGAGAGCCACCAATAAACAGAGGTTTGGCCGTATCAAGATTCAGCTTCCACTTACGGGCCTGCATCCAACCTTTTACAGCATCCAGGCACTGATCCAGCATCTGGAGAGCCCCAGCCAAATCTGACAATACTGTGAAGTAGAGCTGAGTGTCAACAATATATTGACTAAGCAGTTCTTCCTCAGTTACTGGTTGGATTAGCCCTGAATCCTTCTGTCCTCTACATTGAAACACTGACATCCCTTATTTCCTTGTGCTCTCTCCTTCTTTCTTGAGACTCTCCCTTTCTTTCCTTAATGAATGACCTTGCTGGTTTATAGGCATCTGTCACTCTTCACTTTACTTCTCTATATTGCTTCAAGGTTTATAGCACATTGAGGATGGTGATGCAATGCGGAACAACTTGGATGAGTGTCACAATCCGTTTTCTGTCCTTTTCGCCCTCTCTGGGGATGCACAAACTATTGAACATGCCAAAAAGTTAGAAGCAAAATGAAACTGGAAGTGGCCAGAGGTCTGTTTCTTGTTCTGAAAATCTGTGGCTGTTTTGTTTTAAATAGCAAACATTTACAATGTGAATTTTTGTTCCTTTATGTGGAGTGCTTTGTGTCTTGAGTTCCAGTTTTCTCACCCAATGATGACTAGAAAGTGCAGGTGTCGACCCCAGATTGTAGCTTCCTGTGCGATGAATCATATGTAGCCATAAGAGAAGAGGGAGGAAATGAAATTGCAAAGGGGCAGATGGGAGGTGCAAAAGTTTTCTCAGTCTCGATCAGCGGGTAGGTATGGGTCAGAGCATGCAATATGGAAAAATGTTTTATTACATAATATCTTAGAAGTGTCACCGTTGAATCATGGACACTAAGACATTTCAGTTATTTTGTACAGATCATTTTCTTCAGTGCATACTGTTCTTCATATTTTCCTCTTATTGCAATGTCTTAGGCTGCCATATAATCCAGATTATCAAAGCAAATAATCCACATTATCTGTAATGGACCGGATAATCTGGATTTTATATGGCAGTGTAGAAGGAACCTGAGGCCCCTTTTGTTACAGTAAGTCGTAGAAGAATCAAGTGTGTGTTAAAAAAACAACCTTATGTTGTTAATTATTATGTGCAGCTGGTAATGTAGGTCAGCCAGCATGTTTGGGCTACACCTGTATAGGTATAACGGTATGGATTTTAGAATACAGTTTGGAGAAGCAATACGCTACTCTGAGGAGAATCAATATGCTGTAAAGCTGCTATGCTCTAACAGCAATGCTCTTTGTTATGGTGGGATAGCTATTTACTCAAGGTTTATATTTTGCTCTCTCATTTGAATGAAGATGAAGAAACCTTATTCTGTGTTACTTACAAGGACTATGTAAATTTGTTGCACTGTTTGATTTTGTATGCAACACTGCAAGTTTATGCCTCTGCTGATAAGAGTAAAGTTTTGCTGTTCCTTTTCCCTCTTGTCTGTGTGTCTTTTGCATGGCAGTTGGCTAAAATCAGCTTCTGTGCAACACCTTTTACACTGTCCTTATATTCCAGGATCTGATTCCAGGTTATCTGCTTTGAACTGGATTATATGAGCCTCCACTGCCAAATAATCTGGGATAAACAGATAATCTGGATCAGACCCTGGGATATAAAGACAGCATAGAAGGGACTTAAGGGCCCTTCCACACAGCCATATAACCCAGAACAAGCCAAGGCAGAAAATTCCACAATACGGTAGAGTCGCGCTTATCTGACCTTTGCTTATCCAACATTCCATTTTATCCAACGCTCTTATCCGACGCCCCCCCTTTTTCTTCCCGAATTTCCCATTCAGTAAAAGAGTGCTCTCCAACTCTCTTTCCATTCCCAATAAATGAAAAAGGCAAGACAAGGAGGAGGAGGAGGAGGGAGGAAAGGGGGGAAAGAGACAGGACCAGAAGCAGAAGTGTCCTCCCTCCTTCCCTCTGTGATTTCCACGCTCCTCTTCCGCATCTGGGCACTTCCTGCTGGGCCACTCTAACCCCCAAGCATTACCTTACCATTCTTTGATTCCCTGTTGTTAGTATTCTGGATGTCTAGCACCGCTTTGGACAGGTAACAGTAGGAGACTCTGTATTATCCGACATTATGGTTTATCCGAAGTTCTGCTGGCCTGTTCGTTGGATAAATGAGACTCTACTGTATCTGCTTTGAACTGGGTTATCTGAGTCCACACTGCCATATATTCCAGTTCAAAGCAGAAAATGTGGGATTTTATTCAACTATGAAATGTCTGGCTGAACAGTTTTGAAACCACAGCTTCAGGATATTTTAACATCACACAATTTCTTTCAGTAGTAAATCCCTGTCCCTGAAAATTTACTCAAAGAAGAAAGAATCTCTTGTCAGATGCTTAGTTTAGCATTTTAAAAATTGAGTGGGTTTTTTTTCTATTGATGAATTCTATCTGTATTAGTCTTCACCTACTTCTAAACCACTGAAACTGGCTTTAACTCCTGAAAATGGCTATTCTCCTTAAATACAGCAAAATTGTCTTCCTAGCCTTTGTTTTATACTCAGACCAAGAGGCTTGTCCTCTTGCTGCAGAATGACAAACTCAATGCTGCCTGTGTAAGAGAATTTCAGTTTCGTGTAGGACACCTGAGTGTCCTGCTTGCGGATTCATCAGCACACTAGGAAATCAGGACATTGCTCAGGTTAAATTGCCCAGAGATAATAAGGGATAGGTCCAATCTTTCCCTGAAGCAGCTCTTTAAAGTTTACAGCTATCTGACTCATCTGGGCGTAGCTTTCTAGACATCTCACTGGACTTTGATATTGATGCTTGTGACATCCAGAGCTGCAGCTAGCTCCATCAGTCTCACGTCAAGCCTAGTCTTTTTTTATCAGTTCAGATGTAATCATCCCTATTCCTAGCGTCAATCAATGTCCTGCAAGGCCCCTTCCACACAGCTGAATATAATAATAATAATAATAATAATAATAATAATAATAATAACAAATGTTAATATAATAATAAATGTTAATATAATAATAATAATAATAATAATAATAATAATAATAATAAGTGACAGAAAATGAACACGTCAAACTACTCTGGGACTTCCAAATTCAGACAGACAGTTCTGGAGCACAATACTCATGACCTCCCGATCGTGTTAAAAAACAAAGTGTGGATAGTTGATGTTGCAATCCCAGGTGACAGCAGAATTGAAGAGAAACAACTGGAAAAGCTGACACATTATGAGGATTTAAAGATCGAACTGCAAAGACACTGGCACAAACCAGTAAAGGTGGTTCCAGTGGTGATCGGCACACTGGATGCAGTGCCTAAAGACCTTGGCCTGCACTTAAACACAATTGGCGCTGACAAGATTACCATCTGCCAGCTGCAAAAGGCCACCCTACTGGGATCTGCACACATTATTCGCCAATACATCACATAGTCCTAGACACTTGGGAAGTGTCCGACGTGTGATCCAATACAACAGCCAGCAGAGTGATCTTGTTTGCTGTGGACCCATCTTGTTGAGTTTCAAATAATAATAATAATAAACTTTATTTGTATCCTGCCCTATCTCCCTGAGGGGACTCAGGGCGGATTCCAACATAACAATGGCAAACATTCAATGGCTACATAAAACACACAATACTAACATAAAATCTCAGAACATTTGAACTGGCAACATTTCAGTCACCAAGTTCAGCAGCTCAGCGGTTTAACCCACTGCGCCACTGGGAACCCTATTGTGGATTATCTGCCTCGATATTCTGGGTTATACAGCTGTGTGGAAGGGCCCTGAGTTGTGCTTTATCCAATGTATTTGCTCTGTTGGATTGTACAGGGTATGAAAAGACATGGTGGAAAGTAACAACAGTAGGAGAAGGAGCGTGACACCCAGCATGGCCAAGAAATGTGTGGATGCACATGGTGGTTTATTATGCTATCAAGGTAGATTTCTGTTCATAGTGCTGCTGCCATTGCCAAAGGCATTTGTTTGATGGGATCATGGTAGCACAAACTTTACTTCTACAGCTATGAGACACAGAGCCATTCAAGGAATAGTGTAAACTCTAATTCAGGAGTCCTCAAACTTTTAAAACAGAGAACCAGGTCACAGTCCCTCAAAGTGTTGGAGGGCTGGATAATTTGAAAAAAAAAACATGAATGAATTCCTATGCACACTGCACATATCTTATTTGTAGTCCAAAAACACTTTAAAACAATACAATAATTAAAATGAAGAACAATGTTAACAAATATAAGCTTATTAGTATTTCAATGGGAAGTGTGGGGCTGCTTTTGGCTGATGACATAGGGTTGTTGTTGTTGTTGTTGTTGTTGTTTTCAAGTCATTTCAGACTTAGGTTGACCCTGAGCGAGGGCCGTATAAATGACCTTGGTGGGCTGTATCTGGCACCCGGGCCTTAGTTTGAGGACCCCTGCTCTAATTCATTGGGACTTCAATCACAAATGGGGACTTATTTGTCAGTAATAACATTTGGGGCCTGATCATGTTTAGTAACCATAGAAATGTGGCCTAGGAATACAAAATCCTGGAAGAGGCATCACTAATTGGCAGAAACACAGAACAGAAGAACACTCTACTGTCAAGTATTTTATGGCTTGCTTCTCTTCTATTACAAACTGGCAAAGAATTTTGACTGCACAGGAAATAATAAAACCTCTTTTAGGATGCTCCATGGAGTCTTAATGGATAGCTAGTCTCATAAATGTTTTGTTCATTTCTTTGGTTGCCCTCATTATGTTGGTTTCTATTGAATTCACGTTTTAAGTACAAAAATGCACATTTAAACAAAACTAGCTTCTTGAAGTTTACACTTTCCAGCTCACTCAACAAAATGTTTTTATGCACAGCAAACAGCAGAAAGCCTATAAACTACGTAGTTCAGCAATTGGCATATGCATCATATGGCACTGCCAAATATTACCAAGGAATCACTCCTTTAATTAGGTAGACTAGATAAAAAGATATCTTCTGAATGCCTTTAACAAGGATCAGCTGTCATAAATGAATCATATATGAAATTAATGCCACACTGGATGTGTTTTGTTTGAAATGGACACAATTATTATTAATGCCACCAACCATGATTCTAGTGCTATTTTATTAAAATAATATAACCCTAAACCACAGTTATGCAATATCTTATGCTGATTTCTTGGCTTTATTAGCTAATGATTGTAAGAGTCATCCTCCCCTCTGGGGGGAAAAAAACAAGTCTGGTAAAAAGCTATAGTCCTAAAAATACAGCTGTTTTTTTTCCCCTCAGCATTCTGGATTTTTTTCAAATGTCTTTCTGCTCATGAAAATGGCCACAGCTCAGTGAGGGCCCGTCCAGACAGCACCTTTATTGCAGAAATTTATGCAATAAAAAGGGGGCTGTTCAGACAACATTCTGGTCAGTCTCGTATCAGTTTTCTACAAACCAGGAAAAGCCTGGTTTATAGCGAATTAATTTGCCAGTGCATTTATTCCATGTCTTCTTGGAAGCTGCATGATAAATGCACTATTTCTGGTGTCTAGACTACAGTCAAGACACCATTCCCACAGTTTATATTGATGCAACCATAATTCCCATTAGCTTTTTAAACTGCTGTATCACATTGCTGGCTCATATTCAACTTGAGGTCTACTAAGACCCCAAGATCTCTTTCACATGGACTGTTGTCGATCCAAGTGTCCTACAACTTCCAGAGGTAGATTCCTTGATCTTGCTTTGGGAGCTGAATTTCTTCTGAAGGGCATCTTTATGGTGTCACTAGGACTGCTAGAAAGGGATGTATATTTAAACCGAATGAAGTGGTATGGATGTTCAGTCTTGATTTGAGTCCCTGTTGGAAAGAATCTGGTGCCTGAAATTTTATCATAATCCCATGGGAATTTTATAAAAGCCTCTCTAGCCCCTTCTACACTGCCATATAATTCAGATTATCAATGCAGACAATGCACATAATCGTCTTTGAACTGGATTATATGAGTCTACACTGCCATATAATCCAGTTCAAAGTAGATAATCTGGATTTTATATGGCAGTGTAGAAGGGCCCCCTGTCTCCTCACTTTCACGGAGCACACAGTTACAGGATTTTTCAGATCTAAAAATAGCACTAAATATTACTAAACAAATAGGAAATGTTTACATTAAAGTTGCTCAAAAGCTTGAGCAATCCAAATCTGCTCTGTAATCAAAGATGTATCATGCCATTTCAGACCTTGGGTTTCTCATGACACCCTTTCTAACATTGTGCCTAGGTGGCTGAATCTTGGTAAACTGGAATCAGCTAGAATACACATAACTTAATATTAACATATAAGATCATTTACTGAAATGCAATAATTATACAGTGTTGCAGCTAAATAAAACAACTGATCTTGGAAATTAAACAGGGTCAGTTCTTATTAGTCCTTGGAAGAGATACTGGCAATGAATACCAGGGGGTATAAGCTGTATTTCAAAGGGAAGAATTGTCAAAACCAATTCTGAATTATTCCTCGTCTAAGAAAAATCCTATGAAATTCATACATTGATGCAACATGAAGGCAAACACACATACACAGAGTTCACAAATCTACAAATTCCATAGAAGGGAGCAATGGCATTCAAACAGAAATCACAGAGCTATAATGTGCAATGTGGGAATAGTCTTGGGGAGAAAAAAAGCATTTCTAACATGAGTTTTCATGGATTCCAGTCCACTTCATAATAATAATAATAATAATAATAATAATAATAATAATAATAATAATAATGCCTTTTACTGAACTCCACAAAAGCATATACAGGCAGTCCCTGGGCTACAAACATCTGTCTTACATCCAATTCATAGTTAAGACCAGGAATGAGACAACAGGAAGTGAGAGAAATCTGCCCCTCGGGAAATTCACTCCAGAAAGAGTTATCATGGGGAAAAGACATCTGCACCGAAGCTTTAGCAAAAATCCTTGTTTCCACAACAAGCCATTTTTTCAAAATCCAATTATGTCACAGGGACAGAAAGTGAGGGGAAACCTTCTGAACAGGGGCACAGACAGCAAAACAAACATCACTGGAGTTTTCAACCTTCCCTTTGCTATCCAAAGCTTCTATTTCTTTGTTTGTTTGTTTGTTTGTTTGTTTGTTTTATGGCTGGTGTTACACTTAAAATGTACCCGTTCCAGCTTACAAAGAAATTCAACTTAAGGACAAACCTACAGTTTGCCTAGTTTCCAACAGACCCCTCAATCTCTGAGGATGGCTGCCATAGATGTGGGTGAAACATCAGGAGATCAGGACATGGCCATACAGTCCAGAAAACTCACAGCAACCTAGTGATTCCGGCCGTGAAAGCCTTCAAAAACACAAACCTACATAACCTATCTTGTTCATAACTTGAGAACTGTCTGCACCAGAATGTTCCTTTTCACAGTTAGGACATTTATGCATGTCACTATTGTGCAGGACTCTTGTGATGCAGGATAGAAGCACTTTATTGACACTTCAATGGGAAATATTGCATGGGTGCTGGTGTGTGGCTGCACGCCTCAGCAGTGTGAAGCCACACTTCCAGGTGGATGGCATAATCCTGTGGGGCTTCATCGCAGAGAGGTACAGACCAGTCATAGATATCATACAACATAGTGCAATATGGACCATTACCAAAGTGGTCCTACTACTGTGCTGGTTTGCTACCTGCACGAGCTCTATCATCTCCAGCTCCCCATGCAGGGACACGAGAGAAGCCTCCCACAAGGATGGTAAAATATCAAAACATCATGGTGTCCCCTGTGCAACGTCCTTGCAGACAGCCAATCCATTCACACCAGAAACGAGTTGTAGTTTCTCAAGTTGCTCTTGACATGAAGAAGAAGAAAAACCCTGCACAAGCTAAAGTTCTTATTCCTCAAATGAGCTACAATATTCCTTTATATATTTTAATGCTAAAATAAATACACCCGGAGAAGTGAAAGTATCTTATTTAGTGTCAGTAATCACAGAACATAGTTATACCTTCAAAACACTAATTACAATTAACTATTTGAAACTATTTCTTTTCTCTGTGTGTCTTGAATATCAAAGATGGTAGATAGTTGCTGGATGTGAAATGTTACACTGTATCAGAGCTTGTAATATTACTTGAATTAGAATTAGTTTACTCCGATATGGGCAGAGTAACTCTCATCAGGCTGTTACTCTCATGTCCATGAATGTGATACAAAGGAGACAGCATTGCTGTACTGTTGTGCCATTGGAAACCCTGCCTCCTTTTTTTCTGGCAGCATCAGTCCTCTTTTGAGTCACAATTCAGAAAAAGGCAGGAAAAGCTTTTAAACCAATGTTTTAAAGTTTGCCAGCTGCAGCATGCGGTAGATATCTGTGAGGCTTTCCTCCTTCCTTTTCCATTGTTCATACTGATACAGCAAATAAGGAACTCTGTGTCAGCTCTTTAGTGCACAATAACTCATTGCCAAAGTAACACAATTTCTTATTAGTTATTTCCTGGCTTTGCCATCAATGTATATATATCAACAAATGAAAGATAATACAGCTGATGGGATCTGATCCATGAAAGAATGGAGCCATTGTTTTCTATTAGAAGAAAGTGTGCCAATCTTTTTTAAAGGATAGTTCTTGCTCCTTCCATTAAGCATGTTTACAAATTGTGGCTCCTGAACTTGCTATTTACTGAAATTACATTGCTTAACATCCCCAATGAGTACAGCAAAGCTGTACAATATTGTGCTACGTATGTGGTGCACTAATGTTTCTCATGGTTTATTCCTATGAGCATAAAACACTGAAAGCAGCAATCAGTCGGTAGCACAGGTTGTTTCGTACTAAGCTTTTCAGAGACATCACTTATGAATGCAGAATTTGTTGGGTGCTGGAAATAGCTCTGGTTAGTTCTACAGAATGTTACAAGCATGCTATTCATAGAAAGGTATTTTGGACGGCCAAGGAAAGAGTTGGTAAGACTAAAATCTACTCGGAATACCAGTGTCAACAGCTGGGAACAGTTTATGCTTCTTTCTCTGGAGTTTCTAAATTGAATTGGTCATTTTTCATACTCCATCTTAGAGGCAGTCCATACTAATAAATCTCATGGATTGGATCTGCCTGGGATAATATCAGCTGCAGGTTGCCTATTGGTTGTTTTTCTTCTGGGGTTAATTTATAGTCCCATATAATGCAGTTCAATGCAGTTAAATTTCATTATATGGGTCTACACCAGTGGTTCTCAACCTGTGGATCCCCAGATGTTTTGGCCAACTCCCAGAAATCACAACAGCTGGTAAACTAGCTGGGATTTCTGGGAGTTGTAGGCCAAAAGACCTGGGGACCCACAGGGTGAGAACCACTGGTGAGGTTGGACTGGATGAACCTTGTGGTCTCTATCAACTCTGTGATTCTATGATCCTGTGTTCCTGGTGCTGTTGAAACACCGTGTATCTAATTCTCACTTGGCTAATAGATTAATAGTGAGAAAGAGTAAGGACAGCCAAGTATTTTAAGAGAAGATATTTTGCAGCTAGGACTTAACAGAGGTCTTTGAAAGTCAAACATCAGTCTCTGGAATTGGGTTAGGGCAGCAATGGTTCAATGGTGGTGGTAGTGTCTAATTGTGGGGTTATAGGAAGAAAGAGTGACAAAGGAGCCACAAGGAAACCTAGGAGATCCCCATAAGTGGCCTTGGCAGCAGTGGGACAAATGGAGGTCCCCACATTTGGTGTCCTAGAGGTGGGATAAGTAGATGCCTTTACATTAGCCGATGGACGACTGTAAGTAAAACATAAAACAAAAATTCCTTGCACATAAAAATGGCCATGATTAGCATTCTTCTCCCTAGCATGTTGGAGGAGGGAGATTTTAATGTGAGGGCACAATCAGACATATGTGATCTCATCTGCAGGCAGAATTACATAGTACCAGGAACAGCATGCCTTGTGATTTATCTGCATGTGTTCTCTAAGATAGTTGGATTGTATGATTAAAACACAGATAATACAGTTACAGACTTAGTCTGTAATATAAACTCCATAGATTATTTTAGTTTCCCGTAATTTCTTGGCTAGAGCTATAGTGTACATGCCTGAGAAAGGTCAACTGGGGGAGGGGGAAAGGGTCTGCACAGAAAATCACTGAATGGAAAATCTGAGGAGCAAGCAAAAACACAGACTCTCAGACAAAGCTGGCCCATTGTTTATAAATGCCGCAGGGAATCCGACAGGCAGCATAAAGGAAAGGAAGGGATTGTTGGAGATCTGGCTATGCCTACACCTAAGGAATGTCTCCAATTGCCAATTCAATATTTACTTTACTGTGATGCCCATAGGCCCCCATTATGTTCCACCTTGTGCAAACACCCGGCGAGGGCAAGCCGCTCTGGAGAATCACACCCTTTTGAAATTGGTTGATATAGAATATAACAACTGTTGTAAATGTCTCCTGTGGAGTGGGAAACGGGGTCAGGAGGCCAAAGAACAAGTGCTTTGTGACTGGGGAGTTGATAAGAATTTAAGATAAATTTAATTCATAGAGCAACTGTGAATAGGCTCCCAAAGGGATGTCATTCTGATGGCGAGCCCACCTGCAGCCCCCACTTTCCAGCTGATCTAACCAGCTGCAGGGAGTTCCGCAGTTCTTGGATGCCCCGTTGGGCCAACTTAGATGAAATGTGCCCCAGCAGCAACCTCAACCAAGGACTCTCTCCAACCTTGAGCTCTCTCCTTTTGCTTTCCTCCCCAGCCCAAACATTATAACAAAACCCCTAATAAAGACTAATTGAATTGTAACCTTCACCTCTCCATAGTGATACATTGTGTCTATTTCTTGACTAAAAGGTATCGAACGCATGAACTTATCCCTTTTTGGGCCACGGGCAGCTGCTGGCTGAATCTGCGTTTCCTTAAACCGCAGATATGGAAACCCCTCAGGCCCCCATATCCACGAGTTAACCAAACGACTCCATTTTGATGCCATATTTTTCCTAGCTTAATTCTAACACTAACTGCTATCTCGCTTTTTGTATTTCAGACTCCTACGCTCGGGGAATAACCTTTTTGTTTTAAGAATATATTTAAAAAGAAACAGCTGATTGTCAAACTGGGCTTCCTGCTGCTGCGCTGCTCCTACCAATGCTTCGTTGCCCTCTTGGAGCCCCAGGACCCGGGGAACTGGATGTGGTCACCCCATGGGACCCTCGGGAAGTGGGTTTGCCATCTTTGCTCCAGGCTCCCGAGGAAATTATAGTTGTCCAAGGACAGAGGGCAAACTTCAGCCCCAGTGATGCAGAGCTCCATATCCTGGCTCAGTGGACTTACCAAGCCACTTCTTATGATTTTTAGAACCCTTTTGCCCCACATCAAGGACTCTCTTTCCCATTATGGACATATTTCATTCTATGGACTTTTCACATAAATATTATGAACTATGGACATATACTGAGCCATGATCGAGGCTCTTATCAATTTCACTATGGAACTCAGGTGGGAGGGATAAGTGGGTATGTTTTCTGCACTATGATTTCTATATTTCTCCCTGTGTATCTGACCTTTGCCTGACCCTTCTGCCCTATTCCCTTTTAAAAAAAATGTATAAAAATATAAGAAGCCACCCTCAATGACCCTGGGAAGAAGGAAATCTCCTGTTTGAAAAGAACCTTATCAAAAGACTTACTTGCATGGACAATACAATGGGCAGTGACCCTGGGGCTCGGAGTATGTTCTCCCAGAGTGAGATGCCCACTTGGCATAAATGATCATATCTCTACAGGACAAAGGGCCTTCGGAAAGCCACACTTTGTCCTGATCTGTTTGCTCATTTGAGCTTCTCTCAGGCAAAACTTCAACCAAGATTGCCTCATTGTTCCCATCTCGGTACAAAGAAAATCCGGATTTTGGCAGGCTTGCCAGACTTCAACAGTCATTGCCACCCATCAGAGACAATAGGCTGGCCGGCTAGAAGGCCCCCGAGGACTTGCTGGCCATTTGGACACTCCATATCTCCATAATCCACTCAAGAATTCATTGTTTCTCTCTCATCCCACCTCCCTCTCCCCTGATTGGCCAGGAAGCCGAGGCGGCAGAAGCTCATCGATTGGCCAGGGCACTCAGGAGGTGGCCAAGCCTCCTCCCAGCTGTAGAGCGCCAGCCAATCAATGCCGAGCCGGCTGAGGGGCAGCAAGCGGGAAATTCAAATCTGACAGCTCTGTTTCATGTATAAAAAGGCTTTATTTTGTGTACACTGTATGCTTTGCTTGTCGAATTACTGCGGCTTTGCATCCTTTCCAGCTGGATTGCAATAAAATCAACTCAGTGGTGCTTCCTTCAGCTTTGGTGAGATTCTTTTGGGAACTTAGGGAAATCTTTCAAACTGCGGTTTCTTTTCTTTTGCTCACCAAAGTAGTGAGCCCTCTTTGGTGGGTCCGCAGGGTCTCTCCTTCAGGGTGAGACCCTTCTAAATTCCTCCTCAACTTCAATTCAAGCATTAACACTGGTATGATAGGTAACTAGTACTGTTGCACAGACCTTGATGATAGAGTGAATCCATGTGGTAGTATGAATGTGTTGTGGGCAGAAGTTTTCTCTGTTCCCCGATTGCAGCAATTCAACTCTGGTGAGCAGATGGACGGGACCTTTTGCTGGATTGCCATTAGTTGCTCTTCTTGCTCCATTGACCTGCAGTTTTTTAATTAAATTAACTGCACAAGATTTTAGGTTTTTTCCTGGCAGTATTCTGCTGTTTTGTTTGTTTGTTGTATAGCCATTACATTCATATGGAATATGTTGCAGAATTTATTTGGAAAAGTTACCGCTCTGGAGAACAAGCCCTATAAGGAGCGGTTTAAAGAGATGGGCATGTTTTGCCTGAAGAAGAGAAGGCTGAGAGGAGACATGATAGCCATGTATACATATGTGAGAGGAAGTCATGGGGAGGAGAGAGCAAGCTTGTTTTCTGCTGCCCTGGAGACTGGGACGCGTAACAATGGTTCCAGCTGAACATTAGGCAGTGAAATTCCATCTTGTCTCCTGTGTCATCAGTTGGGAGCCCCTCCTCCCAGCACCAGAGTGAAGAGCGAGGCCAGGAAGACAGTTCCACCTTGTCTCCTGCACTGTGCTAATAATATAATATAATATAATATAATATAATATAATATAATATAATATAATATAATATATTGTATATACATATATTGGTAATATTATAATGTAATACAATATAATAATAATAATAATAATAATAATAATAATAATACAATATTATAATAATATATTTTATATTACATGTAATATTACAAATAATATTACAGTATAATGTGCTATGGTAATGTAATATATTGTATTTACATATTACTTGTAAGCCGCTTTGAGTCCCCTTCGAGGTGAGAAGGGTGGCATATAAATGTTATAAATAAAAAAATAAAAAAATGTGATACAGAAATACAATTCGGGGTATGGGAAGTATGATTTGTCAAATCACTCTATAAAAAACATCATACTGTTCCTAGTGATATGAGGTGACTATTTAGCATCAGAGCTCATACAGCAAAAACAAAGGTCACATTCCTAGTAGTAATTATGGAGCAAAAACGACACAAGAGAGATACTTCATATTTTTCAGTCATAAGGTTCTGTGGTATAAAATCATGATTACGTGGCCTTTTCTCCCCGAGTTCTGGCCAGTTTTCTGGAATTCAGCCTAATATATAATTGTTTTTCCTTCCCACTGTAGCGTTACAGAGCTGCTTGCTGGTTGCACAAGATATCCCAGGACCTCCGTTGAGAAGGTCATTTGAAATTAAAAAGGGGGGAAAGTCTGTCTACATCCAGGAAGCTGTATTTTTGCTCACATATTGCTATGCAGGAAGGGGAAAAAATCAAGCCTGGAGACATTTTTATTGTGAAGTCCCACATCTTGACTTTCTGCTACTTTTGTGTACCTAACCCTGGACACCCGACTGGGCTAATTCTCTGTTTAACAGAGAGGTATTAAATTCCCCTCTGCCCTTCAGTTAAATAAGATGTTGGCTGCTTAGAAATTTCCCAGACTAAGCTTTTCTGAGTTGTATTTGATCTGTCCAGGAATGCTTCTAATGTCGACACTTTAAACCAATTCTCACTTTCACATTTCTATAAATATCCTCTCAAAGAAAGGGCAGCTTCAAACTGAAATCCTCTTGTAGTACCCTTGGACTGCCAAGCTCTATATAGTATTGGAGCCCACAAAAGAAATAGCATATTCTTTTTTTAAAAAAAGTTGTCTGTAGACCTATTTTAAAAGTGCTTTCCCACATCTTTAACAGAATGATGGCTTATCTTCTGTTATCACCAAACTAATTGAGAAGGACTTCAAAAGCAGTTTTCTTTGGTATTCCTACTTTTTTAAAAGGCTGTTTTCAAGTGGTTTCTTGAAAGGTCAGTCTACAGGTTGATCTGTAAGAATTAGCAGGTGATAATGTCTACTCTTGGAAGCTAAGTGGGGTCAGCCCTGGTTAGTTCTCTCAGATGGGAGACAGCAAAGAAATCGCAAGGGCTGTGCAGTTCTTCAGAGGAAGGAATGGCAAAACCATCACCAAGTGTTCTTTGCCCAAGAAAACTTTGGAATTCACGGGCCTTCATAAATCAACAGGTGACTTAAAGGCACACACACAGTGTTTATCTCCAAGATCCAGGATGATGTAGGGTTGATAGAGATATGTGTAGGGAAGAAGAAGAGAAATCAGAGAAAGAAGAAAGTAAAAAACTGTGATCTCAGTAATGAGTAGTACTCTGAGAGCAGTCCCAAAAGGACTGGAAACATCACCAAAAACAGTTCCAATCTCCAAGCTATTTGACAAATATCCTATGCTAACTCCTGTTGATCCAGCTGTGTGAACAAAAGGGTAGGTTTATTTCTTCTCCAGATCATAGGCAATTCCACCACCCTTTCTAAGTTAAATCAATATTTTTATGAAGATACAGGGATGTTACCTTTCCTGTATCTTTAACAATGGAGTTAAAGCAGTTTAAAGCAGGTTAAAGTGGTTTAAATAGCAGGTTAAACCGCTGAGCTGCTAAACTTGTTGACCAAAAAGTCGCAGGTTCGAATCCGGGGAGCAGCGTGAGCTTCCGATGTCAGCCCTAGCTTCTGTCAACCTAGCAGTTCGAAAACATGCAAATGTGAGTAGATAAATAGGTACCACTCCAGCAGGAAGGTAAGGGCGCTCCTTGCAGTCATGCTGACCACATGACCTTGGAGGTGTCTATGGACAACGCTGGCTCTTCGGCTTAGAAATGGAGATGAGCACCAACCCCCACAGTCAGACACAACTGGACTTAATGTCAGGAGGAAACCTTTACCTTATCTTTAACAACAGTCTGCAAGGATGAAATGTAATAGATGATACATTTCCAAGGACTTGTTTAATTTTAGTTTTTTTGTTACATTCGTATTCTATGACTGGCTGACCCAGAGTATGACTAGACTAAGCTCACAAAGTGTGCTTCACTGAGAAAGCTCTTATTCTAGTTAATTATGGTCTTTACACTGGGGTGAGGATTGTGGCGCTAAATAGAGGTGGAAAAGTTCAAAGCATTCTTCACCATTGGCCATGCTGGCTAGGACTTATAAGGGATTGCAGACCAACAGCAGCCCCATCTACACTGCCATGGAATGGGCTTTCTTTGCTTAGAAAAGTGACAGTAATGCATTAAGTTACTCAAAAGTACTAATTCATTGTACATTAAAACATGACTAATGTATAGATTCCAAAATAACAAAAAACAAAACAAAACAGAAAAACCCAAAACAATTATAAGTTTTGTACAAGCCATAACTCCTGGTAGAATGCATTAATTTCTTAGCAGAAAAAGCAATGAGAAGGGTCTCCTGAAGGTTGAAAGTTTAAAATCTAACTTTGCTAGAGTAAATCTTTATAATAATGGATCAGAGATCAGAAAATTGAGCAAGGCTGCCTCCATGTGGTCACTAAGGTAACATACGGTTGTACAGGCTGAAGAATTCTGAGATCCAAAATACTCCCCCCCCTCCCCAAAATGGGTGTCTGAGATAGGCTTTCTGGATATAAAAATGAGCTTGCCAATGTCAGATGTTGATACAGGGGACCAGCTAGGTAGACCTTTAATGTCTTGTGGTGTCAATAGGTCTCAGGTTTACCTTCCAATGCAGGTATTGCTGAAGAGGGAGGAGGGAGTAGGCTTTTTTACTGCTTCCATGGAGATTAGGACAAGGAACAATGGCTTCAAACTACGAGAAACGAGATTCCACCTGAACATGAGGAAGAACTTCCTGACTGTGAGAGCCGTTCAGCAGTGGAACTCTCTGCCCCAGAGTGTGGTGGAGGCTCCTTCTTTGGAAGCTTTTAAACAGAGGCTGGATGGCCATCTGTCAGGGGTGATTTGCAAGCAATATTTCTGCTTCTTGGCAGGGGGTTGGACTGGAGGGCCCATGAGGTCTCTTCCAACTCTATGATTCCACGATTCTATGAATGATTCCCATGTCTTCACAGGAATGTGGAAGCCTAATCTATGTGGTTTGCTTTGCCAAGATCTAGACACTATTTTCCAGGAAGCAGTTTCGACCAGTTCATTCTCAATGCCCGCACCCATTTTTCCATAGCTACATTTTTAAATTTCCTTCTTCAGGAGCTCTCATTCTACCGGTAAAGATGCCAAATACAACTTCCTGTACAAGTTATACTTTTCAAGAAGTGACTTCTTTATATCTAGACACTCTTGGTCAAACCAAGGTTTTGGATATGAAATGGCAAATGTGTTTTCTGGGGTGGTGGTTACATAGCAAACAATTTTGCAGTTGTGTAATTAAGTTCTGGTACAAGCATTGTATGTTCTTGCAGATAGGAGGGGATCTCTTAATCTGAGACAGCTTTCTGAATGTAGAATAGTGGTTGAAGCTTGCTCCAAATTCATAGTTCATTTGATGCATAAAAGAAGATTTTAAATGTATTTAAACTATATCAAATTTGGAATGCCCCTTTTAATTCTGTACTGTTGGTACCATTCCATTACCGGGGTGAAGGCCACTAGGGGTGCTAGAGAGAGAAAGATAGTCGATTTTACAGGGAGGGAGTTGAAAGAGAAAAACCATTTCCCCCATTTCCGTTGGTTATTCCCCCTCCCCACTTCCCATATCATAAAGGAGCATTGTTCCACGATAGGGACATGGGTGGAAGGTAATAACAGGAAAACAGGGGGAAATTGTTTTCCTCTTTCAACCCACCTTCCACTCCCATAAATGAACTATCCTTTTCACTAGCACCCTCTAGTGGCCTCCGGTGGGATAATGGAACAATACCTTAAATTTTATTTTATGTGATGATTTTAATTGTTTTTAAGTTTTATTACAAACTATGTTTAATTAGAAATTTCTGGATCCATCCATAGGTCTGTCAGGTGGAAAGGCAACATGTAAATGAAATACATACATTAAATAATTCAAGTTTTAGCAAACTGCTTCTCCTATTGGTATATGAACCTGGCCCTGCTCCTGGCTGGGGATTGTGATGCAACCTGTGATGATGCTTCTTCTTCTATGATGCCTTTATGGTTCTCTTGGAGGTGAGTCAAACAAAGGAGAAGGAGGCAGAGGTTTCTCTTGGTAACAGTGAAGTCCTTCGGTTGGAGGGAAAAACTGTATACAAAAGATAAATAATGTATGCTTTGTAAAAACATGTAATATAAAAGTACGCAATAAAAACAAACTGCTTATTTTCCTGTCAAGGCTTCAAAATATCGGCTTTCCAGGTAAGCTTGCCACATTTCTCATTCATTGATCTCTTATTAAGGAACACAAGAGGGGAGAATGGTCCTGCTACTCACACCAGCAAAAGAACGTGGGTTTAAGTATGTAAAGAGTATATTGGATAAAAACATAATTTTTACTCAGTGCACAAAAATTATGGTAAGGTTGCCAGTTGAGAGGAAAGAATCAGCCTTCAATTCTAGAACAGAGAGTTGGATTGTCTAAAAGAGAAAGGAACCTAGCAGATGAGGCCTGTTTGTTAGTATTTCCAGTTGCCAAAGTCTGTCCCTTGCTTTGCTTAGATTTTTAGCTGGAAAAATATGAGATTTCAAGTTTCTGACAGTGAATTTCATCAACATGTTGGTAAGTCTTTATGGGGTAAGTTTCTTAATGGAAAAAATCCACATCCTTGAATATTCTTCAGCTGTTATAGTTTTATTTCTTCATGTTGTATCCATGTATAACCCCTTTGTAGACTTGTATTTCAATATTTCACAGTAACCAAGTCTGTGCCTTATTTTGCCTGCTTTTCTAACTTATAGCAGCTGTACATTCTGAAGGAAATTTGTGGAAAGGAATCCCGGAGCTGAGGTTACCATTTCTTTATCCCCAAACACTTAAATATGTTATTTTCATTCTGTGCATGGCTCTCAACTGTATTTTGTCAGGTTAAGTATTATTTCTCCAATCGAAGCAAAAACACCGATACATGGAAAAGAATTAGGCTGAAGCAAGATGTGAACCCCTATTTCAAGAAGTGTCTTGGAAAGGTAAAAGTTAGATTCTAATAAATTAAAATCCATACAGAAAAATGTTTACTGGGGAAAAGAACCAGTTTTTTTTCCATTTCTGCTTGCTGACCTCTTCGAGCCAAGTTCTAGAAGCATGTATGATGTTTAACATTTCTTTGCTCATATATGTATATATTTCCAGGTTTGAAAGTGATTTTAAAAAGTAACATTTTTTCCACTGAGTGAACTGAAAAAATAAAGAAAAATATTTTAAAATAGAAAGAATAAAAAACTCCTGTGACTTAAGGGATGACGGCTACTGAAATGAAGAGAGAAGTGTGACAAGTGTCACAGGTAAATATCATAAAGGTGAAGGTAGGTCCTCAAATGGTATCAATTACTGCAGAGAAGGAAAGGAATGCAGGATAAATAAAAAAATGTATTTTGCAGGAAAAAAATGTATGGTTAGGAATGCAATTCAGTGATAAGAAACAACCTTCAGTTCTTTAAAATGTTTAACAGTTTGAAAGCGACTGAGAGAAAGAATTCAGCAGACAAGGTGAGTATGTCAGTATTTTCAGGTGACAAACTCTGTCCCTAACTTTGCTTACATTTTTTACTGGAAAAAAATGAGGTTTCGGGCATATGACAACCTTCAAGAAGCAGCAAACATGTAACAAAAATCTGATATAAGGAAAAGAGCAAGACTGGCTTCAGGAAAATGAAAAAGTTCACCAACATGGTGGTAAGTCTCAATGAGGTACCCTTTTTAATGGGAAGAATTCATATATCCTGGAAAATAATTAAGTGATTAAAGGCTTGGTTTTTTCACTTTGTATAACTAAATTCTTTATATAATTGAAGGAGGGTTTTGTTTTTAAAAAGAACTGAAAATTATTCATTTTGTATGGGAGATATGTAAACCAGTATATTCTTTTTATGGATAAATCTAACCATACAATTCACCATTCTGGACACAAGGTGGCAGGAAAGATATAACAAATGCATATACAATGACTCCACTGTGAGGTTATTGCATGAATTACAATGGAGTTTTTACTGGAAACAATACAGCATTTACAGCCCTGTGCTTTCAAACAATACCATCAGACTGGCTAGAGGGAAGATATAGAGCAGGGGTCCTCAAACTAAGGCCTAGGGGCCGGATACAGCTCTCCAAGGTCATTTACCTGCCCTTGCTCAGGGTCAACCTAAGTCTGAAACGACCTGAAAGCACACAACAACAATAACAATAATCCTGTCTCATCAGCCAAAAGCAGGCCCACACTTCCCATTGAAATACTAATAAGTTTATAGTTGTTAAAACTGTTCTTCAGTTTAATTATTGTATTGTTTTTAAGTGGGGTTTTTTTTTTTTGCACTACAAGTAAGATATGTGCAATGTGCATAGGAATTCATTCATGATTTTTTTCAAATTATAATCCGGCTCTCCAACAGTTTGAGGGCCTGTGACCTGGCCCTCTGTTTAAAAAGTTTGTAGATCCCTGGTCTAAAGCTTGCTAGGATGATAGTAACAATGACCAATTTTTTGTTTCCTTTTCACTAAATGATTTATTGTATGGAAGCTAATTTTTAAAATTATAACACAACCAATTCCCAAGATATAGGTCCACTTATACCTTCAGTTCATCTCTATGTCTTCCTCTATGTACCAGTGTGTTTGCATTCTGTATGGAAAAATAATACTTAACCACAGCGATTAGTCCTCAGAAAATACTGTGGAGAGAGACACAAAAGAAATACCGTGGCAATCGTTACGGATTGAGAATAATGATGTGCTTACCTAAGTTCCCGGATTCCTTTCCTCCAGTATTCTTCAGAATATGCTACTGCTATAGTGAGAAACACAGGCAAAGTAAGGCATAGACTGGTCATCATGAAATACTGAAACACTTCAATTTTCTGACTAATTTGTTCCAACTACTTTCAGAATATACATGTTTATATATCCTTATCAAACTGATTTACAGTTCTTTTAAAAAGGGAAATTACACGTCAATTTTACAAAGAGGTTATATATGAGTACAAAGTGAAGAAATGGCTTTTAAGCAGCCTAAGTATTTTCCAGGATATGAATTCTTCCCATTTAGAAATGTATCCCTTATATGATGTTTAACTTTTGTTTGATCATATGTGGACTTTTTCCCAGGTTTACCGGAGATGTTACAAGTTAAAGCACTTTAAAGCAGGTGACATGAAAAAGAATAAACGAACTGCATTTTAACAAGATTTTTTAAAAAGTAAACAAAGATATAAACAATTCCATGTGATTTCAGTTGCTGGAATGATTCAAGAAGTGAGAAGTGTGACGGTGTCACAAGGAACATCAGCAATGTGAAGGTAGATCCTGAAATTGTATCCTTTACTGCACTGAAATATATTTTGCCATTTTCCTTGCTGGCTCACTGAGGATATCACTGTGATGGTTCAATAGTTATTTGATGGGTTGCTGTGAGTGTTCCGGGCTGTATGGCTATGTTCCAGAAGTATTCTCTTCTGACGTTTTGTCCACATCTAAGACAGGTATCCTCAGAGGTTGTGAGATCTCTTGAAAACGAGGCAAGTGGGGTTTATATATCTGTGGAATGTCCATGGTGGCGGAAAGAACTATTGTCTATTTGAGGCGAGTGTGAATGTTGCAATTGGCCAGCTTGATTAGCATTGAATACCCTTGCAGCTTCAAAGCCTGACTGCTTCCTGCCTGGGGGAATCCTTTGTTGAGAGGTGTTATTTGATGCTTTAGAATGGGGTATGTGTGGGTTATTGGAATGTATAAATTAGCATTTAAGGAATATTTACTTTTGGAATACTGTATACTAAGATAAGTCTTGTATGGCAAAAATTTGTTAATTGTCGGGCTGTATCAAATAAAATAAAATAACTTTAAAAATTGATGCTTTGGTGACTTTTTGTTGTTGCAGCTTTGGAAGAGCTTGTCCGGTGCAAAATAGGTGACACAGATAATTACATTGATAGTTTGAGAAGATCAAGAAAGCAAAACATAACAAAAACTCAGGTGAGATAAGAAATATTCTCAAAGCTCAAATATTTTATTACTTTTTCTGGAATATTTTTTCCCTCTGACCTTCTCAAATGAATAATATGGTCTATATGTTGATTACGGCAGATTGAAAAGGAATTCTGAAAATTAAACAAATTGTATGTGACACTTTAGGAACTGTCTACAACAGCTTCAAATTCTTATTTACTGTCAGGAAAACACATTGGAGTTAAGTGAGGGGTAAGAAAGCAATTCCTCTTGTAAATCAAACTCTTGATATTCTTTACTGCAGGGAAAGGTTCATAATCTTTTCTCCTTGTTGGTTCACTGAAAATGTCACTGTGATGGTCTGACAGTTATTTGATACTTTGCAGATTTGGAAGGAATTGTTCAATAGAAAAGATCTGCAGGTGATCCATTATTTGAAGATAATTGTATTAAAAGTTTGGCAAGAAAGCAAGACATAACATTACTCTAAGAAGCATTACTTTTTGCATCACTTCTTTAAGGAGAACAAAGTACTAAACAACACAAATCTGTGTTAAATATTTTTATTTAGATTCTTATTAATTTCTTTTCTTTTGAGCAAGTTCAATGTGATTTTTTAGAATTAAAAAATATGTTTCACCTTCCCTTTTGGAATTGGCTAGAAAGTCTTCAACGTTTATTTATTTATTTATTTATTGTATTTATATACCGCCTTTCTCAGCTCAAAGGTGACTCAAGGCAATTTACAGTTGGCAAAATTCGATGCCCCCAACAACATAAAGTTCTTAGTGACTTGGGGTCCTTCCAGACAGGCCCTGTATCCCAGGATCTGATCCCAGGTTTTCTGTTTTAAATTAGATTGTATGAGTCCACATTGCCAGAAAATCTAGGATAACGTTTTAATGTTTTAACATTTTATCTTGCACATTTGGCCTGCCCTTTGTGTTTGATTTTTATTATGTTGTTTTGCACTGTTTATTTTATTTTGTTACTTCATGTATTTTGTTGTGATGTAATTTTTCTGTTATTTTGTGTTTAACTTTGCTGTATTATTTTTGGGCTTGGCCTCGTGTTAGCAGTCCCGAGTCCCCTTTGGGGAGAATGTGGCGAGGTATAAATAAATAAATAAATAAATAAATTATTATTATTGGGATAAACAGAAAACCTGGGATCATATCCTGGAATACAAGATCTGTCTGGAAAGAAAACCACAAAATGTAAGAAAAAGTGCATTATGCTTCTATAGCAGGCTTACACAATTTGGCATTCAAAAAAGCGAGACTTCTTCGTGCTGCAGATAGGTTTTAAGCACCTCGCTCACAGTTTGGTAACAAAGAGTCTCGATTTCCCCACTTCCCATCAACGTGGTAGCAGTCCTTTTATGAGGGAAAGAAGAAGTGTCTCAGTTTTTGCCTCTCTTATTTTCTCTTTGCCAATTATATCACACCAGAAGCGACTTGCAGTTTCTCAAGTCGCCCCTGACACACACACACAAAGTCCAAGGCTTGAAAGAAGAATGAGCAGACAGTGCAGCAATTAATGCTGGGATACAATTTGTATAGAATCCTAGAGTTGGAAAAGACCGTAAGGGTCATCTGGTCTAACCCCCTTCTGCCATGCAGGAAAAGCACAATTAAAGCACCCCCTGGCAGATGGACTGCCAGCCACAAAACTAACAAAGAAGGAGCATCCACCACTTTTCGAGGCAGCATATTTTACTGTTGAACAGCTCTTAGCACCAAGATGTTCTTCCTAATATTTAGGTGGCATCCCCCCCCCCATCATTTGAACTGATGGTTCTGAGTCCTAAGAACAGCAACTCCAGAACAGCAGAAAACGAGCTTCCAACAAACCTCACAATCTCTGAGGATGCCTGCCATAGATGTGGGTGAAACGGCAGGAGAGAATGCTTCTGGAACCTGGCAGTACAACCCGAAAAACTCACAGCAACCCAATAATGATAATAATAATAATAATAATAATAATAATAATAATAATTCTGCCTGATTCTTGCAGCCCAGGAGCAAGCCATCAGAACAAATGCAATTAAGGCCAGGATTGAAAAATCAGCTGATGACCCAAAATGCAGACTGTGCAAAGAAGCTGATAAAACCATGGATCATATCCTCAGCTGTTGCAAGAAAATCACGCAGACAGACTACAAACAAAGACACAACTTCGTGGCCCAAATGATTCACTGGAACTTATGTCAAAAGCACCACCTATCAGCAATAAAGAATTGGTGGGATCATAAGCCTGCAAAGGTAGTGGAAAATGAACACGCAAAAATATTGTGGGACTTTCGAATCAAGACTGACAAAGTTTTGGAACACAATACATCAGACATCATGATTGTGGAAAAGAAAAAAGTTTGGATTATTGATGTCGCAATTCCAGGTGACAGCCGCATTGAGGAAAAACAACAGGAAAAACTCAGCCGTTATCAGGACCTCAAAATCGAACTGCAAAGGCTGTGGCATAAACCAATACAGGTGGTCCCAGTGGTCATTGGCACACTGGGTGCCGTGCCAAAAAATCTCAGCTGGCATTTGGAAACAATAAACATTGACAAAATCACAATCTGTCAACTGCAAAAGGCCGCCGTACTTGGATCTGCACATATCATTCGAAAATACATCACACAGTCCTAGACGCTTGGGAAGTGTTTGACTTGTGATTTTGCGATACGAAATCCGGCATATAGATCTCATTTGCTGTGACATACTGTGCTTTTGTGTCAGTAAAATAATAATAATAATAATAATAATAATAATAATAATAATAGTAATAATAGTAATAATAATAATGCAGTTTCAGGCCCCTTCTACTCAGCCATATAAAATCCAGGTTATCTGCTTTGAACTGGAGCATGTGGCAGTGTAGACTCATACAATCCAGTACAAAGCAGATAATATGATCTGCTTTGAAAATCCGGATTATATGGCAGTGTAGATCCAGCCTTAGACTTTTTCTGGAATGTTTTTCCCTCTGACCTTTTCAAATGAATATGTTGATTAGAGCAGATTGAAAAGGAATTCTGAAAATTAAACAAATTGTACGTGACACTTTAGAAATTGTCTACAATAGCTTCAAAATCATATAACATGGCAGTGTAGATCCAGCCCCAGACTTATATGGTAGGGTAGATGAGGTCTTAAAGTTCTCTAAGTAATTTGCAGATGATGGTGGTGATTTATTTATTTATTTCTCGTGTCAGGGCAACCAGTCAATTGTATTACATTTCTAACAGAACAAAACAAGCAAACATACAAAACACAAAATTTGCAAGCTTGGTAGTTGATTAAATGTCCTTTGACCAGTATCTGGCCACTTGGAGTGCTTCTGGTGTTGCTGCAAGAAGGTCCTCCATGGTGCATGTGGCGGGGCTCAGGTTGCATTGCAGCAGGTGGTCAGTGGTTTGCTCCTCTCCACACTCGCATGTCGTGGATTCCACTCTGTGGCCCCATTTCTTGAGGTTGGCTCTGCATCTTGTGGTGCCAGAGCGCAGTCTGTTCAGCGCCTTCCAAGTCGCCCAGTCCTCTGTGTGCCCAGGGGGGAGTCTCTCAGGTATCAGCTATTGGTTAAGGTTCTGGGTTTGAGCCTGCCACTTTTTAACTCTCGCTTGCTGAGGTGTTCCAGCGAGTGTCTCTGTAGATCTTAGAAAACTATTTCTAGATTTAGGTCGTTGGATGGTGGTGATAATAATAATAATAATGATAGCTGGAGTGGCTCCTCACTTAAATTCCCTTCCAGGTCCCTTGGTTCCTTAGGGCCATTCCACAAAGCTATAGAAAATCCACATTGAACTGGATTAAATGGCAGTGTGCAGGCAGGTAGGGGGGGGGGGCTTGAGGGGCTTCAGCCCCTCCCCCCCCCGAAATTCTCATGGTGGTTCGTGAAAAGGCCTTACTGGTGCATTATTTCAACTGTTATGTTTATTCCTATCAGGATCTGATCACCATACTCAATATATCCCATATGCATGGGGGAATTGGGGCAATGATACAAAAGGTTTGCTAGGCTAGACCCTCTTTCACTCAGAGTCAGCACCCCCCCCCTGAAACTCAGCCCCCCCCCTGAAAAAACCTCACCCCCCCC